>NC_141331.1:20352643-20952643 GCF_037954235.1 Aulostomus chinensis
TCTTCTGTTAAATTGCACCAAAGGAGTTGCATTCCAATTTCTTTGTATGCTATATGTAGCACCCGTCTCAAATACCTATGGGACGGGGCCTGGGTTAAACTTACGATATTCCCTTTTGCTATGCTTAATAAATGAAATATGACGTGAGTAAATAAACACCAGACAACAATACTTTAAATGTAAATGCTTTCTTTAGTTATGTGAATTTTTAGTAAAAATAAATAAATAAATAAATAAAAGCAAATAAAATGTAAAATCACTCGTAAATCACACCAGATGATAACCAGGAAATGGCGAGTAAATAATGCAATGAACCCACACACCTCAGCACACACACACAGTCCACAATAATCTGAAGTAAACTACCCCAAACCCTCATTGCAGGCCTGTGTCGATGCTAGTGTGCGTTGGGGCCAAAAACAAACTGGCTGCTTCGCTCTCTGTAAGCAAAATAAAAGACACGTGCAAATTAAATAGTTACTCACGGCTTCAGCCACAGTCAATGTTCCCGCCAGTCCGAAGGGAAGCGAAGGAAATGGAGGGGAAGTGGACGGCGGCTCGTCGGCGGGCGCATCTTGCAGCTCACCATCCGTTAGCAACAGGTTAGCAGCGGCTCCGTCCCCACGGCTCTCTTCAACACAGTAAGGCAATACCTGTCGGCCATGTCACAACGTCTGTCTTATCCGGTAACTGTCCGTTCACCTCAAGACAAGAACTTCAGCCTCCGAAAAACTTAAAAGAAAACAACAAAAAACAACTTCAACAGGGCTAACATAACTCGTGTCTCTCTTCTTCTCTCTGCTCCTTTTTCTCTCATTCCGTCAGGCGGCACACGCCATTGGCTGGAGTGTCCCTAAACACAGCTTAGCACGTTTGATTGACATCTCTCTTAGCAAATAACATTGTGTAAACAATATAATGAAGCAATTACACTTTGAAAACACTTTATCAAATGAACTCACTCTTTTTCAGTATAGGCCAGAACATGAAACAACATCAAAATTATTCTGCATTTTAACCGTTTTTATAACTTTTCTAAACACATGAATAAACAATGAATTATGAACTTGTCCTCTCTTTATATTCTGTCATCAAAATACACCCATTATTTTAGCAAGGGCTACATATACAGTACATGACAATAAAGGCTTTTGATTGATTATTTAGATTTAATGAGAGCAGTAGTACTTTCTACCAGAGGAGTGAGAATCTGGTCCGCGTTGGTGGAGGGGGTCGACTTTGGAGGCGGGAGGATGTCCTCTTGGCTCCATCAAATCTCAACCTACAGCTCTTACTGGGACAGTTCGCAGCCGAATGTGAAGCAACTGGGATGAGAGTCAGCACCTCCAAGTCTGAGGCCATGGGCCTCAACCGGAAAAGGGTGGCCTGCCCACTCCAGATCGGGGGGAGGTCCTGCCTCAGGAGGAGGAGTTTAAGTATCTTGGGGTCTTGTTCACGAGTGAGGGTAGGATGGAGCGGGAGATTGACAGGTAGATTGGGGTGGTATCCACGGTGATACGGGTGCTAAACCAGTCAGTCGTGAGGGGGAGCCTAGCCAAAAGGCGAGGCTCTCAATTTACCGGTCAGACTATGTTCCAACCCCCACCTACGGTCATGAGCTCTGGGTAATGACTGAAAGAACAAGATCGCGAATACAAGCGGCTGAAATGAGTTTCCTCCGCAGGGTGGCTGGGCCCTCCCTTAGAGATGGGGTGAGAAGCTCAGACATTTCAGAGGGACTCAGTGTAGAGCTGCTGCTCCTCCATATTGAGAGGAGTCAGTTGAGGTGGATGGATGGATGGATGGATGGATGTTTGATGTTGAGTTTCAAGGTGATTTTGGAAACGACAAATAGCTGATAGTTAACTAGCCGGCTAATGTTAGCTTACTGTGTTAGCAGCATATATTGTCATAGGACAGTTACCTAATTGAGGAAAGTCAGTAAATGTTCCTGAAATCTAAATTCACTTATTTTTGCAAATCAACACCAGACTATATTTGCTACTGAGTTTGCTCCCATTTTGTGTTCCCATCAATACAAGGGTAAAACCATGCCAGGCTATGATGGAAAGATGCAAGCAACTCAGCTAACTCTGCAGCATTCCCTCAGTAGCATCTTGTAATGTACTGCTTCTCTCTGTGGCCATTAGGGGGACTGCTGACTTTTCCTAAGATTAATAATAATAGGAATAAAAAGATTCTCTGCTGTGCAAATTCACTAAGACTATTTATATGCTTTCATGGTGACTCTTCAATCTGAATGTCTCTGTGGATTAAAATTCAATTACCACACAAGGTTTTCACACTCAGTTTACACAAGAGTGTTTTCCTAATTGCAGATAAGAAAATTAGATTACTAAATTTACAGCAGGTGTTGAAGATGATCTACAGACAGCAGTTCATATTAATGCGTGCATCTCATCCATCTTTGTGCATCCTCTGACCCACCATCTTTCTCGCTGCTGCTCTTTCTTCTTCTGGCCTGTTCACTTCCCTGCCCGTCTGTCATTTTCTCTCTCTTTATCTCTGTCCCTCTCTTTCCTTCTCTATATGTATTTTTCCATTATCTGTCTTTGTCCCTGCCCCACTTTCCTGCCCCCACCCCCCAACTGGTCAAAGCAGATGTCCATTCCATCAAGCCTGGATCTGCTTGATGTTCCTGTTTGTGAAAAGGAAGGGTTTTGTTGCCACTGTTGCAATATGTGCTTGCTCATAGAGAATCCTTGAATGCAAATAAACTGAAGGACTGTGGTACTAGACCTACACTGCATGTTAAGGTGGTTTGGGCATCTGGTGAGGATGCCTCCTGGACACCTCCCTCGGGAGGTGGTGCCCAACTGGGAGGAGGCCTCGGGCCTGACCCGGGACACACTGGAGGGATCGTATCTCTCGGCTGGCCTGGGAACACCTCGAGAGCTGGTGGAAGTGGCTGGGGAGAAGACAGTCTGGGCTTCCTTGCTGAGGCTGCTGCCCACGCAACCCAGACCAACCGCATAAGTGGGGGAAGACGATGACAACGACAAGAGCAGAGTTAGCTGTAGCTTTTGCTTTCATGGAAACAGTTTAGCAGTGACCGCAAATTATATTTGAAGATAGAAAGACAAAGATGTTGGGTGCATGGAGAAACTTGATTTACTAACATGAGGATTACTTCAAGGTTGCCAAAGTGGAGAAAGCTGAGAGACTTTGCTTTTGAAATTAAGGAGAGAAAAGGGACCGAAGCCAGTCTGGCTGATCTGGCGTGTTTTGTAGATTGGAGGTAATTATGGAGTCATTTTTCTGAGATGTACTGGATGTTTCCACTGCAGAAAACGTGTGAAGCATTGAAAAGAGATAATCAAAGGAAAGAAGTAGTTTTGCATTAGTAGCAATAGTGGGAAAGATTGTGTCTGACTTTTTAAAAAGACGCTATCGAAAGGTTGTCTTAAGATTTGAAAAATACACCTCAAACTACAAGTTGGACATCTGAATTGTAATTTTACTGCCATGTCAAGCTTCACACAAAGCTTAAAAGAAGAGGAGAAATGTCAGGTTTTCGTCCAGACGAATCATAGTATGTTATATTACATAAAACAAGTATGTTCAGTTGCTAAGATCGCAACAAATGAAAAGACAAATAAAGCAACGCAGGAGCATCTGTGGCGGAGACATGTGCCTTTTTGTATGGAGGACTCTCATTCTGTCAACAAGGAAAACAAACTGAAGGTAAAGCCATACTTCACACAAAAAGTGTATTTTGCCATTCAGGCACTCACAAACAGTGGAGTGGAGAGAACTGAAAATCTATACTCACGTAAAGGTACAATTAATCCCATGAGATTGCTTGAAAAAGTGGAAATTACCATTTGAGAAATCTACTCAAGCCAAAATTAACTGTAACTGGTGAATGAATTATCTAAAGTAGAAGTTACTTTGGTTATTAATATTTATCAGCAAAAAAAAAAACCAAAACAAAACAAGCACTTTGTTATGTAACTGCTGTTTTTCTTTGACTTGAGCAGGGTGTAGTGCTATTTGTATTAATACCTTTGACGCATGCGTTAGCATGCAGACACATGGTCAATATGAGGCTCCTTTTAGAACCCACCCTCCCATCATATTCTGAATTTACTCTGACCTGGCAACCTAGGTATCTACGATGAACCACACAGCGAACCTGTCATCACACAGCAGCGTCCCAGCAAACCACTTCAAGTTAAGAACCTTGTCTCCTTGGTGATAGTCGTTTTTCTCCCTGTTAATTGTTGCCCGCACTCTTGAACATGCGTGAGTGAGAGCGTGCCCATGTTCAAGAGTGCGGGCAACACTGAGACAATTCAAGGCGAGTCTTCTGTGAGTATGTTTGAATCATCAGTCGATTGGAGGTGATCATAGTGGCAACATGCATGCAACATAATTATCACAGCACTTTTTCGTCTGAAAGGACAAAAAAACTTTAACTTTATTTTGCAATTTTACTCAATTGGAGAGAAATTTCATAAACACTTTGATTTGAGCTCAAGATGATCAAACTAGAACCCATCTTGTTCACTGGAGCGCAAAGCATGACTGGGTGGAGCATTCTGTAGAATCAATTTTATTGGCACTTGTTCATGGTAGCACTGAATCAATAGGGTTATTATGTTTGTGAATTTCTGAGTATAGAGCTACATTATTGATTATGTGGTAGGCATTTGACTTTGTACAATTTTGGACTATTTTGCTGTTGTTGCAATCAGTCACCATTAGCTTCAAGCTAAATGTGGCTGGCTCTAGTTACATTCTGCAGTTACAAAGAAGTTAGGCATTGGTGAAATATACTTTTTAGTTGAAGTATACTTTAAACACGATGGCTCCAGAGTAGGAAGCGGACTGCTACATGTCAGACTTGCTGTGGGGTTTTGTTGGAGCAGTTCAATCTGAATTCCTCTAGGCATCTGTTAGGCAAAAATCGTTGCCTTCTAAAAATAATCGCCTAAGTCATTTTTGCTAGTTTTTCAGATAAAACAAAAAAACTGGAGGCAAAACATCATAAGGAGTTGTTTTAGGCAAAAAAAAAAAAAAAAAACAAGGCAAAAAATGACTTGGGCAATTATTTTAAGAAGGTTACAAAATGTCACCAGTAGACTTACAGGGTGTATAATCAGTGTCAATCTCTAATGGTCTCTCAGAAGTTGGTTGGGCTCATCTGGAGCCGGAACCCAGCACCAGTATTCTGGAATGGAGCCATCATTCATTTTACTATAAGCCTATGGGCCCAAGTCAAAGTGTCTGCCATGAAAAGGGTCTTTTGCCTCTTATTATGTGACATAGTATTGAATTGAATAACATGCCATCTCACCTTTGATCAAAGCATATATTAATATGCAGTTACGTAAAGATAAGGCAGTTTGAAATTCTACATACTGCCTAAATGATGTGCCTGCATTTTATTAAATGTTAAATAGATATTTTTGGAGCCTGTATTTACAAATAATTACAGATAATATCTATCAATATGGGGTATTTTGTGTGATACTGATAATTTTACAAAAGATGGGGCTTTGTTTTGAAATCTAAAATCAAGTTAGATTTGTCCTAGGACACTGAGAGGGTTTGTGGGTTTTGGAGACCAATTGCTGCTTTTTCTTGTGTTCGGGGTTTTGGAATTGACATTCCTGCAAAAGCTGACTTTTAGTATTTATCTTCGAGTCATAGCTTCCCGGATTAAAACTAATTTAACGCTCCACAAATGTTACTCAAATGTGTCTTGCCTGCGGCAGGCTGGCAGTGACTCAGAGATTGAACCGAGGGACGATAATTGATGATGGAGTTGATTAATCAATCACAGCAGCAAGCAACTACTGCAGCTGGGCTGGGGAGACACAGCAGGAGGGGAGAGGGAAATATGCCACTTTAATGAATAAAGCTGATAATTTAGCATGTTCATACATCTACCCAATGTCACCTCATAAAGTCTCTCTGATGATATATTCAAGGTTTAAAAGAAAGCTGGTCTGATAGTGTCCCATTTGGTTTTCCCCTGGAGTCAGCAGATGGCAGTGTTGCTTTCTGGATACTACAAGCCTTCACCCAGGACAATGAATTGCTAAGACAGTGTGTATTGCTGGTCTCGCACACTCCTGAAGAACTCCATTGAAGGGTAAAGGGAAAAGCTCCTGTTGCAGATTGTTTAATTATAATGGAGTATTAAGCAATTGTTTCCCCCTAACCTTAGTTTGCAAGATAGCATATAGATGTATGACCTGTGAATCCGTGTTATTTGTTTAAACTAAGAAATATTTTATTATGGAACATTGCTCTTCATAGTAGCACAAGTGTCAGTCAGTCATTGCTGCAAATCCAATCTCCAAATGTCTGCAACGAACATGTGAACAATGTAGCAGTCTAGGATGCTGCCTAACACAGCCGTTGCCATTTTGAATCTCTGCATGATTCCTTGCTCGTCGAGTGTCCATAGAGACACAATTGATTGTGTCTGCCAGTTTGAAGCAAGATGAGGGTATGTGTCCTGGTTGCGGCTCCTGTTGTTATCTTGAGGGTGAAACTAATTGTTTAGATGTAATTTACATCCCATTATCTCATTTGTTTAAGGAAGTGGGATTATGAGATGAATGGCAATTGCCCTCTTGTTTCATTTTGCAATCATTTATATTTTGTCATGTTCAAGTTGTTTTCTCTTGGAGCTCTTCAACAATGATATCTTAAAGATGTTACAAGTAACACTGCTAGCTGCCTTTCACACTAATCCAGAAACTACGAATAAACAAATCTAATTAAGTCAGACCCAGATACATGAAAGTGGGCATATACTGTATGTTGATCAATAATTAATTTTAATAATATAGTTAACAAGGTGAGTACACATCACGGCTAGCCCAAGGCACAAGCGAATTAAGCCCAGTTTAGGGACCCTGACCACCTAGTGGCCCCCGTGAGCATTTTGTTTGTTTTCTTTTATACTGGTCAGTGATGATAAAAACATTATCCAAGGATTATTATTATCCAAATAAACCCCACTGTTATTGCAAATAATGTTTCTAGCCTAGTGATTCCTCCTGCCTCTCATTGTCAGAGCTCTACTAGTGACAACCACAATGTTCAAGTGCATACACATTGCGCTTCTGCTGCACACCATTAGAAGCTGATTTGACATGAGAGAGGAACAGGAGCAGGTTATAATAGTCTGCTCAAGTTAATAGAAAATGATGCAAAAACAGATATATTCCTCTGAGGCCAAAAAAAGAAAGAGCAAGATTGCAGAAGATCAAGAAAAAATTGATAATATTGTTTGCTGTTGGGCTGCACGGTGGTGCAGTGGTTAGCACTGTGGCCTCACAGCAAGAAGGTTCCGGGTTCGAGTCCCGGCTTGGGCACGGGACCCTTCTGTGTGGAGTTTGCATGTTCTCCCTGTGCCTGTGTGGGTTCTCTCTGGTACTCCAGCTTCTTCCCACCATCCAAAGACATGCAATTGGGGACTAGGCTGATTGGACACTCTAAACTGACCATAGGTGTGAATGGTTGTTTGTCTCTCTATGTTGGCCCTGCGATGGACTGGCAACTTGTCCAGGGTGAACCCCGCCTCTCGCCTGTGACACTGGAATGGGCTCCAGCCCCCCCGCAACCCTTAATGTAGGAATAAGCGGAAGACAATGGATGGATAGATTTTTGATGTTGAGTTTCAAGGTGATTTTGGAAACGACAAATAGCTGATAGTTAACTAGCCGGCTAATGTTGGCTTATTGTGTTAGCAGCATATATTGTCATAGGACAGTTACCTAATTGAGGAAAGTCAGTAAATGTCCCTGAAATCTAAATTCACTTATTTTTGCAAATCAACACCAGACTATGTTTGCTACTGAGTTTGCTCCCATTTTGTGTTCCCATCAATACAAGGGTAAAACCATGCCAGGCTATGATGGAAAGATGCAAGCAACTCAGCTAACTCTGCAGCATTCCCTCAGTAGCATCTTGTAATGTACTGCTTCTCTCTGTGGCCATTAGGGGGACTGCTGACTTTTCCTAAGATTAATAATAATAGGAATAAAAAGATTCTCTGCTGTGCAAATTCACTAAGACTATTTATATGCTTTCATGGTGACTCTTCAATCTGAATGTCTCTGTGGATTAAAATTCAATTACCACACAAGGTTTTCACACTCAGTTTACACAAGAGTGTTTTCCTAATTGCAGATAAGAAAATTAGATTACTAAATTTACAGCAGGTGTTGAAGATGATCTACAGACAGCAGTTCATATTAATGCGTGCATCTCATCCATCTTTGTGCATCCTCTGACCCACCATCTTTCTCGCTGCTGCTCTTTCTTCTTCTGGCCTGTTCACTTCCCTGCCCGTCTGTCATTTTCTCTCTCTTTATCTCTGTCCCTCTCTTTCCTTCTCTATATGTATTTTTCCATTATCTGTCTTTGTCCTTGCCCCACTTTCCTGCCCCCACCCCCCAACTGGTCAAAGCAGATGTCCATTCCATCAAGCCTGGATCTGCTTGATGTTCCTGTTTGTGAAAAGGAAGTGTTTTGTTGCCACTGTTGCAACATGTGCTTGCTCATAGAGAATCCTTGAATGCAAATAAACTGAAGGACTGTGGTACTAGACCTACACTACATGTTAAGTGTCATGAGATATTTTTTGTTGTGATTTGACATTATACAAATACAATGATTTGCATTACCAATGGCAGCAGTAGGGGGGCCCCAAAATCAAATTTGTCTTGGGCCGGCCCTGCTACACACCTTCTTTTCATGGCTCGAGAGCAGCACAATGACTGTACAAAACATTTACAAGAGAAATACCAGTTTGTAGGGACTCTAGACTTTGTCTTTTAATCATGCCTTTGAATAATAAATCATGTAACATTAACAGTATGTTGAGCATAACAGAATCACAATTATTCACTGCAGACCACAGTCAGAATATTTGCCTCTCCACTAAAACTCAGTTGTCTGAGATTCCTTCGAGTTCTGAGGGGAGTTAGCTCTGAGAACCACCAACAACTCCTCAAGAACTTATCACTGTCACCTTGTTTATTGCTCAGTGTTTCATGGTGCCGTACCTGTACGTGTATATTCAGGTGCCTCGCTAAATTTAAATTATACTTCACCTAGAAAGGGTAGTTTGCTTGTTCTTAAGCTCCCAGAGGTGTTTTCCCCTCCTGCATTACTTCTTTGTGATTCCACAATGCAGAAAGAGCTGGTCATGTATAGTTAACTTGAAGCTAATGGGGACTGACAGTTAACAACAGGAAAAAAACATCTGCTTACAAACTCAGGTGCCTCAAGCTGATAGTCACCCAGCCGCATGCTCCGTTATCCACAAACACTTTGATCTGAGCTGAAAGAACAACAACAACAACAACAACAACAACAACAACAACAACAACAACAACAACAAGAACAACAAAACATTCTATTACATGTCTGGTTCTGGGGTCATTCATGGTAGCATCTAGCATGACCATGTGGGGCCTTAAGATGAACCAATCTGCTTGTACTTGTCCACACTCTGTCACAGTAGGACAGAAGTAGATATGGAAGATTACTGAGCATACAGCTGGCACACAAAGATGGCATACTTTACACTGAATGATGCATTTGAGAGTTTGTAAAATGCCATTTTTGGGCAATTCTTCTGTTGTTTACCAACAGCCTCTATTAGCTTTACACTAAATATACAGTATGTGACTAGTTCTTTTTATTCTGTCAAAATAAGTGATACAGGATGGGAAAAACATCTTCATGAGCTCAAGACACCCATTTGGTTGTACTTAAAAGTAGGGGTGGGTATTTTTAGGATTTTATCAAAAATATCAATACTCATACTGCTTATGTAATAATGCTTCTTTTTATAGTTTGATTTAGAGAATAGAAAAAGGAAATGGCATGAAAAGCTGCAAAAATATTAAAAATATTTTTGCACGAATTTGGCAACTCAGTGATATGTGTGACTTCTCATTGGACACAGACGAATCACATTTCCTTTAACAAATTATTTGGGATGGGTCAGATTTTCTAATAGAAATTAAATGTAATTATTATTTTTTGAGCTGCCCTGATTTAAATGAACAGATTTTATTCCTAGAAAAATTAACATTCTGAAGTCTGACGCTAGGATCAAGGCTATGAAATCCATGTATTACAGCTGTCAGCTAAGTTGAGTTCTTTGAGGTTTTGCAGTATGTTCAAGTCCTTTATCTGAGTTATGCAATGTTGTTGAACCACAAGATATCGAAAATGATCTGCAGTTCTTAATTCCTTAAATCACATGATTAATGTAGTTGTCAGAGTTTCTGTAGCTGGAGGCAATTCTGTCCAGATGTTTCAGTCAGATGCCACTGGACTACACAGACATCCTGGAGCGAGGGACGGCATTCAGGACCCTCAGTGTATCTTATGTCCTGGCCTACTGTGGTAAACTCAAAGAGCTTCTGAATTAAGCACAACCATGTGGGAAAAACCAGAGAAGAAGACCCCCTGGGAGCTGACATTGTTGCCTTCTTCAGCTACGATTTAAAAGGAGACTCCAAAGGCTGTGTAGAGTTCTTTGACCACCTCCTCATCATTGCAAAGCTTCAGCTACTCTTTTTGTATCATATTTTCTGTCTTGAAATTAAGTGCATCTGGGATAAAAGAGTTTTCACAAAAAAGTTAATGGTATAAACTTTGGGGCAGGTGATGTTTTTCACCATATCATTGGTAAAATGAGGCAAGCATGGAGCCAGGATAGTTCACCGAAATAATACCTGTTTGAAGGTTTGTATAAACATTGTCAGAGATCTTTCAAGCTAGTTATGGTAGAAAAGTACACATCCAGTCATTTCTAACATCAAATTATTTTTTTTCTCAAAAAAACATAATAAAATAGCACCTTTGCTTTGAAGAAATATAATGTGTATCCAGTCAGTAGACAGTGTGCCACTAATGGCATGATATTCATTGAGCTGGTATTATGTGGTGCATTAGGTATGTATGCATTAAGAGTATGTTAATTCCTAACACAGCCCAAGTTTATTTTCAAGCGTCTTACACTACTGCAGTTGTGTACTTACCAATTTATTGCTTGTGCACAATAGACAGTTTTTGTGCGAGTTTTCCAAGGGGTTGAACATTACACTACCATCCACTTTTGTTAAGAGGCCTCTTACTGTTGTAGAAAGCAGCTTCTTGATGTGGGATGATATTTGTCCTCAGATGTAAAAATGCTTAAGTGAGCACTACATTTTTCTGAGTTTATCGCTTAGGTGAGAGCCTTACAGACGTGAAATATCCCATTCGCTTTCTATGTTGATCATAAAGAATGGAAGCGTGTGAACATTACTGGCTCCACAGTGACTCACATCTTTTCAGGGTCCTGTAAAAATATAAAGAGCTTTCTATTTCATAACATTACGAAAAAACGATTTACTTTGGGCAGTATGTGAGGACAAGAAGGTAGAATTGAGGATAAATAATGTAATCAAGAATTCCACTATAAATGATAACTACATGGGCTGCATGGCTCGTCTGGCAACTGAAGGGTCACTGGTTCGATCCTCACTTCCCCTGGTTACCATGTTGAAGTATCCTTGAGCAAAACACTGAGCCTCTAATTGCTCCTGATGGCCTTGCAACAGACTGGTGATCTGTCTAAGGAATACCCCGCCTCTTGCCCCATGTCAGCTGGGATAGGTTCCAGCCCCCTACCCCCATGACTCTTAACGGATAAGCAGTATTGAAAATGGATGGATGGGTGATAAATACACCACAATTATATTCTAAGCATCAATATTTGGACTTTGGATCACCTCAATCAGTGGGATAAAGCTGTGATAGAAGGTTGCGCATGTAATTATTATGAAGATGAAAGATTACACATCCAGCAAATGAATAAATGTTGAGAGACTCTGAATATGTTTGATGGAAAAAAAAAAATTGACTTGTACAGAGGCACACAGATCATTACACAAAGTCTTGTTGCACACACTCCAGGACCAAATAGCTTTCATCTCACATTCCTGCATAGGCAGTAAGGAACAAATGAGCAGTGAAAAATAGATACCTTCTACAAAGTGTGAGTCTGACCATCCAATGCTTTTCAAAGTTCCTCCACTTTTTCGATCCCTGTGTGAGTAGAATACACACTAAGAGTGAAGAAATGGTCCTGAGGTTTCAACAGCCCGTGAGAGTAGTTGACATGCACTGGTCCGTTTAACCCATGTCTCTGAGTAGCTTATCGCATCATCTACTGATTATGTTATTACCTCTGAGGAAAGGAGAACTTCAGTCTTAGAGGCACTTTACATTATAACATGGAGAGTGGCTGTTAAAGTCAAGGGTCAACCTTAATCCATCATTTCATTCTTGATTAGAAGTTATTTAATCGAATGATGTTACTGAAATCACCAGAGACATCCTACATAATTACCTAGCAAATAAAAGTAGAATTCACAATTAAATCAGGCCCAAATATAATTGTTTCCCAAAGTGATTTTTTTTAGTTAACTTGGCATTGTGCTGCTTAATCTTGACCGTCTGAGGCAATTGTTTCCTGTGATTGTAAATTTGAACCCGGTTTCCACCTTATATGTGTCAGCAACTACTCAGTATTACTGAATTAGAACATTCTGCACAAATGTGACCTTGACATAGTCTAAACACAGCTCCGCATACAGACAACCCTAGCGCCCTGATTTGCAGCCGTGCTATCAAGTGTTCTGACTACGAATTTATGACTATGAAAGGAACCAAAAGTTCAACCCCAATCAGGGGCAAGGTCCTTGGGTCAGACCAGCTGTTGACCTTATAGACAAATTTGGAAGCTGAGGTACAAGAAAGTTAAAACAGAGGATACCAGCTAAAATTCCTTATCAACGTCTGTCTTCCACACAGCCGTAATTTCCATCCCAGTGTTTCGGCTGGATAGTGTCTTTGTTAACTTGGTCAGATTCTGCTGATTTGGTCACTGTTTTTTTAATATGTGCATTTATAGTACATGGTCATGTTGTGTCCTTTTCTGTCTGTTTTGCCATTGGGAATGTACACATGGTGTTTTATTTTGAAAATCAACCAGATTAATTTTTACCTTATGGAAATCAGTGATTAGAATGGCTGCAATTAGCTCAGGCGACTGTGACAATGGACATGTGTCCTGTCTAAATTTATGGCAAGATGTTAGTGTGGCAATGGTTGATGCCAGTGGTTGCTCCAACATAGTACAGTTGGTGTTGAGTTTTAAAAACAGACTGAGGCAAAAAAACAACAACAACAACAAAAACCAACCACCATTACTGTCCTCCATGCTGCTTTTACTCAAGCTACTAAAGAATGTATACGAATCCAAGATGCTACACTACACCAGTCACTTCTTTCCTGTGCACACCAGGACAGAAACAGAAACACAGCCCCTCATCTCTTCTTAATGGGAACAGGATTAATTGCTAAGTCTGTCAGATTGTTTTAGTTGGCAAGTCTGTCAGTTTGTCAAAGTAATGTGGATACTAATATATTGTCAACACAACATTGTTTCTGTTTACAAATGTGTTAAAAAAAACACATTTGCGAGCACTTAACCTTTGCCAAGAGAAACTGACATCGAGTTGATCAGGTCATTGATTGTGGCCTGTAGAATGTTAACTGAACTGGAGCTCGCTATCATACACAGTGATGCAAAGCATCCAAAAATGTTCGATGGGTAACATGTCTGGTGAGAGATACACAACTCACAAAATACAATAGTTCAAAGAATTGTGTCCTGTCCCTGCAAACACGGAGCTGTTCATTATCATGCTGGTGAAGTAATGGGAGCAGATGAATGGCATTATAGTGGGCCTCATGTTGTCAAGGTATCTCTATGCACTCGAACTGCCATTGAAAACAAAGTACCCGTGGTAAATTAAGTGCAAAATAAAAGCATGTATTTACTTAGGTGTGACATATTTATACATAAATTAATATTCCTTGAAGGCCATTGATAAATGAGTTCATACAAAATTCATTGAGCTCATCACCATGAGGAATATCTCTGTATTTGACACCACACTGCACTGGTGTATGTGACAACATTCCTGCACATGCAATCAGCAGAGCTGGCCACTTCTGTCTAGTCCTCTGCTCATGCGGCTCTTCTAACTTTACAAATGTTACATCAAATTGATCAAATTGGGACAGTTAGACTCACTTCTTGGTGGTTGTGTGACGCTCAGAGAATTTATCCTCTACTTTTACGGTCAAAACATTTACAACAGAGTCACATACACCCTTTGATGTATTGTTCTGCACTGTGGCTTGCACTGCTTTTCTTTTAAGCTCACAGATGCAAAATACATTGTTAGTAAAATGAATGTATAATTAAAAGACTATAACTATATTTGTGATATTCTCCCAGAGGAATGTTTAGGCTTTGCTTGTATTTTAGCCCCATCTTGGTTACTTTACCAATTATTTTCTTTGTTTCAGTTAATCAGTGGTTCCTCAAACTGAATGACGGCAACAACTGTGAGGAAGAGCTTGAAAAGAAGATCATGAATCAGTGCGCTAGAGTGTCATTGCAGGCGTCATGTGTTCAAAACAATGACTGATGACAGCACAACATAATATCGTGACTTCTTCAACCCTGATATCGTTTAAAAAGGAAGTTTGAAGGCGATAAATTTAAATGTTTAAACTTGGTTGTTGTGAACTTGGCTGCATAGTGATAAGAGGATGAGGAATGTCATGATCAAGAGCTGCTAGTGAGTTGTAGAGTTTGTGGTAATGATGAAGTGTGCCCAGTGTATCTGACAGTTCATGTTACCTGAAGTGAATTTACACACTTAAACTACATGAAAAGTGAAATGACAGTGGTCTGGTGATGCCCACATCATTAAATAAAGTTAAATGTTTTGATGATTTGTTCTGTTGGGCACGATGGTGCAGTGGTTAGCACTGTTGCCTCACAGCAAGAAGGTTTGGGGTTTGAGTCCCGGCTCGGGCACCGGATCTTTCTGTGTGGAGTTGCCCTGTGCCTGCGTGGGTTCTCTGGCTTCCTCCCACAGTCCAAGACGAGGCTAATTGAATACACTAAACTGACCGTAGGTATATATGTGAGTGTGAATGGTTGTTTGTCTCTATGTGTTGGCCCTGCGATGGACTGGCGACCTGTCCAGGGTGAACCCTGCCCTTCCTCTTGCCCGAAAGCCGCTGGGATAGGCTCCAGCCCCCTCCCCCCAACCCTTAACAGGAATAAGCAGAAGAAAATTGATGGATGGATTTGTTCTGTAGTTCGTGTATTTGATATGATTATGATGAACTAGGTATTCTCCTCTGCTCTGGTGGTAGTAACAGTGAGAATGCACTAGTGCTATGGACTTTAGTGAATAACAAGATGTTTCATATATGATTTCAAATCCAAAAATGTTGATGGAGCAATTAACTTCAGTTACAAATGTGTTGTGCATTGGAGTGGTAATCAAATGAACTTGGCAATAATTTAATAATTATATAAAAAAATAAAAATCTAAATTAAATCCACCTCGGGGAAAATCCCTGAAGGCAGGGTAGAGGGGAAACAGCCAATTTATTAAATTCAGTCTCATAAAAGCGTCAATTACACTATAGATTAACAAATTAACTATAATCAGCATTACTCAGTTGGCCAGTAAATTGAAGGATTTTGTGAAATTGAAGTTCTTTGCAAGTAAGTGGTTTGCATATTATTCACTCTTGGGAAATGAATACAGACACCACCAATATGGGTATTTTAGAGTATTTATTTACAAAGTGAAAGAAATTTCACAGTACAACCTAATTAATGATCTATCTTAACTGAACTAGAGTGTGCATGTGAAAGTGTGTGTGTGTGTGTGTGTGTGTGTGTCTTCTTGTACTTGCTATATATTAAGGACTAAAATATGCATTTAACCAACAGAGTGAGGACTTTTGGGAAAGTGAGGACATTTTAGCCAGTCCTCACATCTTCAAAGGGCTGTTTGAAGGTCAAGACTTGATTTTAGGGTCGAGGTTAGAATCAGGTTCTGGTTAGGTTTAGGGTCAAGGTCAGGGTCAAGCAGTCAGTTGAGATGGTTAGGTTTAGGGTAAGGGGCTAGGGAATGCATGTCAGTGAAAGTCCTCACAAAGATAGAAGTACAAGGATGTGTGTGTATGAGTGTGTGTGTGTGTGTGTGTGTGTGTGTGTGTGTGTGTGTGTGTGTGTGTGTGTGTAAAACATTTACATTAAAATATATGTATACCTAATGTAAATAAATCCCAGACATTTATTTATCAGCTCCAGGGACAGGAAGAGCCTGTGTGCATGCAGGTGAGTCTGATGCAGTACCAGCTGGGCTTGACTGCCTGTGGGTCACACTGTGATTGGAAGGCATCTTGAGACGACGACAGAGTCGGCCAGAGAACAAGGTCGGAATTTGGATGCTGGTGATGCAGACAGATGATGCCAATGATGACATGACAGAGATCTCGGAGATCAAAGACATTAGTCAAAGAGGGTTTGTCAGCTTATGAGTTTGGAATTTATTTCAGAAAAAAATGATGTCAGAAAGCATGTGAGTACATATGAGAATACTTTTGGTTTAAATTTTCTCACACTTGTACATCCAGTGACAGACAACAACCTCAGAGAAAGACTTTGAAAGACAAATCGGACCTGACCAAGTCTATAAGACGCTTGATACAGAAGGAGATGGTTTCAGAAAACCAGGAACTGATAACCCTCAAGATGGCATTTCAGCAGCTTCAGGAAGAAATGCAGGAGCTGAGAGCTGAAGTCTTGAAGCAGGAGGAAGAAAAACTGTCTCTGCAGCTCAGACTGACATCTGAGGAGGTTATCCGGAAAGAGAAGGAAACAATGGTGTCCTACCTGGAGGAAGAGCTCCATCAGAGAGACCTGGCTGTGGATGATGCCAGGACAAAGGTAAAGCACCTGGAGGGCCACCTGCAGAATGTGCTTAAGGAGGCTTGGACCAAGCTAGATATAATGGTCCAGGCTATGGGTGAGCTCAGGTCCAATACCATTCAGCTGCAGACTGAGCTGGAACGGAAGGACCTGGCTTTGGATGAGGCTGGGACCCATATCTGGCAGCTGCAGACTGAGCTAGAACGCAAAGACCTGGCTGTGGATGAGGCCAGAAGAAAGGTCAAGCACCTGGAGGGTAACCTGCAGAATGTGCTTGAGGAGGTTTGGACCAAGCTAGATATAATGGTCCAGGCTATGGGTGAGCTCAGGACCAATACCAGTCAGCTGCAGACTGAGCTGGAACGCAAGGACCTGGCTTTGGATGAGGCTGGGACCCATATCTGGCAGCTGCAGACTGAGCTGGAACGCAAAGACCTGGCTGTGGATGAGGCCAGAACAAAGGTCAAGCACCTGGAGGGCAACCTGCAGAATGTGCTTGAGGAGGCTTGGACCAAGCTAAATATAATGGACCAGGCTATGGGTGAGCTCAGGACCAATACCAGTCAGCTGCAGACTGAGCTGGAACGGAAGGACCTGGCTTTGGATGAGGCTGGGACCCATATCCGGCAGCTGCAGAATGAGCTCCAACAGAGACACCTGGCTTTGGATGAGGCTGCGACCCATATCCGGCAGCTGCAGTATGAGCTCCAACAAAGACACCTGGCTTTCAATGAGGCTGGGACCCATATCCGGCAGCTGCAGAATGAGCTCCAACAGAGACACCTGGCTTTGGATGAGGCTGCGACCCATATCCGGCAGCTGCAGTATGAGCTCCAACAAAGACACCTGGCTTTCAATGAGGCTGGGACCCATATCCAGCAGCTGCAGAATGAGCTCCAACAGAGACACCTGGCTTTGGATGAGGCTGGGACCCATATCCAGCAGCTGCAGACTGAGCTGGAACGCAAAGACCAGGCCTTAATTAAAAGGATCAAGCAGAAGAAGGAGACAAAGAAGAAGAAGAAGAGAAATTGGCTGTGGAGACTTTTCAGACGAGGCTCTAAATGACAGTGTCAGTGAATCAGACGTTGTTACATTTATTGTTAATTGCAAAGAAAATTGTTTATAAAGGAAAAACTGTTGAATCATTGAAGAGTCTGTGTATTTGCTTCATATCATTGCTGTTTGTTTTTGAAATAAAGATAAAACAACTGTACATTATTAGTGTGTGTGTGTGTGTGTGTGTGTGTGTGTGTGTGTGTGAACATGTGTGATGGTGTTGTTGCCTAATGGAGCCCTCTCAGGTATAAGTGTTCACTCTAGCAGGAGCCTTGATCTCCATAGTGACCAAAGACCAGTCCTAATGCAGCAAAACAAGGAGGGCCTTCTTGGTTAAGGTGTGAGCTGAGTTTAGTTAACCTCTTCCACTCACAGCATATTTTCAGGAAAACGCCTAAAAAGACATACCCATAGTAAATGTGTAATTACTACACTTTACTAAAGGTTATATGCATGTTCTTGGTGTCCTTGGACATCTAGAGACTTCAGAGAATGTGTTCCAAGTGTCAGAAGTGTTATATCTGTCATTAAGCCTGAGTAAATTGGAATAAACCAGAGGAAAAATTACGTCTTTTTACTCTCACCAAAATATTTTATTTTTTTGACAGAGGAAAACACTATGCTAGCAATGATGTCATGCACCCAGACACCACTGATTAGCTTCATCCACTCCTTGACCACAAATTTACCAAAGTTGATAGAATTTGGGCGAACAGTGAAGCCTACATCAAGGATTTTGTAAGGATACACCCAGGCGAGAACTCAGTTTGGCACAATTTGGCACACTTTTGTGCCAAATTGTGCCAAAGGGATTATTTTCTACCTCTGGCTCCAAATTACAATAAATTTTAATTTTAGTTGTCTACTACTAACTAGTGGAGCTTTTGGATATGAAATTTACCTTGTGCCTCATCATTTTTTATTTTACATTCTGCAATTATATGTCTATATGCAATACAGAATAATGAAAAATAACAGGAACTTCTACTTTTTTGGCTCCACAGGGAGTATATTTATTTTCAGAAAAGTGCAAACATAGACACAAACAACCATTCTGTGCAAACAATGTAAAATAAAGTAAGAGTGCAACAAATATAAAATAAAAAAAACAATATATAACAATATGAAACACAGTAAACACAATTAGAGCAAATGAAATCTCAGTAAGGAGTGCAACAAATTGAACTGTTTACAATCTGCAATAAGGGGATGGAATGGCCTTCCAGCAGCAGTTCTTTTGGTACTTCTTCTCCCTCCTCACTGCTGCAGGAAAGAAGGACTACAGATGTTGAAAGCAACATATTTAGAAGACTGATGATTCACATCAATTTCTACTACCTTGATATAAGCGGTGACACCCCTCTTGCAGGTAAGGGTGGGGGGAAAACAGTGACTGGTGCAGGGAGTGCTGGAGGTGTGAAAACCTCAGATGGACCTGGACACTCCTCACTCCCTTCTTCTTGGAGGCCAAGAAAATGGTGAAAAATTACTATGTAGAACAAAAATAAATAATAACAGTTGTACATTTCAACAAAGGACGGAAAAGGTGTGTAAATATGTAGCAATGACCTCTACTATTATTTGTTTACATTTGTATTAACAGATACAATGCAATATCTGAAAACAAAGTTAGCCAAAAATAAACAAATACGGTAAAATAATACTCAATACTATTGAATTGCCAAGCTTACTACTGTGTTTACTGCTACTACTACTGTGTTTACTACAACTCCTACTACTACTACTACTACTACTACTGTTTACTACTGTGTTTACAGGTTTATGACAAACCGGTGGATTTGGTTTTCCATGAAAATAAAAAATTACACAATTTACACAACACTGAGCCTTATAGATAAATGCAAATACCAGTACTCACTCGTAAACGGGGTCCACGCAACTCGTAAACAGAGCCTCCTCCACAGAGCCGGCGTCATTGCTGCTGTCGGAGCGAATCCTCTATGTCAACATCGGACCCCCGCTGTATGTCAAAGAGGATGTCAGCCAAAGTTTTTTTTTCCATGGTTTAAATGTTTTTGGTTTTTTTATAAGTACTTCAGTGGCTAGCGGTTCGGAGGACATCCCGAGTGTGCAGGATGCAGTTCAGCGGTCTGCCTTCGTCTGTGGGGCGCTGCGCACAAAAGACAGCGAGAGCGCATAGTTTGCGCAGGTTTTACGGTCGAAGTTTTATGTAGCTGGGATTTGCAGTTCTTGGAATGGTAGGTGTCAATCGATTCAGTAGCTTCTCCCCTGTCTACGCGACACTATTCAACTTTGATTCCACAGTGGTCGCAAAATTTAAATGTCCCGAGTTCGTACCGAAACAGATTAAAATCACCATAAAAAGGTAATGTATGCACTATAACAGACACCCGACCCTGTTTTGTGAGCATTAGAGTCCAAAATTTGATTGAGAATTGAAAGTAAACACTGCCGTCAAATTTCAGTACATTTTTACAGCGCCCAATTACGTCCAGTGTTTTTGGGCCCGCCGGCGGGCCGATCGGGCTCAAAGGGTTATGGTTAGGATTAGGACTCGGGCTTGTGCTAATAAGGACAGTAAACCTGAGTGTGTGTGTGTGTGTGTGTGTGTGTGTGTGTGTGCTGTCACATTGTCTGGTCAAGAAAGAAGGTGAAATATGCATGCAAAGACAGTGTGTGACTCTAACCCCAAATTCTACAACAATTTATGTACAGCAACAATGATGTAGTATCAAACAGTCTGTCTCACCTTTCTCAAACATAAGGTTTTGTCCTGAATGTGTGACTTATTTACTAGGGTGTTGCTTAGCTTTTGGTCCATCTGAAGTAAGAGTCTGTCATCCAGAGGTTGAATGCTTGCTTTTGCTGTGTCATATCCCAGGAAAAAGGAGGATGCTGGCAGCTCCGTTTTTCTCAGTGTATTTTACAGCCTAGCATCAATTCTGTGCTCCTGTGCTAATAAAGTTTGAATCAGCCAGCAGGCGGTGTGTAGCAGGCGGTGTGGCAGCTGCTTGCGCTGAGTTAACTCCTTTTGTGCAGCTGGATTTAGGCAGCTCTCGTGTTGCTGCCATGAAAAAGACAGAGAAAGACGCCGAGTTTCTCTGGATTTATTGTCCGTCTGATGACATCACGGGTCACAGGCAACAGTGACCAATTGTGGCTGCATTCTGGGGTCCTAGAAAGGATTGATATATCCTGTTGTGAAATGGCTGAGGGTGTCTGGGAAATACGGTCCTCCCTGGATTCCCTTTGTTCTATGAGCTCCTAGCCATGTCGTCAGGTCATGAGGACTGACTAATGTATGTGTGTAACACTCTTGAATATGTGTGACATTACGTACTAAATTATATTAAACGTATCAGGCTGTTTATACAATTTCTCATCAGTTCACAACCTCACTATCAGTGTCACCAGTTACCATAATCTCCAAAATATTCTTACGCATGGGTCAGAAGTTCTGTAGAGGACCGCATATCTAACAGTTGAGGTTTTTTTTTTTTAAATAGATGACAAAGTTTGCATAGAATTTGGTGTATGCCTTCATCTGTGCATACCCTTGTCTTGTCTCGTCTCGTTGTCCTCTACTTATCTGGGTCCGGGTTGCAGGGGCAGCAGCCTCAGCAAGGAAACCCAGCCCTCTCCAACCACTTTCACCAGCTCTTCCGGGGGAATCCCAAGGTGTTACCAGGCCAGCCAAGAGACATAATCCTTCCAGTGTGTCCTGGATTGGCCCTGAGGCCTCTACACAGTTGGACAAGCCTGGAAAACCTCCTCACCACATCAACTGACTCTTCTTGATATGGAGGAGCAGTGGCTCTTCTTTCCCCTATCTCTAAGGGAGAGCCCAGCCACCCTGCGGAGGAAACTAATTTCGGCCGCTTGTTGGCCACAATCTTGTTCTTTCACCATTACATAGGTGAGGGTTGGAACGTTGACTGACAGGTAAATCAAGACCTTTGCCTTTTGGCTAAGCTCCCTCTTTACCACAGTGAACTGGTTTACTGCCTACATAACTACGGATGTACCCCAATCCACCTGTCAATGTCCCGCACCATCCTACCCTCACTTGTGAACAAGATCCTGAGATACTTAAACTCCTCCTGAGGCATAACCTCCCCCTGACCTGGAATGGGCAGTCCACCTTTTTCCGGCTGAGGACCATGGCCTCAGACTTGGAGGTGCTGATTCTGTGTATACCCATCATTTATAAATGAGGCATCTGATCCTTACACATAGATCTTTTAAGGAACTAGAATTAGAACTTTTAAGGTCATATAGAAGTGGTGGATGGGCACAATTACACCAGGCTTGGAGTGAAGCTGTTGGTACAATGGCATGAGGGTGAAGAGTATTCATTTCATTTCACTCTGATACTCTAAGAGACCATATCTATGTGACCTTATTACTATTTATAAATGTTCATATTCATGTGCTTGAATACAGCTGTCTTGGTATGAAACTGGATGATAATAATAATGGCAATGCATTCCATTTAAGGATGCCTCTCATGACTCCCAAGGTCACCTTAAAATGCATGGAAGGGTTAAAATAGTCAGAAAGCACAAAAAAACAGCGAAATATGTAAATGACATGGAGGAACCTGGACATGACAAGACACATAAGCCAATTTCAGACTCAAAGATCTTCAAATTGCTGTAGTGGAGCTTTTTGGCAGGATAAATAATATGAATGTGAGCTGTAGTTTCTCCCCAGGGGGCCGTAGCCAGCAACAGGAGGCGTAGTCTAGTGACACATCCTGATAACATGTTACACGTTATGCTAGGCGTGTCCAATGACTTATAGCCCATGCTGCATGATGTATAACCTTGCACCTTGTTGCGAGGGTAGTCGCGTTCCATGATCCTCCTGGCCAGACTTTCCTACACAGGCCCATCTTTCACCATTCATCTGAAATGTTCCGGTGAATGACATCCTCTGCATGGAGGCAGAGGAGCTCGTGGGTCTCAGTGTCTTCCCAGTTGAACATCTTCCAAAATGTTCGATGTATGTTGAACTTGGAACTCTCAGGTGAAGTTTTTCTTGTCTCTCCCTTGTGCGCTAGTGATGTTTTCCTGTGTTTTTTAAAGTCCTGCTGGATAAGGTATATCATCACCACGCCCTGAAACTCTGTGTCATACTGAGTGGACTGTTCAGATCAAACTGGCTCCAGCAAAAAGACTAGGGTTGGAGGAGGGTAATTTGGCGTGGGGTCTTTTCCCCCCTAGCTCGTGTCACAATTTGGGGGGCAAAAACACAGCTTTTGTGGCAGCGTGAAAAGGGCTATGAGGGAGACAAACACAAGTAGGAGGAGGGATCAAGTAAGAGTTACGCCAGGGAAAAGGGGACTGAATAAAGCTTTGGTCGGCTAAAGAGGGCTGCGTTCTTGAAGGAAATCTGAGATATAGACAGAAGCAAGGGTGTGACGGGCTTTGTAGGTGAGGAAAAGGTTTTTTTTGTAGTAAACCTGTAATGTATGGGGGGGCCAGTGAAGTTGAATTAGAAAAGGGGTCAATGGGTTCAGATGATCTGGTGCGAGTGATGATCCAGGCAGCACAGTTCTGAATGACTTGGAACTTATTGAGCAGTTTGGTGGGGAGGCCAGAGAGAATGATATTACAGTAATCAGTCCAGGATGTAACAGCTGGATTGAGACAGGGATGGACTGAGTCTTGAGATATTGCCTGTGTGATAAAAAGGCAGTCTGGGTGATTTTATTTTTATGTGGGGGGTGAAGGAAAGGGTGTTGTCAAGACTGATGCCAAGGCTTTTGATAGAACTGGAGAGGGATACAGAGAAGCCATTAAAGAGGAGTTTTGCTCTTTGGTGATGGTGGTTTGGAGCCAAGGAGTAGGGCCTCGTTTTTGCTAAGTGCTTCTATTAAATGGATCCTTTCAATTATCCTCCTTATTTACCTCATATCCTGTAATCATTTCAGCAGTCTAGTTGCTAGTGAGGACATTACCACTAAGAAATGATACATTTACAACATTCAACATCAAATGCTACACTTTATCTGAATCTAGTGACAGTCCACACAGAAACAGTCTCTTTACACTTAAAACCACCTCTTCAATCCCAGTTGATGAATCAGCTCATTTCTTTTTGCCAAATCCATGAGATCCCTTAAGATCCATGTTTGCAAGCTTTCTTCATCTTCATTTCATACTGCTTTTATCAAAATTTTAGATTTGAGTCAATATGTGGAGCAACCCAACCATGATAAAGAATGCACACTTGACCTTGCACTCCCAAAGCATTTCTCTCGCAGGACTCACTCCTAGCTCCTGATCCTAAACCTTTCTCACTGATCTGCTCCCACGCCCATTATTTGAACAGACTTTAATAATAGTGAACAACATTGTCTGGTCAAAGATGAGCTTGCCAGTGTTTTTAGAAGTGTATTTCCCTTGAATCTGGTAATCTTGAGCAAAGCTGGAGAGTAAGTTAACTTCTTCAGGCCTATTTTCCAGACTCCTATTCAAAATGACATATCCACATCTCTACAACCACAAGACCAAAATCAATAATCTTGGTCTCAAAATAATACAGCTCTGGTTACTAGTCAGAATCAATATAGATGATAATGTTTCAATATAAATGCAGGTATAATGAAAAGTGAAACAAACAAAAACTGACTATTCAGACTGAAAACCACCTAGAAATTATGGGATAGTTGTTCTATGTCAATGTTGATAATCTACTCAACCTGAGTAATTTTAGAGAGGTTTTTTTTTTAATACAGCTTTGTCAATTTTCAAGCAATGCGTGTACATTTTCCTTACTTGGTTATGAGATAAGCAAAAATATACATTAATGACCCAAACATATCACTCCAAATATAATTTCTATTCATATAAATGTTTTTGACTTGTTTCAAAACTATTATTGTTCTTTGTAGCATGTGAAGAAACTGGATTTTGACTGCAGCTGCATGAGAAATACATCTGAGAATATAGAAGTGCACTGGGCGATATCTCAGGAGCTGATTTGACCTTTTGAATGATTAAAACATATAGTTCTCGAGGTTCTTGAGAACGGTTTCAGCAAATACAATACTTGCAATTCAGGGGCAGTGCTTAAATTGGGACAAAGCCATAGCATGTTTACAAGGTAATGATCCACTCTACCTCAGGAGTCTTGATTTAGCTTGGATGGTATCATAAAATGGCAGATACATGTTGGAGTGGACATGATGATGGATTAACAGCAGTTTTCAGGATCTTTAAAAATGATTAACATCACATGAATGCACCAAGGGAAATAATTCAGAAGTTGGATTCAGAATCATGTTACTTATTCATACTTGTGAGTGTAGCATGACTTAGTAGTCATTTGCTTGGTGTTGGAGTTGTGATCAGTCAGCGTAAAAATGGATGTGCTTGTAGCTAAATTTGTTTCATTAATTTGCTGCGTAACATGACGATGCCTCTACGTTATTATTGAACTGTTTTGTGCTCCATCCCAAAAGTCTCCAATTAACACACATCTTGTATTCACCTTAAGAATTCATAAGGTTTTTTTTTTGTGAACCTGAAAAACTAGAAGGCAAATACATTAGTCTGCAGGCATTCACATATTCATATAGAGAATATTATCCTTATACATTGACTATTCCTTCATGGCACTATAATGAATAAGACACAGCACATGAGGGCGAAACTTCAACAAAACAAAAATTCTGAACAAAACTAGCTATTGTTTATGTTTGCTGATACTACGAGCTCCTACTGCAAGCTAACTGCTAACAAAGCATCAAAACAAATGAAAAGCTTCTAACATGACTTTCCTTAAAAATAGATGTGTTTATACCTTTATTACTGACAGACAAATAATCTAAAAGGCAGAAGCATAACAGGAAACCACTGACTGTTTGTGGTCAACCGATTAAAGAAAATGGTAGAAGCAAAAATGGAGAAAAAAATTGTAGATAGGCTGTTAAAGTGCAGAGCGATGAGAGCACAAAATCTAAGATTCTATAGCCTCATTCTGATGTTAAAGGATGAATTACCCTCTCCTACATGGTTAAATGAAAAGTTAAGGTCTTTGCAGTGACAGAGCAGGGAGGCAGTGAGGAAACGCAGAAAGGATAAATTCTTACATCATTTTTCATTCAAAGAAGCGAGGAACAAGTATTTCCGTGTTCTGATCATTAAATGTACCATAAACCAAGAAACCTTTTCAAAGAAAAGAGTTACATTCTGGCATTGGTCTTCCACTCAGCCAGCCAGCTCATCTTCATATGCAAAAATGTTTTTTGTTCATACAGAAAATTAGAAATGAAGCAACATTTAAACACTGATCTCAGAGAAGATGATTTGGCCCCTCATGATATTCAACACTAACTTTTACTGTTAGTGAAATCTATTCTGTAAACTCTGGAAAGCACAGTTGCACTCTAAATCATCTATTTTCCATCAAACTGGTTGCTAAAATCTGTATTTCAGCTGTCCATATTTACAACATTTGTATGTCCTTACTTTTATTTAACCTGCCCAAAACATTAATGTTTATTGGTCACATGGCAATGGATGCAGATTGGGTGGGAAACTTTAGCTTAATTTAAATGAAACATCAATATTGAAACCCTATTTTGGTATATTTACTAATACACAAAACTACATCTCTGTACCAAATACTGAGTTGTCCGAACTTGTGTGAAAAAAGTGTGAATGGATCACATTTTTGTTAAAAGCATTAACCTTTTCACCATGTTTGACACAAGTTGCAGATCTCAACTTAAATCGCTGAACCTTTTTCAAAACTCTAAACACATTCCCATGAAGGGTCACAGTAGATAGAAATAGTGAGGCATTGGGCATTTGCATGTAAAAGGATATCTATGGACAAGTAGATGTTTAGCAAGAGCAACAGACACTCCTATCTGGTAGAATTGCAAGACTGCCTTGTGGGGCTGGCAGTACTCATATGTTCTCCTAACAACAAAAAGCTCTCATAGTTGACACTGACCTTTGTAACAATGCCCCAAGGCCATGTGAAATACAGAAGCAGATGACAATGGAGGGTTTTCACCATTGACTGCAATTACTTGCAAATTCTCTGTTAAGTGCAACCCAGGCAAAGGTTGCCAGGGTTGCACCCAGCCCATTCACTTGCTTTCAACCTCCTCATCAGGAGCAGGATCAGTACCTTGCTCAAGAACACTTTGACACAGTCACTGGGGGAAGTGGGGATTAAACCAGTAACACTTGGGTTGCTAGATGGCCACCCTACTGTCGAGCCACGCTATTAATCATTATTATTGTAATTCTGTAAAACACCACCCATCACCTTCTCTTATGCTGGGTGGTCTTTAGTATGATATTTGGGTGTGAACAGCAGGATCGTGAGGCAGAGCATCCTGTGTATTGAGTGGTATGGGATAACATTAGAGGGCAGCACGGTGGTGCAGTGGTTAGCACTGTAACCTCACAGTAAGAAGGTTCTAGTTTTGAGCCCCGGCTCGAGCACGGGATCTTTCTGTGTGGAGTCTCCATGTTCTCCCTGTGCCTGCGTGGGTTCTCTCTGGGTACTCTGGCTTCCTTCCACAGTCCAAAGACAGGTACGAGGGGACGAGGCTGATTGGATACTTTAAATTGACTGTAGGCATGGCTGTCAATGTCAATTGTTGTCTGTCGACCTGTCCAGGGTGAACCCTGCCTCTCTATGGCTGCTGGCATAGGCTCCAGTCCCAGTCTTAACAGGATAAGTGGTAGAAAATGGATAGATGGATGGATGGGATAACATGAGTTTCCACTGTGCTGTCAGGAGTGTTTTAACATCAATTGGCAAATTATACATGTTTGTGTTCATCATACTCCTTTTCAAGATTTTTTTTCTCAGCTGGCTGATTGAAAGTACAGTATATGACTAATAAATCTATACCTGGGAAAAGCTAATATACTCCATGGAATTGGCCAGTGTTGACATAGATGTGGAACCCTGTCAAGGCTCCATCCATCACACTGGAGCATTTTCCTCTTTGCCCGGCTAGGGAGAATGTCGCCTACGATGTAGATGAAGTCCTCTGGCCTGAGCAGGAATAAAGTCTTGCTGCTGGGGCAAAATGAAAGCGGAAACCCTTGGAAAATCTGATGCCCCTCTGGTAATTAACGGCAATAGAAAAGGCCAACAGCCAAGCCTGTCTGGTATTCAGTGTTACAGGATTTGGCTGGCTGCTGCACCATAGGGCCAGGGTGACAATTGCCTGGCTAGAACAGGATCAGGAGGCTGCCCCAGGTTAGGATCAAGAAAAGTCAGTGGCCGTGGCCCAGCCAGAACAGTTTCTGGACTGAAAGCCTGTGATGGTGGCTGTGGCATCAGCCCAGTTGGAACCAGATGTGACTGCAGTGTTGACCCATCCCCATCCAGAAAAGGCTCTTTGGACTCACAGTAAGCTTATGGGACAAATTCTGGTCAAACAGACTGAGGCTATTCAAGTAAATAGGGAGCTGATATGCTAGACAAACTATGGTACTGAGACAAACTGGCACAGAAGGGAAAGGAACACTGAAATGGGGGGGGGGGGGGGGGTTCAGGTGGATGAGTTGAATGGTGTGGTGATCAAATTTTTGACCCCTGGCAAAGGCTGAGGTCGTTTAAGATTAGAGAGAATCTCCTGCTTTTTTTCCCCCTTGCAGCCTCAGACCTTTATCACGATCATCAGACAACATAATGGAAAGGAAAAATGACTCTGCATCAGGCCTCTCCCTCCCTCAAGAAACAGCCTTTTGCTTTGGCAGAACACAAGTGGACAGACAACCATTCGCTCTCACAGCCACACCTACGGTCAATTTAGAGTATCCAATTAGCCTCGTCCCCTCTTGATGTCTTTGGACTGTGGGAGGAAGCTGGAGTACCTGAAGAGAACCCACGCAGGCACAGGGAGAACATGCAGACTCCACACACAAAAGCCCCAGGCTCGAACCTGGGACCCTTTTGTTGTGAGGTGAAAGTGCTAACCACTGCAACTCAATGCATACTGTATATCTAAAATAGCAGAACAACTAAAAGACCAATAGCTCTCTGAGGATGGCATCAACATTTTCAGTGTACTAGCCAAGCTTTGATGTGGAACTACTTTTTTAAACATGATGGGAGATGAGTATTATAGATACAGAGTTCCCCAATATAGCCATTTTCCAGCGTTGATCCAGAACCAGTTTGTGGTGGCTGATGACAGCAAAGTAATCCTCAAGTCTCTCTCCAATGAAATGCACTGCTGAAATGCTTCTTTGGCTGTTATAGAACGAAGGAAGTCTGCACTAAACTGAAAGTCCCTAGTATTGTTTTAAATGTTAAATTTAAATCAGATATCTATGTTATCATTGAAAACAGCCCACTTCACCCTGAACTTCACCAATTAATCACTGCTGTCAACTGCCAGTAATTATGGAAAAAATTGATGTACTATGGTCATACAACAGACAACAATACACAGTGAAATGGTGGTCAAACAGTCCCTGCCGACCTGCAACAGAAAAGAAGCTCCACCTGGTGCAAATATCTTCCATGGACAAATCTGAACTTGTAAAAAAACAAACAAACCAACAAACAAAAAGAAGTACTTAACTGTCAATTTGCATTGCATTTGTATGTTGTTGAATATGTGAAACTCAATAAAGCTTTTAAAAGCCACGCCAAGGAGGCATCTTCAGCTGACTCCTCTGGAGGGTCTTTCAACTGACAGTGAAGGGGTTTGGTGCCTGTTGTCATATCTTATTTTCTTACTGTTCTGCACATTCTCATCCACAACTCATTTGTTCTTAACATGTGTTGCATCTCTCTGTGTAAGCCAATGAAATAATTAAATGTTCCTGTTTTATATATCCGGTCTTTATCAGAGTGACTGAATATTGACTCAGTGGTTCAGGCAGGTTCAGTAGAGAGAACCAAGATTCAGAGAATCTTGAATGGCACTGGTTGATGTCCCCCCTGAGATGTCTTTAGGGCTATGGGCTACTAATAGTAACAACGATTGGTGAAGGTTGATGGGGCGTGAACATTACAACCTCAAAGCAATCTATAACTCTCCTAGTGATGCAATGTTGGCCTGTTTGTGTAAGTGTTACACTTAAGTCAAACAATATTGGGTTTCATGACATCAGAAAGCAAGTGCAGGCAAAATTTCAAAACAGGGTTGATACTTGATGCCCCTGGAGTTTGGCAGGGTCTATGAATCATTCTTATCCATATTTATTCAAATACTATGATCCTTTTTATTTTTAAAATTAACTTTCTTATTTTGGCTCTCAAGATACAGTGTACACAATTGTTTCTGAATTTGTTTTTTACATACTGGAAAAATAATACACAAAGAAAATGAACACAATTATCGGAGGTAAAACACACTTCCATTAGCCATCGGCTAAACATTGCCTACAACTGACTGTATGTGGCCTGAATGCTGTGCAATGCTAACTTGGGTACACCACTGTTAACCCTGAAATACTCAAAAGCATAAGTACATACAAATTCAACAAAATATATAAGCTTCCTGGATTTAATGGATTCTTTAGATTTGTTCATGTCCATGCTACTTGGAGATCATCTCAGTGGAAAAAAAATGACTGTGATCTGAAAGTTGTGTTCACACCAAAAGGGAAGCAAATTTTTACCTAAATTAAATTTTTTTAAGTAAATCCAAAGGTGCAACCAGAAATACCAACTAACAGTAATAGTGGCATGATGTAAATCATACAAATAATACTGCAAAAAAATGTTAAAATAAGCTAAATTTACAGTGCAAATTATATAATTTTGCCTGAAGTGAAGTCGTGACAGTGTGAAGATTTTCCAGACGTTACTAATATCCAGTTGAATCTGACAGGCAATGGAGGACAAGCTGATCATAGTGTATTCCACACTCTGGTCCAGAGTGCACACATTGCACATGGACATGCAAGCTTGTGACAAATTTCATCATGATTTCAGGATGACAGTGTGAGACTGTTATCAGCTGCAGAAGCTGACAATACTTAGTCCTAGCTAACTTTACAAGGGAGGCTACCTAGTGTGCCTGGCCACCTGGCAACAATGTTCTGCCACTGAGAATAACTTTATGTTAGAGAATCAAGTTGAGGTTTGAATGTCTCTGTCTTAAACTGGGATGTTTTCAGGGAGCTACTACAAGTGGGCACAGTTAATTTACACCCAGCACTCACCAGCAGTCATGACCAGTCAGAGAAAAGATTGTCAAATTGTAGACTTCAACTCAGTTGAGTGACCACAGATCTAAGGTTGAAACACTGACAGTCTCACCTAAAGGTCCAATGATATCCATGAACAGTAGTAGTGCAACAGCAGCAGTAATCCCCTCCTCTTTCCTGGAAGAAAATACAAGTGGATTCCTATTATCGGGAGGTCAGTACACACAAATGATCCAGTGACCAAATTCCTGCAAGTAAAGTGGGGCAAAAGTTTGCTTTGTGTTGTGTGTGAACACAACTTTACTTTAACAGCAGAGGTTGTTGTGCGTGATTGGGAAAATCAAATATCCTTTTATTCTTTGTCAAGTGGGCTGTAGCAATAAGCTCCACTCTTCAAATCTCACCCGTAAAATATAATTCTAAAATGTTAGAACAAAACTTGTTTTTAAATTAGGCACTCATACAGTGTAGGTAGTATTGACCCATTTTTGTCTTCTAAAACCGTAACCACCACTGAAAAAACAGAGTGCAGCAGACGTGTGCATATCTTACAGACCTGGCCCACATTTCCTGACTTGCAAGTACAATATAGTGTGTCCCACTGAAATGTGGGAATATTCAGCATTTTGAAAGTTTCAAACAAAATGTTTTAAGTTATAATGCAGCTTTTGATTGTCCCTTCTCAGCGAACACTCATGTCTAACATTCATCTTTTGCTTTATACATTTTGCAATGACAGAAACCACAGCAGCTTGATTCTGACAGTTTCACCAACACTGAATACACTAACAGCTGTAAAAGCTCAGCCACTTGCTTGTACTGGAGTTTTCAGGAAGTGGACTACCAGCTACCGGCTTTGGGGATGTTCCTGGGAGGCATCCAGGGCTCAGAGAGGCAGCACATCCACCTTTAGTCCTTTTTATGAGGTAAGTTTGTGGCTCAAGCCCATCGGGCGTTCACTGCAATCAGATGTAGTACTCCTTCATGTTGTCCCTGACTGGGTTGTGGAGGTGCATCTCTGTCCTGTAGTCTGTGTACATGCTGTGACTGTGCTCCTGCTTCATGCTGCTGTTGTTCCTTTGGGCCTGCCGCCGCTGGTAGAGGAGGCGGGTCATCACAGCCAGTGCACACACGGCGATGAAGACCACAGCTGTGACCACTCCTGAGGAACAGCAGGGATTTTGAGATGCCATTAGATGCAAATCTTACCTTTAAAACACATATCGCTGCTCTTAAATGCCTAAATCCTTTATCAATTCCTGAATTTCCCTGAATGCTGGGTTCTTATATCTGTGCTTAAAAGCTTAATATCAGAGAGTGGGAATGAAATTAACTTTTAAATGTGCTGTCCCCCAAGATGGTTCTCTGCTAGCAAAATGAGGAACACATTTTGGCACCTGAAGAGTTTTTTTTTTTTTTCCAGGACAATTCCCCTCCTCAAGCATTACAAACAGTTAAAGCTTTACAGCCGATAGTTGTTTTTTTTAATTCAACCTATCACTCTGAGTCAGTACTTGACTCTGCAGCTGTTTCTGTGTCTTAATCTTTCTTGTTTCTGTATTTTCTTGGTTTTACGTTTAAAAGTCTTGGCTGATCTGCCAAGCAAAAAATATTTTGTGTCAGATATACTGTATATGTAGTGAAAACAGTGATTCTTATCTCGTTATTTTTACAACGGAGAGGTATAATTGCCAACTGACACATGTACAGACAAGCAAGAAAATAGCGTGTAGGAAATAGTCCTGGCACCTGGAAGTGAGTCAGCATTGTTTGTCAGTGGTTCACACAAGTTTAAGATACTTAAACATTTCATTTTACAGTATAAACTTGAAAACTTTTGAAGCATATACATGTCTCAAAAGCAGTGGTTGCTACCAAGTGGCTAAACATCATCATGCAGAAAAACAGAAGCAAAAAGCTAGTTGTGATGACATTGAAGTCATACATTCACTGTCAGCATAATACTAGTATTGTACTTGTAATAATAACATTTGCACTTCAAAAATCAGAAAAGTGGCATTCATTAAGTATATTGTAGTCGTTGTCATCCTCTGCTTATCCGGTTGGTCCGGGTCATTGGGACAGCAGCCGGTGTATGCCTTCATCCATGCATACTCTTGTCTTGTCTCGTCTCGTTGTCCTCTACTTATATGGGTCCTGGTTACGGGGGCAGCAGCCTCAGCAAGGAAGCCCAGACTGTCTTCTCCCCAGCCACTTCCACCAGCTCTTCCGGGGAAATCCTGAGGCGTTCCCAGGCCAGCCGAGAGATATAATGCCTCCAGCGAGTCCTGGGTTTTCCCCAAGGCCTCCTCCCGGTCGGACATGCCTGGAACACTTCCCAATGGAGGTGTCCAGGAGGCATCCACACCAGATGCCCGAACCACCTCCACTGACTCCTCGCAATATGGAGGAGCAGCGGCTCTACACTGAGTCCCTCCCGAATGACTGAGCTTCTCACCCTATCTCTAAGGGAGGGCCCAGCCACCCTGCGGAGGAACCTCATTTCAGCCATTTGTATTTGCAATCTTGTTCTGTTGGTCATTACCCAAAGCTCATGACCATAGGTGAGGGTTTGGAACGTAGATTGACCGGTAAATCGAGAGCCTCCCCTTTTGGCTAAGCTCCCTCTTCCCCCACAACGGACTGATTTGGCACGGACATCACTGCAGATGCCACCCCAATCCGCCTATCAATCTTCCACTCCATTCTACCCTCACTCGTGAACAAGACCCCGAGAAACTTAAACTCCTCCACCCGAGGCATGACCTCCCCCCCGACCTGGAGTGGGCTGGCCACCCTTTTCCAGCTGAGAACCATGGCCTCAGACTTGGAGGTGCTGATTCTCATCCAAGCTGTCCCAGCAAGAGCTGGAGGTTGTGGCTCGATGGAGCTAAGAGAACCACATCATCTGCAAAAAGCAGAGACAACATCCTCCCACCACCAAACTTGACCCCCTCCACCCGGTTGCACCTAGAAATTCTGTCCATAAAAGTTATGAACAGAATCGGTGACAAATTGCAGCCTTGACGGAGTCCAACCCTCACCGGGAACAAGTCCGACTCACTGCTACCAATGCGAACCAGACTCTCACTCTCCAGAAAAACTGAACGGCCCTTGGTAAGGGGCCATCCACCCCATACTTCCAGAGTACCCCCCCACAGGGTGCTCCTGGGAACATGGTCATAAGCTTTCTCCAGATCCACAAAACACATGTGGACTGGTTGGAAAAACTCCCATGCCCCCTCCAGCACCCTAGTGGGGGGTGAAGAGTTGATCCACGGTTCCATGGCCCAGACTAAAACCAGGGAATCCAAAAAGGGTGGGTATTCTGAACTGCTGTTTGGCGCATAAGCGCAGACAACAGCCAGGACCCATTCCACGACCCGTAGACGCAGGGAAGCAACCCTTTCGTCCACTGGGGTAAACCCCAATGTATAGGCAGAGAGTCTGGGGGGCTATCAAAAAGCCCACCACAGCCCTCCGCCTCTCACCTGGCGCAACTCCAGCAAAGGAGAGAGTCCAACCCCTCTCAAGGACCTGGGTTCTGGACCCAGAGCTATGTGTCGAGGTGAGGCCAAGTATATCGAGCCGGTAACGCTCAACCTCTTCCACGAGCTCCGGCTGCTTCCCCGCCACAGAGGTGACAAATGTCCATGTCCCAAAAGCCAGCTTCCCTGTCTGGGGATCAGACAGCCAAGGTCCCCGCCTTGGTCTGCTGCCCAAACCACAAAGCACCGGACCCTTGAAGTTGGTGGGTACACGGGGGGGATGAATCCATGTAGCCATTTCGGGGTGGGCCCGGCCGGACCCCATGGGCTAAGGCTGACCACCAGGCGCTTGCCAATGAGCCTGTCGCCCAGGCCTGACTCCAGGGTGTGGCCCCGATGCCCCTCCGGGCTGGGTACACAGATTCCTTGATGTCACTTCCATGAAGGGTCATAAAATAAATCTTGCTTAAAAAAAAGGCTTTAAGATTAAACTACATCACAGTCCTCTAAGATTTATCCCCACAGTGCTATGTCACTAAGTTTCACACTGTGGAGAACACTCTAAGTCCCTTGTCCACAATCTTTTATTTTTCTATAACATATACAGTCGGTCGTGGAATGACACCCACCTGAGGGGAAAGTTATACTTTAATATATAATTATTAATATTAATATTTAAACCTCCAGCAACTGATTTTTAGCAGTTTATGGAAATTTGTTTCTTATTTACACATCCAGCAGTGACGGAGCCACATTATTATTATGCATATGGAGCCTGAGGGTAATAATATCTGACTCTTCAGCTGCTAAACGCTCAACCCAACGGTTGTCCTATGAAGTGAGATTATTGGGTTAGTGATGGATGTTGAGCCTGAGAGTCGTCTGTCTCTCTCTTTTGGCTCTCTTTTGTCCCATCCATCCTTCATGATGGCACAGTGTCATATCTAATCCCATAAGACTTTTAAGTAAAATGAAGACACTGTTTAAATGGTAGCTAAGCATCCTGAAGCCTTGGTTCCACAGTCATACATCTGATGTTGGTAACTCTGAATAATATACAGAGAATGCTCCCATCACATCTGTGGAATGGGAAGCTAATTTTTATTCAATTTTTTTTCACCACCTAATTTTAATGAATATACATATGGACTATGGACAAAGCTGCGCAGGGAGCAAAAGCCTGTTCTTCAGCTCACTTGTGGACTGTAAGCTTGTTTTCACTGGTGCACCATCCACAGTCTGTCTTAAACCTGTGGCAAAAAGTTCAGGTTTTTTTCAATAAACTCCAGGCAAATACAAAAGAAAAGCAGAAGGATGTGCTTCACAAGTATCAGACATCCTGGAAGTTCCTATAGGAAATTAATGAATGTGTAGTGTATAGGACGCAGTTACAGACTACAGATGTAACTATCTGGTAACAAGGGTTCAACCTTTTCATCCCAAACAAAAACATGTTAAAGGGTAATTGACCAGTTGGTAAACCCCGGCTAACTCTTCATCAAGAAGAGAAGAATCAAAATGAGTTAAGTGTGTGTCATTTAGGAGAAAGTTTATGCCCTGGATGTGGCTATAACCAGAGGATCAGGACAACCCAGTAAAATCAGCCAAACCTGAGCAGTATTTTACATTTTTTTGATAAATGTAAAGGGCACCTTCTAGAGAGTTATGAAGGACCTGTAAAACAAACATACCTGCTACTACAGCCAAATCTCTTTGCGCATCATGGCCATGAGACTTCTTTTCATTATTTGGTGTTACAGCTTGATCTGGAAAAGCAGAAGTGATTAACATTCAGGGAGAAATCTCAAAATGTATTTCATAGAGTTGAACTTTGTATTTATCACTATCCTATTTTTATGTGATACTAAAATGTGATCTGTATTCGTCTATCTTAACTCAAATGTGAAAAGTACAAAGTATTTCCTCAGACTATGAATGTGTTACCTTGCAGGGTGTGTGAGAAAGAGTCTGCTAGTGATCCACAGTTTGACTGGACCAACGGCCCACGGATGGTGACCAGCGAGCTTCCTCGATTTGTCAGTGCTGCTTTCAGTACTGCTACATTATTGAACTGGACCAAGGAAAGGCATCCGATGAAACCTTTCCAAGCTGCTTGCGTCACTTCCTCACTGAAACCCTTCCATCCTACAGCAGAGAAACAGCAGTGAGATATTTTATATATTTTAGTGAGATACAAATACCCATTGACAATGACAATATTACCTTTTTTACCCCAGAAATATCTGAGTACCTATCAACAAATGAGTGGTGGTGGGACAAAACATAAAGCTGCAGAAAATGAGTACCATGGCAAAGAGTTGACCTGTAGGGGATAGGAAGGACTTACTGACAACTTTGCCCAGTGTCAAGGTTCTGATCAAGATCAACTCTCCATCAGATGACAGTGTGTACGTTTTATGGATGTCCTGGTCAATCTGGTTGAGTAGAGGGAAATAAAATAACAATACTTTTACAACTTCTCCCTAAGAGATACAGACTCAATAAGAGAAAAAACATTACAAATCCCATATGGGGGGCTCTGTTATGGGACATCTGCATTATACACAATAGTGAGTAGGGTGGGGTGAATGTTTTGGCTGATTGCTGAAGATTTCTTTAGATTAATAAAGCCATTAATGAGTACTAACTTCTGTATTAAGGGTGACAGATCAGGAAGAGGAAACATTGCTTTCTGCATTGGCATTAAATGTTACGAGTGAATAAAACTCAATAATAGAACTGCAAAATAGATTTGGACATTAAAATTGGGTTCGGCTACTTCATATCCGCATGGAGGACTTTGTTTCCATCGTGCCTCACCTGTATATAGATTTTTTCTCCCACTCTGAGGATTCGGACTCGATGGAGTCGTCCATCTGCCAAGCTACCCACAGCAGGGCTGAACGCATCTGGCTTCCTGTCTGTCTGAAGGTGATACCAAATCTGCAGACTCCCTGGACATAAGGAATGAAAAGACATCTGTATTTATCTCCATTTTAGCACTTGACTAGGATGGTTGAATTCCTCATGCAGTCAGTGAAAATACAAAAGCAACAGACTTTCAGTTCAATCAAGTGAAAATGGTATTTAAAAAATTAGATTTTAAATATATAAAATTTTCACTGTTATCTCGAAATAGGAAAAGAGATTGCACCAATTTATTTAAACTATGAGGCTTTGACTCATTGAACAAACTTCCACACTGAATAAGCAGTATGTATTGCTGCTGGATCATCCATCCAATCCCTTTTCTACCGTTTATCCTGTTAAGGGTCGTGGGGGGGCTGGAGCCCGTTCTTGAGCTGGAGCTCGAACCTGGAATCTTCTTGCTGTGAGGCGACAGTGTTAACCACTGCACCACCATGCCACCCTGCTGCTGGATCAGAAGGTGAAGAAAACTCGCTTTGTCAAGTAGAGCCGGGTTAATAATCCAGTAACTGGTCAAAATGTGCTTGAAGGGCCTTGTGTTGTGCTTCATTTTAAGCTCTGAGAATGCTTTTATAACTGAAGGTCACTGTAAGATGTCAGGAAGGGAACTTTTATCAGGATTTATCTAGGAAAGTGAGAACATTTGAGTTTTTTTTTTTATATATCATGTTTTATTCATATGAAGACTGCTGAAGCCAGAAACCTTAATGGATAAGCAGTATAGAAAATGAATGGATGGATGGAAGACTACATAGTCTTCATTTAAGTTAGGACTTATTTTGTGGTGGCTCGTCCATGTAAGAGGATGAAGAAAACAATCTGTTTATTACTCTGAATGACTGATTCAGATTTCACTATGTTGCAAAGACAAATTCTGAACCCTCACCAATAATAATGTATGATTTAGCCAAGCCACAATGCAGCATGATGCAATATTATATGATTAAATCCTGTACAATACTGGAGTGATTTAACTGATAGATTTCACTGTGCAGCTCTTCCAGACCTTCCAGATGTTATCAGACCAAACATTGTGGGGTTTCATTTAAGCGATCTAAGTAATTTGGTGGTGCAAAGTCAATTTTAATATTGTCTGTCAACGCAAAAAGCACTGGTTGGGGGTCATGCTTGTTTAATAACAGAAAGCAAGCAGGTGTTCTATCACTCGCACAGAAAGTGGTGCTTGGGAAGAGAAAAGCCAGGAAGGGGAAATACAATTGCAGTTAATTGTTCCCACAAATTAAATATGTGTGTAACAATAAGCAATTGCCAGGTTGTAGGAATCAATAGAATCAAAACATATTATTAATATCTTATAAATGATAAATGGCAGGTACAATTTTTTAAGGCTTCACAAGACAATCTTCGCAAATAAGCATAACTTGTATTATTTTTGAAGCACAAAATAATGCAACCATTAGAAGTACAAAGCTCATGTATAAACAAACTACACAGATGCTTACTGTTCACGACAATGCCTGTATTCTCTTTAAGCACTTGTTAGCAACTGTCGTTTTTACACAATGGCTTAAAAATTCACATGTGCAGGATTGATTGATGTATTTTATACTGCTTAACAGAATATTCAAACTATACCAGATGTTCAGCAATGGTGATTTAGTTCCAAATTTTTAAGACTCAATTCTCCATTAAAATCTATTTGGCTTATTCCATTGGTATATTATTTCACTGATTACTTATTACGACTTATTTACTTATAAGACTAGAACAAAAAAAAGTATAATTTTTTTTTGAGAAAGCCCAAAAATTAAAGCATTAGGCTAAGATGGTTTCAGACATTGAGGGGGCTTTTATCTCTGCTCCCAGCTCTATAGCCTTAAGACTTAAGTTAGACCATTCCCTGTGTGTACTGTGTATTATCTCTATGTATGAGCACACGTACGCACCGTTCCTCGCCAGGATGGCAGCAATGTACTGCTGGCTGAAGGTGTTGATGGTCAGCAGCATGGATGGGCTCTGGGAGGTGATGAAGCTGAATGTGATGTCCTCTCTGGCCCTGCTGCTGCTGCTGCTGCCTTGAACAACACTGGAAGCAGGCGCGCTTCTGTTCAGCATCACTGAGAAAGGCTCCTGGAAGGTGTAGGTCATTGAGGACTCTCTGTCAAAGGACACGGACACCTCTGTGCACACGCAAGCACACACCCACACACATGCACACACCCACAAGCATTACTGAATTATACTTCAATGCGTGAGCTCTTAAAAGCCATAAAATGTTTTCAACAGTGGCAACAGTATTATAAAGAATTACAAATTTACAAAAAAATTAAAATCTGCTCCTAAAATTAATAGCGTGGTCTTAAATAAATGAGTCACATATTTTCTCCTAATTTATGTGGCACTGCAATCTCTGTCAACAATAAAGTCCTCAATTTATATGACTTAAGTCAAAATCAAAGAAACATTCGAAAAAAAAACGTTCTTTACGTCACATTTGTAAATACTTCTGCTTTAAGATTGGTCTATCTGAGCTGAAGTTCACTCACTTAAAGTTCTCAAAAGGGGTCTCTTGTGAAATTGGTTCATAAATCATGATACAAACACATTTTTATATCCATCCATCCACTTTCTTCCGCTTATCCTGTTAAGGGTCGCAAGGGGGCTGGAGCCTATCCCAGCAGCCTTAGGGTGTGAGGTGGGGTTCACCCTGGACAGGTCACCAGTCCATCACAGGGCCAACACATGTAGACAGACAACCATTCACACCTACGGTCAATTTAGAGTATCAATCAGCCTCGTCCACATTTGTCTTTGGACTGTGGGAGGAAGCTGGAGTACCAGAGACAACCCACACAGGAACAGGGAGAACATGCAGACTCACACAGAAAGATCTCGTGCCCAAGCCGGGACTCAAACCCAGAACCTTCTTGCTGTAAGGCAACAGTGCTGACCACTGCACCACCGTGCTGTACCAAATTTCAGTATCCTCCACTGATAATAGAACAATAAATCTACACATTCAGCCATCTGTATACTTAAGGTCAAATATTCAAGGTAGGTGAAAAGATGTAAAACAAATTTTTGATTTGAGTTGAGTTGAAACTCAAAATATCAAGAGACCCTTCATCTTGCAGCGCATAACTGGAACCAAATTTTATTTGACCCCTGTGGAAATGAGAAATGAGAAAGTAGAGATCCTGATCCAGCTGGGAAACAAAGACCTAGTCAGCACTGATTTCACAGCTGAATGCACAAATAGTGATTGCCGATTAAACAAGTTTGTATTAATTAACAAGTTGTCAAAACAAAAAAATCTTATATAATCCATCCTCTTTGCCAAGAAAGTTGGTAAAAGGGCAGATGTCAAGAAAATGATCCCCCAAGTGAATGTTTCATCTGTTTATTTTCACACTGAGCTTCTTGCTTTCCATAGCAACCCTCACCTGCTTCTGCACTGCCTAATAAGGGAAGCGCATCCCAATATACCACAGCTTCAGTGAGTTATGTTCATCAACATAAATAAACATGACACAATGTGAGGTCATCACAGTAACCTACATCCATAACAAAATGACAACAACAACAAAAATGAGAGCTGAACTGAACTTAGTTTTCTACTGTTTATCCCTTGTTGATTGTAGCTGCAAGGCTACTCATCTCATTATTTAAACCTTAAGACCCATAGTGATGGATGACAACCCGTCAGTCTTGCTGTTGTGTTTGTTTTCTTATTCTCTGGCAGAGTAAAGACACATTTTACTGTTTGTGCTTTTGAACCAGAACGACTGCTTGTCCATTGCCAACTGCAGTAACATTAGACTTGCTAATCTGCTATGATCTATGATCTGCGAGGCGAATCTCACCTCTGCTCTCTAAACCTCTCATCCCAAAGCCACTTGGGCATTACACATAGTTTGACTGAACTGGGACCAAACCCAGGCCTGAATTACCATATAACATGGATTCAAACCCATAGAGGTCTCTGGTCAGGTCAAGTCAGCTCCTGTTGCCTATAATAGTTGAAATGAGCTGGAGAGCGTTTAAATCTCAGTCTTACTTTTCAGCTCTCTTCCCAAAGAGACAACTTTGTTCCTCCTCTGCATTCTCTGTGTGTCCTCATCATTTCTGTATGGATGTCTGTTGCTGTAGTTGCAATGACAGCAAGTATTTAGAGAGGGTGCAGCTACAATAAAGTACTACAAGAAATAAAACAAGAGACAGGCCAGCATTTTGGAAAAGCATGTTGAAATATTGCTAATATTGAAATATTAATTTTGGTGATATTTGTATTGAATATGAACCTTATATTCACAGCTCTATTCATCTGCAGGATTATGCCTCAAGAAAAAATATTAATAGAATCAAGGCTATCCCACAGTCTTTCTAATGGCCAACACCCCTTTTCTGATTATATAGGAAATTACTCTTCCTCCCACTTGATTAATTAAATTAAGAAATATTTTCAGACTAGTTTATGATCTCCATTTATTGTCTTCTTCAATACAGCACAATGTTCATGTTATAAGTTGTGTAAAATGGAGCAAAGTTGGTGGTGACTGTATAGTTGACTGTAGTGTGAGTGTGAATGGTTGTTTGTCTCTGTGTGTTGGCCCTGCGATGGACTGGCGACCAGTCCAGGGTGAACCCCGCCTCTCGCCCAACAGCTGCTGTGATAGGCTCCAGCCCCCCCCCCCCCCCGCGACCCTTAATCAGGATAAGTGGAAGAAAATGGATGGATGGATGGATGGATAGATGGAGCAAAGTTAAAGATAAAGTGACTTATACGGTGGCAGGATGGCAGCAGCCCAAGTGCCAAACTTGCAGTTTCACACCATTGAGCAGCTTTATGGAGGCTACACATTTCTACCGTCTATGGTTTTGCTGCAACGCTAATAAATAGTTTATTATATCAGTGAATCCCATTTGCATAACTTGGATTTTCTTTCTTTGTTTTGATCTGTTTTTATTTTATCAGCAGCTTGTTAGTTCTGTGTAAAGTGCCTTGACGTCCCCTAACAAAAGGTGCCAGTAGCTAGTTTGTTTCAACAAATGTGTATCTTGTCAGGGCAAACATGAATCTCCCTCTTGCACAAGTCCAATGTAGTGGTGAGCATTAATGGAACAATAAACCAATTAAAAATGTATAAAACGTCTTTTATACTCACCCTGGTTGCAGGTGGCTCCACTGTAGGCAGACTGGGTGCAGTCACAGATGTAGCCATTGCTCTTCTCAATGCACCTTCCCCTGTTGTGGCAAAGGCTGCTGGAGCCGCTGCAATAACCAGGACAACCAGCACTCACTCCTGGTGTCATCTTAGCCCGATCCTCTAGGTCCAGGCTCATGCCATTGACCATCAAACTCCTGATGCAGCCCAGGAAGCCTCTTTGCATGGACGCTGTCCCCCCTGAGAAGACAATGACCATTAAACAAAGACTTGCTTCCTCCGCTACGATGGATATTATATCTTTATGACTGTGGTTTCCTTTATGGCGGAGGCAAAAAATTTACTACTTCATTTACTTAATTCTATGGGCACTCAAGCTTGTGAAACCCCATTTAAACAAATAGATGGGATTCAAATTTATTGTGTGTCTGTAATTATTTTGCCTGTAGCTGATAAATACTACTTACTGAATTGTTTTGTATCAGTGAGGCTGTGTGGTGCAATATTTTACCATGTATTTGTCCTTTACATCAGGCATATGTCATGATATGTGATAATATACTGCAGTATTGCCACTTTTATTTCCCATTAGAGTGGGGAATTTAATTAACTTGGTTTGAAAGAACATAATTAATTGGTAACTGAAATATGAAAACTGGAGTATACACATACAAACCCTTCATATGTGAAAACCCTTACTGTGTTAAATAAATAGGTATGTGTGCCATATATGTTAATTCATTATGTATTATATTAATTGCAAGTCATGATCCTATGTGGGCCAAACAGAGATGAACAAGCCACATCTGACGTGACTCACTTGAGTTAGTTCGTAGCGTTTATGATATGGCAAGTGATATTGACCATCACTTTTGACCACCAAAACCTGTATAGTTCATCCTTGAGTCTCAGTGTGGACACGAGCTAAATTTGAAAAAATTCCCATAAAGGACTTCCTGCAATATTATGCTATGAAAAAAAAAGGGTTGTGCAGACAATCCCGAAACATAATGCTCCCGGCCTACAGCTTTAGCTGGCACGGGTGAATAAAAAAAAATTAGGCCAGCAAAATTAAAATCGCCTCTCCAATTGACTTCACAATGCACTTTCTTGAGACGGCAGAATACATATCCCAAATCTGATGTTGGTTGTATGAGCAGTTGTTGAGATAATAATTAAGTAAAAGACTTATCATAGATATATTTGAAGGTTGTATCCACACGGTGAAAGTTAATCCCTGGTATACCCCCACCATCAGGCAACTGAACTCTGACAGTTCATTGGTTTTGTTTCAGATTTTGTTAACATCAAAATCAAGGATGTCCTAATTCTATATTCTGAAGACATTTTTAACATTGTGGCTGTGGGCACATAATTTACTTGGCTATTTCCAACATCCTTCGCCAGTCTCGTTATTTGTGTTGATATTAGTTACTGTCCATATTAGCGCTCTTTCTAACCCTCTGCTGATATCAGAGGTTCTGTTTTGTTTTTTTTCCAAAAATGTAAAAGCTGAACCAATAAAAACAGACATGTTATATCTTCGGTGAGTTAATTTAGAGAAGAGATAAAGAGATAAAGTTTGAAGGTAGATTGTGTGAAGCCATGCCACAAAAGAAGTCCTAACTTAGCAGTCAGCGCTTAAGATTATCAACCTTATACGTGATATGAATTGTTATGGCTGTGATTCACAGTTACAGTGCCAATTACACCGGTATTTACAAATGAAAATGCTCATTTGCCATACAGGCTCCATCATATTGTGAAGGTTTAATGCTGTGCTGCTCCATGGAAACAGCACTGTAAAAAGGCAAACACCCTGACGTGTTCAAAGGTATGAGGGACTGGTCAAGGCTGCCTACGGCTTTAATTTGTTACATTTTTTTTTTTTATCTTCAAGTCAATGATCCATTACGTATATGAACTGAAGCCTAACATGGAACCCACAAAAACACTTTAATCATATCCCTTTCTGCTTCACGAAATAGCAGTTAAGATGCATTAAGATGTCAGATGGAGTGAGAAGAGCGATACAATAGGCAGACAAATCGAGTAAGAGAAAAACAAAACGACATAAAATGACAAAGCCCTCAATGTTTGTTGAAAATCGTTGCTATATAATTTTTCAAATCAGATTTGGAAAAAAGGAAGGTTCCCACTGAAACAGGTTATGCATATTTTTATTGGTCCTCCTGTTTAAAAACATCCCTTCATCCAGATCTTTATATCGCAAAAATATAAGTTGATCAGAAACTTTGATGAATTATTGATTTAATGCAATTAAATCATCTTATGACCTAAATGTAAGGGGATTTTGGTATCTTTTCCCCAGCAAAGTAATTTCAGTGCTAATTAATACCTACACCAATTTTGTAATGTGAACACATACATTGTTTACCTAAAAACCTGCAGATTTGCATGAAATTTGGCAGAATGATAAAACTGTGGTTTGAGAACATTTGGTAAAATTTTGAATTTGATTCGGAAGTGGATCTGTGTGATTTTAGCTTGTACATGGAGGGTTGCGAGTGACCAGTGGAGGGCAGCAGTATGCCTCAGCTGCACCAAATAAAAGCAAATTAAAAGATGATCAACCCATTTATATTATTGAAAACCGAAGTGGTTTTGTAAAATGATGATGAAAAAGCTTTCATCATTAATCTGACATTTACCCATATCTTGCTTATCCCAGCCAAAATTGACATATATAATTGACTTAGATTAATAAATGAATTCATGTATGAATTATAAAATCTACAATTATTTAGATTGAAGAATTGATTAAAAGTATTTTGAAGCTTATATTCTTTACATCATTGTTTAATTGCATGAAGTCTTCAATTTGACCTCTTTTGCATTAAAGCTTCATAGGACATCAGTGTGCATCCATGTTTATACATTTCTTTGGGGAAAAAAAAAAACACGATAGGAACCACCAAAAAAAAAAGTGTCTCGATTAGCTGCCCAGGCAACTGGGCACAAATAAATGCAGTGTGAATTGTGAGTAAACTGCTTTGGAGGTCTACTCAATGTGATGTGAGCCCACCTACAAACAGCTGGCTGCCGAGCTTTAAAGGCAGGTGTCCATCGGCTGGAGCCTCCAGGAAGTGGACAGGGAGCTGGTCGACCTGCAGGGAGGCCTCCTTCACATTGTGTTCAACCCTCACGTAGTGCCACTGCCTGTCATTCAGAGGGAGGTGGGACTTTACAGACAGGACCCTTGGACCGTTTCCCCCATCAAAGGAGAAAGACACCACTGAGGGAGCTAGTAAGGTCAGAGGGGAAGATTTACATAAATTATTCTCCCTATCTTCCCTTTCAGATGCAGGTGACTTGTTTATGTGAATTTATGTAGCGATCAAGAGAATTCTTAAATCCTGATCTTACCTGAGAACAAATGAGAACTGCTAAAGTGGTGGTAAATACCATATTTTTAAATTGTTTGAACCAACTCAGATCTGTGCATACACAATGGGGCTCCATATATCCTGAGAACTCCTCACTCAGGCTTGTCAACAAGGCTGTAATCAAAATCTGTAATCAGCACTGTCACATCGATTTCATCTCCCTGTAATATCTAAACAAATCTACCGCTGCTTGAAGTAGCTCTATTTGTCATGCAAATGTTCTCTGTGTTATTATACTGGCTGATAAATACAAGCTCATGCCCCTGATATCCATTATATAATCGGAAGAACCCAGAGACTCCATTGCATTCCTAATTAAACACATTAGCATGCTACTTTCTTTGGTACCTGCACTCCTAGCATGCCAATATTGTTCAATTTTATCCTTTTACATGTAAGAGTATACTAATTAATTGAAACAGTTGTTAAATGTCCATTTCCTTCATTTCCAAATGTATGAGATTTCTGTAAAGAATGTCAGTGGTAATCAGAAACTTAAGAAATTCTAACGATTTCTTTTATAGCATAAAATACATCAGTAGAAGCCAAACTTGAATCTTTGAAAGCATTCAAGTGTCTTGAAGACAGTGGTTCCATACAGTCGAAACATGAGACAGCAGACGTTGTTGTAGATGTTGAACATCATCACCCCAAGAACAGAAGAAGAATGAGTCTAATTGTGGTGGTATTGAAGTCATGCGTCTGCAAATGAAGCGTGTTCATAGCATAATGTTAGCTTTGGAGATGCTTCAAAAGGGAAAAAAAAAAAAAATCACACAAGTGCTGTTTCTTTTTGAAGATTATCTTGTGAAATAAGATGTGCAAGTCTCATACAATATTGTTTGCCACAAACATAATAAAACATTTATATTTGTTTTAAAAGCTGACACGATGATTCGACTTTTTCTAGCATCATGTAAAATAGTACCGACAGGCTTCACAAACAAGGTAAAAAAAAAACAAACTTGAAAAGTCATGGAATTTGAAAAAATACAATTCTCATGCCTGGAATTTTTGTTTTATATAAAAATAGAAATTTCAGTGAAAACATAGTTATGGAATTTTTGTTCTAAGGGTAAGGGAAAGTCATGCATATCAATTGGTAAAAATGAGCAATTACCCTTTTTGAGAGGTGTTTGTAATACCATGGGTGCCACTGTCACAAATGTTCGAGGGAATACTCAAAGAAATATTTGTGTTTGAATCAATATAAAGCACTACAAGTACTTAACATCGACACCCACTATAACCTCAATAAAAAATTCTTTATTCATTCTGGTGCACTCCTTATGGATTTCAGCATGGTAGTGGTAAGGAAGGCTTTGAAAGTCAGCCCTAACAGCATTACAGAAGTGTTGACTGTGTCATTAGGAATACATCATGCAGCACAGCCCTGACAGCTGCCTTCTCTGGGAAATTAACCTGCCATCTATAGTACCGGTAGCTCTCCATCTGAGAAAAGCAGAAAATATCTTCTTCTTTTTTTTTCTTTCTTTCTTGTGAGCTACAAGCCTTTTCCACTGTCCTTCCTATATAATGTGTGCATGGTAAAATTATGTATGATGCTTATCTCCACTTACAGCTGAGCTCCACTCTGATGAAGTCCTTAAGGCCCAGGTTCTCAAGAAACACTCCTGCAGGAGAACTAGTTTTGAAGTAGAAGGAGATATCAGAGGCGGGCTCAGCCTGTGAGGTGTGGAAGTAGATGTAGGAGGAGTCTTGGTAGAAAGTGGCAGCGTTCCATATAGACACTACAACAGAAAGAAAACGAAAGGTAGTGAATCGAAAGGATTTTTTTTCTTAATTAGGTGAACTTCATTTGTCTTGACATGTTTTCCTGTCATCTCTCTGGTTGTCTTTCTTATGACACTAGGAAGAGTATGATATAAATACAGTAAAAACGTACTCTGGATTAAAAAGAAAACATAAGGGTGTTCTACATATTGCTGAGGAAAACTATGAAACATTCCCTAGCTGCTCTTAGCAAAATGAGAACACTGTACCATGAACAAAAAAGACAGAAAGCAAAGAAGAAAGCAAAGAATGTTAAAGAAAAAGGCAGAGAATAGAAATCAGCACTTAAATGCAACAATAGAAGATAAATTGTTACATGATTTGAGTTATGATAAAGTTTTTCCATTGCTTGTGATTAGTGAAACTAAATGTGTCAGAGAGAGGTCTACCTCTGGCCACTGGACAATGTTTCCCAACCTTCTCCCTAAGGTGACAATATAATAATGTCATACTTTTTGACACCCCTTTTTTCTACTCAGAGAAAATATGTATCATCACATAACGAGAGAATGTTCACTGAATGCATAACTCTGTCAAGGTGAACTTTCGGCCCCCAATATTTGTGTTATTCATCCCTAATTGAAACTGTAGGCAGTGATGAGCGGGTCCTCCCTCCCCCACCCACATCACTGTGTATGGCTGTTCAGTAGAGTGAGAGGCAGGTGAGACCTGATAATATTGGATCTTGAATGAAGGAGCAGACTTGTGGAAGAGCCATTGTGCACACACACACTTGTGCACAATGGCACACTTGTGCAAGATTGTGGTGCACATACAGCTTCCAGTCTAGACTAGGTAGCGCTAGAGAATACACACTTACTTGATATCATGTTGCTTTACATCACATGAAGAGACAACAGTGTGATTTTGATGTAAATCAGATGATGTTTGTTAAATCAGGCTTACTTACTATAACCACTAGGTTAGACCACTTCATTTCAGCTTGTAGGTGTCTTCAGGCTCGGGCTCTCAACAAATGTGTGAAGCTTGAGAAACATCTGAGCATGTGGACTATATTTTCAACAGTTTCCTGATATATAGGGCCACTCTGCCAATGCATTTCAGCCAGTCAGTCTTCACAGCAACTCATCACTAAGTTCCTAAGGCATTTCTCAACAAATTTTCAGATCATCTGGTTGATCCACTCGGAGGAGTACATCAAAATCCCTAAGGGGCTCCTGTCTGGGTCTAAGAGGTTACACTGTCTGACAATGCTGCAGTGAGATCAGTGATTTTCCAAAGACAGTCTGGACCAGAGGGAGAGCTGAAGCTTCAGTGTGACGCTGAAAATCATTCATAAAAAATTCAGCTCATACTCAGCATTTGCATTTGCAAGTCTAAAACAATTGCTTTCTGTATTTGACCAGACAGAAAAAGCTGCTATTTCTGTAGCAAGGACAAAGTATACTGATTCACACCAACCTTTTAGAAGTCACCTTTCCTGGCAGGCTGTTAATTGGTATGACCTCCCAAATAATTCTCAATCTCTACTTGGAGTGGTTTTTCATTACAAAAAGATGACAACGTTGTAACTCAGTAGTCGTCCGTGAATGCAATGCACTTAAGACCAATGAGGGAGTGTTTCCAACTCGAGGGAATAAACATGTTCTTTTTGCTGACAGGTCATTGTCAATATGGCTCAGCAAGTTGTCTGTTACTGCGTTGTCCAATTCCAATCTAAACTGAAGGTCGTCCCAGTGTCAAATGCATATGAGCTCTACCACCAACACGCTAAGCCTTTGCTGCAACCTAACTACCGTATATGTCTGCAGTTCTACAGCTGTTACCTGAGGGAACGGCCCACAGTTTACAGCATTGTAGCACAATATACTGGTTACCGTGGTTACCAGAGGGTTTCCTGTAAGTGTGAAAGACTCTGTGAATATAATGCTTAGTTAGAAAATGTGTCTTTTGATTTGTTAAGGATCAGAATGACACATTATCTAAAAAAAAAAAAAGTGTTTTATAATCTTTATACACACACATTACATGTAAATAAGCTACAAATAAATATCATTTTATGCTTCAAGAACAAAATGAAGTTATTTTGTTGGCATATATTAAACCTCTTTATGTTGACGCCTGGCATCTTTTCTTATCTTTATTTTATTTGTTTCTTTCCTGTTACTTTCTCACTGGAAAATGTATGACACATTGCTTCTTTGAATGTTTGTAATTTTGCAAATAAAAAAGTTTGTTGTGAAACATGGACTTCTTGTTGGTGTGAGGGTAACATAAGAGCACTGTCCTAATTATAGCATTTCAAGCCCTTACAGCCTCTCCCACTCAATCACTGACCGGGAAACAACAGTGAAGTCTGTGAGGGTGGAGAGAGGAATTAGGCCTATGGTCCCCCAAGGAAAATGGTTATACAGAGCTTTTTGTTTATCTCTTTTAAAAGGAAAAGAAACAGCCTCTCAGCCTTTTGCCAGAGTTTGTGTCAAGGCAGGAAAAACAAGATGTCTTAATGTGTGAGTTACATGAAGTGTGCATAGCGTCATATGACAGGTAATGCCTTGCCAAATAATGAACAACTTTAGCAATGAAAATGACATGACTGGACACAAAGAGTGAACCCACACAGAGAAAACAGTAAGGCACCCTATGACACCTCTAAAACCAATATATCACAATAACGTAACAGGTATTTCATTTATCTACGAGACATAATGAGAGAATTTGAGATTTTGACTGATACGAGTGGCTGCCTACAGCCTACAGCTCACTCTTGGATGTAAAGTGGTATCTATAGAACACTGTTGGACTGACCAGCAGAATTGCAGGAGATCAAGACCTCCTCCTGCTACTAAATCTGGCACAGTTGTGTCAATATTGAGGTGATCACCTACTGTCTCCATAACAACGCAGAGGGCCAACATGGTAGATGGCCTGTGAGCCTGTTCTGTTGAGATCTCCAATCACTATCTTGCTCACTGGTAGGTGGTCTTTATACGAGAGAATTCCTTTGTCTTTGGCCCTGTGACAGACAAAAAGAAAAAAAAAGAGAGAGAAAATAAATAAATAATACCATATAGCCCTGAGGAGCAAGATGGCCTTTTGGGGGTCCGGTTAAGGGCCTTCATTCATCTGCATTAGCACAGAATGCAGAGTAAACACATTAAAAGGGAGCAATCTATCACAATTTAGACAAGTGCCTCTGGAAATATGCAAACTGAGCTGAATCCAGGGTAGCATTGCTGTGGATTAACAAACAAAATGCAAAGATATTCATAGTGTTGAATACACCAAAGCAAATACATTTCTTTTTCATTCAAAGCTTGAAAATTTGAATTTGTTTTTTCATTAATGTTCTATTAGCTATAAGCTATAATCAATCATTTTGGAGTAAACACTGGAACATTAAGGCTTTGTGGTCAAAGAAATAGTCTAATTAGATCATCACACCATCCAAAACACTTCATGGTGTGATGGGATAAACGATGAATTGCCTGGGATTGTTTACGTCTGGTACCATGCTTCTGTGTCAGCATCACAGTTGCAGAAGTAGTTCATGTCCATGCAGTTCTCCTCCAGACTGCAGGAGCACTGCTGAATCCTGGGCAGGTAGCCTCCCCAGTAGCTTCGCCTCTCTCCGTGTCGGTCCAGCCACCAGGCCTGAGGGCTGCCATCTACAATGACACACCAGTCAGTCGGTCTCAATCCAATACAGTACTCTGGAAAAGTGAACTCCTATGGAATACATTTATACTGCACTTTCTGCCGAACCACTCAAAGCACTTTACCAAACACTCGCATTAGCCCATTAAAACACACATTCATAGACTGATGGCAGACACTGCCATGCGAAGGGCCAACCTGCTCCTCAGGAGTTGTTAGAGGTTTAATTAGAGATTAGATTACTTGACTGTGGCGACTGCCATTTCAATAATTGCTTGAAACTCCCAGCAGATAGAGTAAGTGGCAAGAGAGAGCTAACATTTATGTCTGGGTTGATGACCTCTACTCTCCCAGAGATGGTTCTTTTTCAGGTTGTTACAATAAAGTAAATCCTGTGAGTCATATGATGGTGCCTGACCGAGCTGCTGGTACCGACCAACAAGATAGGTGGTGTGCAGCCCACACCAACTGGTTACAGAGATGTTGACTTTATCTGCTGGGCCTGAAAACTTAAAACTCTCTTACTGATGTACACACAGAAATGTTACATTGATCATAAATATCTCATGATGACTTGGCTGACGGTCCATCCATAGGAGCGCCATCAACAGAAGAAACAGAGCTGAATCAATGTCTGCGTAAAAGGGAGAGCCAAAGCAGTGGGACATGGTCACATACAGATGAGGACCCTGTTGCTTTACATGTCACACCAATATGCCATTCAAAATCACACACTGAGAGGGCATTAATAAGGCTTTATTTCAGTCAGTGTGAGCAAGCAAAGCTGCATAATGATGGGGTCCTCTTAACAACAGTTTAAAATGAGTTTCTTTGTATAATGGGGTACACTCATTTTGTGGAGTTGGGAGAAAAGTCACAAAGAAAACACCTTATAATTTTCAACAGATCTATTTTTCATAGTTCATGTTAAGCACTACCCTAGTTTGATGAACACACTCAAAGATCGTTTAGGAAAAAAGAGTATTTGATGACTTTTAAGGCAACTTTCTCTTCTGTCCGACTGCTAACACCTTTGCTGATAAGCAGTCAGCTGTCTGGTGAGAGGACAGAAGGGTATTTACGTGTTTGTATGGCTAAAAATGATGCACAGTGAGCGTATTTCCCAAATTTTTGGTGTGTCCTGTTAAAGCATGATCACAAACTTGAAGCAAAGCACAAAAGAAAAAAAATAAGAGTTTTCTCTCAAATTGTGAGGAGAATTACTAGCATATTACCACCTTTTCCTAGTTGACGTCGGGCCAATGAGTCACTGGATAACATTTTACAGTTATCACAGTTCTTTACCACAAACTGCTTCAGGAAAATGAATTGGAGGGCCACAAAATGTTACCTGACAAGCTGTGTGTGATTGGAAATGAGGCTACAACAAAGCCGTAAAAGCACGATTCATTTCCTCCTCTATGAGGTTAAATGCTTCCACTTCAATCATCTGTCACACACACACACAAAAGGAACATGAAGGGAAAGCCCATTAAGCTTCATGTCACTACACATAATCAAGCGTCACATGCTACCATGCTTTCTTCCTATCCAGCATACATTAAAGCTACATTAGGCATCATTTTTGTGTACTGATACAAATGTCATTTGATCTAAATCACAGCGTCTGAGGCTATATGAGATGCCAAGACCACCTGCAACTGCTCTGAATAGGATGAGTCATTACTAATTCCGATGCCTTATTTAGACCAAAATGAGAGAAACCTACTTGATGACAATGACAGTCAGGCAGTGCAGCCAGGACAAGAAATAATGAAGCGACATTAGCATGCAAGCCACCATTTACAATTCAGAGGTTGAAAATAACACCTCTTAATTGTGTGTTTCTTTGTTGTCTATTGTCTCTATATTTCTGTCCTTGACTGTCTGTATCCATATCATTCTGCAGCACGTTTGAAATGCTATTCAGGCTCTGAGGTGCACACACAAAAATAGCAATAATCAATAGTTCCTCTTTTTTTTGGCAGGGGGGGGGGGGGTCATCATAGCCTTAGTAGGAGTTATTTGTATGAATATTATATAAATGAATGTAAAAAATAATGCAAAGTTCAAATTTAATGACTGCTGTATACCATACTTCCAGCCAGGCCAGCCAGTTGCAAACACATATGTAAAGGTGTTAAAGAAGCTTTGTTGCTCATGAAGAACATCTGTTGGTTTTATTGAAAAAAAAAAAACAACTTAAATGAATCCAAAATGAAAAAAGAATATGCTGTGAAACACATTTCAAAATAGCAAAATGTCACATGAGCAGGATGATGCTGGCATGGTTTATGATTACACTGCCATGTAAGGAATAAATGTGTTTCCCCTGTGTTGAATGGAAATACACTGGACACTGTTGAAAGAATAGGAAATGACAATGAAAATCTATGTCCTAAGTAAACAGGAGGGACTGATGGCTGGCACCTGATATGTTAACCTATACTACAGGAATGTAAGGTTAACTCCATAACTGGAGGCGGAAGGCTGGAAGTGACCTCAGGTGTTCCTGGCTCATGCCTGCATCTTATCCAGTAGGCTGGAACAGCTGCTGTTGTTTTCGTCCCTGTAAATTAGTATGGTAAATGCAATAATTAAATATGTTGTGAAGTAGTGAAAGGGGATGTTGATGTCTAAGTAATGCGCAAACAGCAGATGTCTATATCGAGGAAAAAAGACATCTCTCATATCCCCTTCACACAAATCTAGTCATTTATGGGCTTGTCCTGGTGGCAGTTCAGAGTTAATTTAACCTGCAAACCTTTGAAAATCAGTTTGCTTGGAAAGTAACACCGATCCATCCCTGGTGAGCTACACTAGTATAGAAAGGCTCATTGAAATGATGTCAATAATCATAGTAACCAACTGGAGCACCTATACTGACCATATTCAGTGCATCAGACATGCGAATCATCATCTGTATTTTTTCGTAGCAAGTGCTTTTTTTTCTCTCTTTTTTTTCCCTTATCAAGCAACAAGGTCTTCTGGGCATTTAAACAATACTGCACTCAGAACTGTTTTATACCTTTTCAGTACTCACAAACAGTTTTCTCAAGCTCACAAAGACATTTTTCCCAATTTGCCGCTCCCATATTTCTTTCTGAATCCACAATGTAGACAGTGCCAGCCAGGTATACTTAGCTGGCAGCTAATGGCAACTGATGGCTCACAAGAAAAAAAAACAACCGTCCAAACACCTCCATTTATAACAACAGAAACTTTGATTTCAGCTAAAAACATACTACAACCCTGCAGGGACTTGCTCATGGTCGTGGTGAGCAAGACCAGCTGCTAGATTCAGTTGCACCAACTAGCTTATTCTTCCTCAACAAAGTGCAGAAGTGGAAGTGTACTTAATAATTTGTGCATGATAAAATTAAAATTTAAAATGACAAGATCTCTGTAGAAATAGATATGTTGTGCTATGGGGCATGCAGACCAAACAGAGTTAGCATGGCTGCTTCAAAACACAGTTTATGCTCTGCAAGGCAAAGGTAACATCCTAGTCCACTAGTGTTATCCCCATTGAGTTGAACAAGTACGTGTCCTTGAACAAGATACTGACCTCCTAATTGCTCCTGCTATCTACACCATCGATGTATGAGTGTGTGTGAGTTTGTATCTAGCAAGTTAGCATCTAGCCTAACAGCTGTAGTTTAAAGGAATGTCTTTTAGAGTGGACAACAGAACATTGCCAAGTAATAAGATTAATAATTTCTGTTTGCTTTGTGATGTAAAAATGTTTTTCTTAAGAATTATACTACAGAGTGGTAGCCCCGGAAAAAGCTTGACTATTGTAACTAACTCAATGCTTTGATTGAAGCTATCCCCAGTGCATTCTATTTCAGGGCTATCCAAGGACAGCTTACGCAACCGTCAAGGTAAAACTTGCATTGGTTTTTAAGTGAAGATAATAAGATAACGGTACATTGAATAAGAATTAAAAAAAAAAAAAACGTTTGTCATCAATGCTCATAGTATTTCTAGGCCATCCAGCCATTTAGCAGCAAACTCTGTTACACAGCTGGATTTCACGTTATTAAAATATATTATATACTGTGTTTGTCCCTAAAGCAAAAAAAAAAAAGAAGTCCTAATCTGAGGCATTCATTGAGAAGCATTGCATAAAGCCTCTTAGGTTGTCCCCCTACCTGAAGATTTCAATTTGAATACTGCTTCAGTTGCCATGGTTACACCTCACTGACATCATCATCCAACAGCGTTATTGTCAGTGTCAGCTAGCTTCTCCAAAATGGACAACAAAGAGAAAATAGAAAGAAAAACAGGCTGGAGAGGAGAGAGGAGTGTTATGCTCCTTCAAGTAGATGGTAAGTAACCCAGATAAGGTAAGCAGAAATAACAGACCAAATCATTGCAAGATGTCTTGCTATTCTTCAACAAGTCAACAATGTCTAGTGGGTTTCCCCCTGTCATGAAAAATGGCTTGGATGTCTAGAATAAATTCAGTCATATTTTTTCCCTACCCTATTTCAGTTTTAAGAGACTGGTGGGGATCCTTTTAAATTCATGAAGGAAAATGGCCGTTCCTTTTTGCAAAGCATACTTGGTTACAAGGTTTTCCTTTCCATAATCCTACTGAAATAATCAAGGTCATTTTATTCCACTCATTTTATTCCCCTTTGATTCCTTGATGAAGAGAAATCTTTGCTGTGTTTTTGTGCAAATAGGCATGAAGAAGGGAAAAAAAGAATAAACTTACATGTCCCTTAATTCAGTAACAAGGGTGATTTTGCTGCCCATCCACGAATGCCTCCTTCTTTCTCTCTACCTTTACTGCCCTCTTTCTCTATTTTCCTGATACAGTCGCCTTCCTCAATTTCTCATCAGTGACAAGTCGGCAAGTAACTACAACAAAATGTTCCACTGTTCACAAAATGTCTTTTTAAGCTGTAGTATACTGTAGTTTACAATGGTTGATGTGGTGAGCAGTTCCTTAACTCTGAAGACGGTCATGAGCACAGGCTTGTGTCTTTGTCTTTTCCTTCATATTCCTCTTATTGCTTTGTGCCCAATAAATCTTTTTTTATTTTCATGATTCATTTGCTCATCGTTTTTTTGGTTTGAAACGTCTCTGAAACATTAATGGAGGAAATGAGTGAGAAACTTACTTTCATCAGCGCCACTCTAAAAATAAGGGGTGACTGTTGAGCCACTGATCCAATGTAGACCCAAGTGGGCCAGGGAGCCCCCGCAGAGCCACATTATCATCTCACTGTATTATAAATCTATATAGGTCTCCAGATCCACAGCAATTCTAGTGCCACAACACACATGACTAGGCCTCGACACACTGGATGCTGCTCACCGTTTCTCTGCCTTTGGACCAAACAGACTGGCAGTCGCAAGGTTTAGCTCAGTCCAGTTCGACACAACAAACAGTCCAGAACACACTAATTTGTAGAGCAGTTAAGCATTCTCAAGGTTGAGGATAGGTTCGCTAGCTGGAACTGCTTTGATCATGGGGACCTTGTCCTTGGTGGAAAAGAATTTCCTCTTCTTTGATGTTTGTCATGATTATAATCTTGTTTGCTCTAAATCTCAGCTGAATAAATCATTGTTAACTTCTCTCTTCCAGTGCTCTTATTTAGGTTTTACCGTGTCAGTCAACAGACACCATCAGTGAACATTCAATACTCAGAGCAAAATAAAACTCACCTTTTGTATTGAAGAGACGGGACTTCCTGCAGTTGTAAACCACTTCCTGTTGACAGTGGTCAGACCTTGATACAATGGCGTGCAGTTGCTGGGCGGAGATGCTGTAGTTGAACGCCATTACATGCGGTCTCTGAAGAGAGAAGCCCTGGACTCTGACTGGAACCGTGCTGTTGTGGCTCAACACTGTCCACACCTTCTCCTCTAAAAGAAAAACATCGATCTATCAACATAAATCCACAGGTATTCAGTTTCATCTGTTAACATAAACTCAGATTTCTCAACTTTTTCTCAAAATATAAAACTGCATTTTTAGCATGGACTCATTGCAATAGCTGTCCTCTCCTCTAAAATAAAAAGCAAGTAAACTGATTAATGCTGTTTGTTTTCCAGAAAAACACAATAACCAAAGATTTTACCCAAACATGCAAGCCTCAAATTTGCATAAGTGTGCTCTTGAGAGTGTGAATTCTGTTTTCAGTCATAAACAAATAAGACAGCATTGGTGACTGTCAGAATATTTGTTGAAAACTGGTAAAGTGGCTTTAAAGAGACAGCCATTCTTTAGAAAAATCAATTTTTGATGAAAAGAGTAAGAAAACTTTAGTAAGAAGAGGTTGTTTTACTTGAGACAGGAGACACAGGAAGAAAGCCCAAAGAAGCCATTGCACCTTAGAAAGAGGTCCAAGTCTGGAAGTAGCACATTACAGTTGTGTACCCCTCTGTCACTGTGACCTAAACCACCACATTTTTTTCAGATCTTCCTTGAGTCCCAGTGGATATTAGCACAACATATGCAGACATTTCCTCAAGGTATTCCTGAGATATCACGTTTATTTAAAATTAAAGTGAACTTTGAGCACCAACACCTTTTCAGTTTATTCTTGAGTCCAAATGTAAGTTTGTATTTCTAGAGATATTGTGGCCAGATCATCAACTCGAAAACATAATACCTCCAGGCTATGAAAGAACACAACAAACCAGAAAAACCACTGTCAAAATCACTCATAATAAGTGAACATGGCAAGGCTGGCCATAGCAGCACTGCAGTTGTTTGTGTGGGCGAGCTGCGTACAGCTGGACATAGCCACCCAATTACAATCCATCCATCCATCCATTTTCTTCTGCTTATTCCTTTCTATTAAGGGTCGCTGGAGCCTATCCCAGCATCAACAGGCGAGAGGCGGGGTTCACCCTGGTGGTTCACTTGATGTCTTTGGACGGTGGGAGGAAGCCGGAGTACCCGGAGAGAACCCACGCAGGCACGGGGAGAACATGCAAACTCCACACAGAAAGATCCCGCGCCTGCCCGGGACTCGAACCCGGAACCTTCTTGTTGTGAGGCCACAGTGCTAACCACTGCACCACCGCGCAGCCCCTCAATTAGAATCCTGACCCCCAATAATATAATAATCACAGTGACATAAAGTATATTATCTGTACCAGACACTCATTGCAGCCATATTCTAATCCCTGTTTGTGAGGTCAGGTGACCACCATTCATGTCAGGACATTCAATGCCAATTACATTCAAGCTCAGTTATTACATGATAACAGTTGGCTGATAGAATGCTCATGAAGAATGGTTGCCATTATCCCCACAATCATGTAATTCCCAAAGTGACATTTTGGTTGTCACGATGGTATTAACATCTGGTTTTTCACCTCATAAATGTCATCATATCGCCTTAAAAAAAAAAAAATCCAAATACTGTATTTCACTGGCACAATCATTTTGTTATGAGTGGGTTAGCACAGTGCGACCTAAATATTACCACAGCAAAGGCTGACTACTTCTTATTGGTTGTGCCACACTGACATCTACAACTCAGTTCTGCCATCGTATCAGTGGGCTTCCCCCTGATGAACCTTATCCGGCTCATTCATGCTACAATGCGTTTACATGTTTCTAACTGGATATATACATGGATATTACATATGTGTTATCTTTTGTGTCTTTGTCATACTATTTTCCTTTTATTACCATGTTATACTAAGCTACAATTTGTAACCCGCAATCCAATGTTTCCAAATGTTGTGATATTTTTGCTGCGTCTACACAATGCATATATCTTTTTGTGAAAGGAATAATCTATCTTTTTGATATTTTATTTACTTTAATACAGATGTGGAGTATGATACCAGAGAAACATCAGATTTATCAGAAATGTTCTTATAATATAAGCCAGTCTGATGTTAAATAGACACGCCATGCCCTGGGTCCATAATCTCAGTTAACGAATTGATGCACACGGTTTATAAACCATTCTCTCAGATTCATTATCTTTGCCCCTGGATTTGCTAACGGGGCCTGGGAAGCTGCTCGGTGATCATATTGTTTATGTTGCCAACTTTCCCTGGAGCCACAGGGTTTGTTGTAAACAAGAGAGTGCTGTTTCATTCTGGAGACAGTGGGATGCAGCAGCCCACCACCGCTTTAGAAATCCATGGGCATTGATTGCAAAACCATGGCCAGGGATTATGAATAAACCAAGTACAAATTTGCTTTCTCAGCTGAGGAGTGTCTCAAATATCTTGGGTGATTTGGTTTGCCTGGAACACAGCCCAGTCTACATTGTTACCATTTCTTATTCTTATTTTAATTTACGGCAGGGTAGACATGGGAAGTGTGTTGCTGTTTCCCGCTGGTAAAAGAAAACAACAGGACATTTGGTCTTTTGCAAATGAAAACAATGTGTGTTTATTTGCATATAGAGTGGAGAAGTGAGATCTGATCACAAGTGGTCACTCGAGACAGATGTGGGGACGCATTCTAATGTCAGGTGTGAACTCATATACTTGGAGCTGTCCACTTGTAATTGGATCACTCAGGATGCATGGTAAGGCCTTGTCTGAACAGGGCCTTTGATTGCATTAGAGTGAGAGATTTTTCAACAATTCTAATCTAAAAAAAAAAACATTAAAACTGAGGGTGAAATTAAAAAATGTGTGCAAATAAGACTAAAAAGACCCATGTAATTCATAAAGCAACCACAAAGATTAAACACAGCTCAAACTGTGCTGCCAAGGAAAGTGCTACAGTGCTATTTGCATGAATTTAAATGAAGTAATATGAATATTTTGGGAGCAAAACTGTTCCTTTTCTATCCTATTACAAACAAAGTCCAGGTCACAAACACGTACACTTACAGACAATGTGGTTAGAGTGAAAATATTATCCTCTTTAGAAAGAAGGGGGTACCTGAAGCACATTCATCATAACCAGTATACATTCAAAATGTAATACATTCCAAATCACTTGGTGTAATTTAAAAATAATAAGTTACATTATATTACTACTAGTAAAAGGTACAGCAACTGTTGATTTTTTCTTTCTCCGGTGCTGTGAAGCTCTGGATTGGGCATTGGAATAGCTTTTTTTTACAGAAACTTGGTTGGGAACTCAAGTTACTTTCATAGTAAGTAACTGCAAAAACCCCACTGAAATTATGTAAGTAATGCATTAAGTTACTGCTTTTCCCTCAGGGCTAATATATCATTGTATCTGTTTTGTAATGAGTTACTCCAAACACTGAATAACAACAACAACAACACTACTACTACTACTACTAATACTGCTACTAATAATAAGTTTTTAAAGCTCCTTGAAACATATGTGCCTGTGTCAGTTTCCTCAATTCTATGACATCTCTTTTTACCTTCACTCCAACTGATGACGTCTTCAAACAATCTGACAGTGTGCATTTGAAGACGCTAATTAATTTCCGACAGGGATATCAAATCCAAAATATAATTTCTCTATTTCATTTTAAATTCCGTGCTAGAAGTTTTGAAGAATGCTTCTCCACCTCATCGGTCAGGATTTCATGAGGATATTATTTTTGCTCACCTACACTCTGCCATTGTGTGATTGTGTGCTTGGAAAACATCGACTGTGCTATTTTTACTTGGCCACATGGATAACTGCAATCCGATGCAAAACAAGGACAAACTGCATTCAGTTGCAAATCTGTAGTAATTGTGCTGTAATGTCATTTGTGCAATGATGTTGCAACTGGACAGTGAGCTGGTGCATGTGGTTCATTGTCAGGCTCCAATCCGTTCATTGTGAATTCAAAACACAGGAAACTGGAAAAATCAACATAATCTTCAATGTATTTAGATTTTAGTAGTTCTTGAATTCTGGACAGGTGGACATTCAGTGAGTAACATCATTGATATACATCTGAGAGACGCCTTAGCTCATTAGCGTCGCTGGTGACTTTTTGCATCAATGGAAAGCCTAATGACTTCACTGCTTTACCAGCAACACTTAAGCAGCCTTTCTGCCTCACCAGTGAAACTAACACCTCACACTTCCTCACAATAAACAACAGATAACATCATTATCTAACAATATTTCCATCTCTTTCTGTGTGCAAAATGAATCTCTTTTTTTTTTAGAAAAACTTTACATGAAGAATCCATGCTCAAGTTAGTTTGCTGAAGCCTATTGGGACTTCATATTTACCCTGCCTTAGAGAAAATCCCTCCCTACTTTGTGAATATTGACATCAGGTTGTCAAGCTGAGAGTTATTTACATCTCTAATGTACTCTGTGATTGAGGTCAAGTTGTGGCATCTCCATATAAAGGGAATATTGAAAACCTGCTGGAAAAAGACAGCAAGAGGTGGGAGCACTCCCTTTTGTAATGTCAATGGCACATTAACCTTGCACAGGACAAAGTATCTTGGGAAGTCGTGACAGCAATAAGTGATGAATATGTCTCCAGTGTGTCAAAAACTGTGTCTGACTTCCTTTTGTCCTGACACCTCATGAAGATGGTGGATCTTTCTCTCTCTGTCACATTTTAGGTGATACCTCAGAAGATATAGATCACAATGTGTTCTTGCCTGAATGAGCTCACACAGCTCCATAAGAAAGTTGAACAGAGTAAAGGTGACAATATACAGGCAAAAAAAACTCTCACCTGTCATGTTGCAGTACACCTGTGTGGCCCTCAAGGGACCACTCCCATCTGGATCAATGGAATAGAAGCCCGATGAGCTGCCTATCAGCTTGTAGGCCTCGCAGGATGACTCGTAGATGGCTGGAAGAAGAAGGAGGTTTTTTTTTTTTCTTGTTCCCCAATTTTCTTCCTTGTCCTGGTTTTTGCTCCAACCCTGCCTTAGATTTTCTACCTCGAAGTTGGATTGTTAATCTTATGATCTAATAAGTGTTTAAATTAATGACTTTATCTCCTAATTATGATTATTGCAAATTAAGCTAAATTAGGCAAAGTATTGATTTTGGTTACCCAGCCCTTGTAATATTTTAGATTTTCTGAGCCTTATGTGTGTTTGTATGTGTATGTGTGTTTTTGTGTATCTAGCTATCTATTAATTTCTTCTATCTATCTATCTATCTATCTATCTATCTATCTATCTATCTATCTATCTATCTATATATACAGTATATATGTGTGTGTAGATAGATAGATAGATAGATAGATAGATAGATAGAAGAAATTAATAGATAGATAGATAGATAGATAGATAGATAGATAGATAGATAGATAGATAGATAGATAGATGGATAGAGGGGTCATGGGGGAGGGGGGGGGTGGAGCCAATCCCAGCCAACGTTGGGCAAGATGTGTGATACACCCTGGACGGGTCACCAGTCTGTTGCAGGGTGATCAGGGGAAATTAGGGGTTCAGTATCTTGCTCAAGGATACTTGGATGGAAGTGAGGATCCAACCAGCGACCTATCATTTTTTGCTGACTCTATCTCAGAGCCACGGCGCACCTGTAATCTTTCTTTTAATTTTTTTAATCTTTCTGAAACCTTGATGTATGAAATGTGCTATTTAAATACAATTTCGGGGCTGCACGGTGGTGCAGTGGTTAGCACTGTGGCCTCACAGCAAGAGGGTTCCGGGTTTGAGTCCCGGCTCGGGCACGGGATCTTTCTGTGTGGAGTCTCCATGTTCTCCCCGTGTCTGCATGGGTTCTCTCTGGGTTCTCCGGCTTCTTCCCACCATCCAAAACATGCAATTGGGGACAAAGCTGATTGATACTCTAAATTGACCAAAGGTATGAATGTGAGTGTGAATGGTTGTCTGTCTCTCTATGTTGGCCCTGCGATGGACTGGCAACCTGTCCAGGGTGAAACCCGCCTCTCGCCCGTTGACGCTGGGATAGGCTCCAGCCCCCCCGCGACCCTTAATGTGTAGGAATAAGCGGAAGATGATGATGGATGGATGGAAATACAATTTCACTGATTTATTGGTTATAGAAAGGAATCAGATGTCAAACATGAGATGTATCATGGATGAGCGACAAATTCCAAATTGTAGATGCTTCTCAGGGACTTTACAACTCCACTTATTTTTACCCACGTCCTATCTTCTTTGTGCCTCATGGCACATAAGGCTCTAAATCCATACTTACTTTTCCCTATTTTTAATTCAAGAGATGCTTTTTCTGTCTTGCTTTTTTCCTCCCTCCACATAAAAAGAGGAGCTGTGCTTGCCTGCTTAAAAATAAGAAATCAGTATTCTGGGGTAGCGGATATAGCTGTCTCTATATAGCGAATGTCAAGGTGATGATGCAGGATGTCAAAAAATGACACCAATAGAGAAAAACTCCTATCTGTAGAGTCACTCTAAAGTCAGCCAGCCTAATGTTATTCAAGTCTGTAATACCAAAAAAAAAAATTATCCATGTAGGTGAGAATAGCAGCAACGATTGTAAAGTCAAGTTTAATCAGGTTGTGTTGTTGCTTTGGCTGTCAGTTGGAGAAAGCAAAGAATGCTATGTAGGTGCAGGAGGTGTGTGTTGAATGAAATGACACACAGAGAATATATGAGAATGTGCAGAGGGTGTAACTGCAGCTTTGAGAATAGGAAACCAACAGTTGTGACAAGTCGCCCCGGAGTATCCGGTCTCTGAGCAGTCGCAGAAGAGGGAGCTCCAAGACTGAGAGCAGCGGCCACCGTGCTCACATGGGTTGGGAAGGCATCTGGGAAAAAACAAAACAAAACAGTTTACTACATATATCATGATAAGTTCATCACTAATTTTGTCTATATGATGTATCCTGGATAAATGATTATTTGTCTGACTGCAAAATTATTACATTACACAAAAAAACAAAAAGAAACCCTTACATGAGACCACTTTAGAAAGCTTTTAACTTTGTGCTTGAAAAGTGACTGAAACAACTTATCTCTGATCATATTATTTATTTTCCTGTTGAATGACTAACAAAGTGTGAATAGAGCTTTTCCTTTTCTGATCTTTTGTAAGACTGTTTCTTTTTTTATTTTTTAGGTAAACAAGACCCCTCGCTGCTCGTCTTTCATGCAGCCATGACGACTTTTGGCCCTCATCCACAAAATGAATTTATTCTTTCTTTGTGAAGTTGCTTTAAAGACCCAAACAACGATGGAGCGAAGGTGTCTCATACTGTGCCCTTTTCCTTGATTTGAAAAGACTCAAGTGTGAAAACTTGGCTGTGCTTCTCTAAACATGAAAAACATTTTCTCTCACCTTCAAAATATAATGGCTTTTTATAGGATTCTACCACAATAAGTCAGTCATGTAACTTTAAAACTGCACTCTTCCGAATGAGTCAATTCCTCAAGTCCCCTACAGTAATTGCTCGGCTTTCAAGCATGCATCTACTGTATATTTTCAGTTGTTGGCATCAAGGCTGCCCATCATGAATCTTCAGTTCAATTCAATAGCCAGCAAAGTGGATGTTGATCGTTAATTAAATAAATCATGAGGGACTTAGAGAAAAGGACAGGATGGAATCCTCGAGGTGTCATGGAGAAAAAAGAAAGATTGATTTCATGATTTGTGGATTAAAACAGCAATTACTTTCGTTGTGCTCATGTATAAATTCTGCCTTGCTTGACATTATCCATCCATCCATCCATTTTCCCGTGACCAAGCCAAGGCTGGAACCTGGAGCCTTCTAACTGTGAGGTGACAGTGCTGACCACTGCACCACCGTGCCGCCGGTGCTTGTCATTAAACTGTACTTAAAAAAAAAACGATATTTTGTCTTGAGCTCACAAAAATGCTTTTTCCCTCTCACATTATTTCTTTGTAACTGCAAATGGGGGCAAGCCACGTATATTTAGCTTGAAGCTGAAGGCAACTGATGGCTGAAAACACCAACATTATAAACAACTGGTGAGCCAGAAGGGTTTTAGGGAAGGGTCTGTCTGTTTTTAGCCCAAGTGTTTGTGGATGACTGGGAATATGGCTGAATAAAGAGACACTGATAATAAACAATGGTGCACTTGAAGGTTTTTAAAAAAAATATTTGATGAGTTTGAGAGTTTGTAAAGGGAGGTCTATGGGTGCTTTTGCGGTTTTTGTGCAGCAGTTGTTGTAAACTGTGAGTCAACAAAAGCTTCAAGCTGAATATACATGGCTGGCTTTTTCTGGAGTCACAGTAAAGTGATCAAGGAGGGAAAAATATCTTTGTAAGCTCAACATACCTATACTATATGTGGGTACTTTATCTGGAGAACCACCAAACAGATATAAGCCATTAAAGCACTGGCCAGAAAACATCACAACACTGCAACGCTAACGTCTGGCCTTTGCCTGCAAAGGGAACAGGTTTAGTTGGCATCCATTCATGGATCAAGTGACCCCGCAGTAAAACGGAGGCAGCAGGGTTTTCCTTGTTTAAAAAAAACAAAACAAAACGTCATGTTGAAACAAGTTTCTTGATACAAAAAAGGCAATAACGGCACATTTTAAATGGAATTTTAGAATTCTCATCACGTTTGCCTGCAATTGGAGCCATATTCTCTAGTTGTGTGAAAGCAGGACAGTCGTGTGTGTGCACTCTGTCCAGTACTGTAGCTTTCATGGTGACACAACAGTCAGCGGCTGAATGTTCTTGATGACCAAGTACAAGCACAAAGTGAAATATGTCATTATTTTGTCTTATAGGTGGCAGTCACAGCAAGCACATGAACACCCCATAGCCTGTCTGCAAAAGATGTTTAAACCTACACAGAACAAGGGACAGAACACGTCCCACTGACAAAACAGCTCACAAACATCTCACCAATGCAGCTGCCGATGTTAGTGACACGTCTGCCAATATAACAGATAGATAGCATAATAATAATACACAGTGTCAAATATAAGAGTCAGACGCAGAGACTAGGCACCATCGGATTTCAATGATACAAAAAAAAGGCAATGAGAACTGTTTAATTACATCTGCAAATGCAATGTTCATTGTGTAACATCAAATTCACTACAACTTGCAAGTTACTTATTCAAGTGTTAACAAGTTAGCAGATCATCATTTAAATGAATTTAATGTAATTAATTAATTGATTAATTAACTTTACTTTTACTGAATATAAATTCGTATTCCATCAGTACAGGAAATAGTAATCATGGTGTGTGCATTTTGTCAATTATTTCTGTTGTTAACCTTGTTATAACTCTTATTATTTTGACAGTTTATTTCAAATATGGACAAACATGCTATGCTTTAAAAGTAGCAAGTAATCATTGAAAAATACATTTTGGAATTGTTCATTTAAAAAAAATGTGTTCTTAAATAGAGATTCCCACCCCTGGTGAATACAGGATATCAAGTGGACATAATGCATATAGACCAGCTAAATGATGACAAGAACAACTTTTTAAGTCAGTGTACTGTGTCTGCCAGTTCAGGTTTGAGTCCAGTAATCTTACCCAAGACTGGCTCTCCTCAGGGCAAATTCAAGTTGAAAAATAGCAACTTGTGTATTTGTCTCTTCCTAAAAGCTCCAAGCTACACACAGACATTTATGGAGCCTGTAGGCCAGCCAAAACTGTTCTCAACGCCTACAGCTGTGCAGGGTAATGAGGGATAGCAGGACTGTAGGGAGCGGCTTGTTAGCATAGTCCTCTGCCAGAGAGGGTGTCACAGGGTTTTTGTTGCACTTTAATTGGATAATTCTGTCAGTGTTTGTCTCCATAGGACAGGATGTCAGTGACTTAACCCACTGGCATCTCTGAATTTACAATTTGGGCACAACTCCCTGTTACCAACTTGGATCACATTTCTCCAGCTATTATTTGACACATACTGTTTCTTCTAGAAGGGCACGCTGTAGAGCGGATACTGCCATCAGTCAGTAAAGAATGTTGTTTTCAGTATGATAAACAGATCTACAGTGTAAGGGGTTCTTCTTTTCCCCGTAGTATACCCCTCCATTAAGTTTGGGAAAATTCAGCTCCCAAATTTTGAATTCATGATGGTAACAGACAATGAACTCAGCTAACATATTCACTCACTCCTTGGGGGAGGCAATAAAAGTATAGACAAATGAAACATGACCCTACCTGTCCCTTATAGTGCAGGTGTCAAACTGGAGCTCGTTATAATTTCCCAGCAGCCCTTGCTGTACATGACTGAGATTCACTGGCTGGCTGTTGATGATGATGAGCCGCATACACCCTTGGAAGGCCATAGATGGGTCCTGACAGTCCATAGTGGGACAGCCTGAATGGAAAGGTCAGTATGTGTTGAAGAGAAATAAACTTGAGAATCCAGTATCCAGTTTTACTGAATGCTTTGTCCTTGAGGGAATGCCCTTTCAGGTATAGCTTGTGTACCCTTCGAAATACTTCTGTGCCTTTTTGACTTTAAAAAGGGTACATATAGATACCTTAAAAGGATAGTTCACCGTAAAAATATTTCAGTCATATTTACCTTCCTTCCAATGGAAGGTCGGATCAAGATTTTAGACCAGAAAACACTGCTGGAGTTTAACGGGAAAAAGGCACTGGAGTAATCCACTAAGCAATCACGGGAATGGTGACCAACATTCTATAAAACAACTGGCAAGTCAAGGCTTCAGGACATTTTGATTTCAAGGGACAAGCAGTATGGAGGCATTATGATTTTACTGTTTGTTTGTATTTTAAACGTTTTGAAATTGGTCACCATTCACTTCAATTGTTTCTGATATTACTGCAATGCCTTTACCTGTGAAACTTCCACAGTGTTTTGTGAACCACAAAAACTTAAACTAACCTTCCATCTGCTGAAGGTAAGTAGATAATCATAAAATTTTTATTTTGGGGGAACTTTTAAGGTTCAATAATAATTTTGGATGTACTTTTAGGTCAAAAACACAAGCCCGAGGGGTACATAAACTGACTCATACTTGGTGTACTATTTCTGAGAATGCAGAAACATATTGAGAGGATCCACAAACCTCCAAAGTAAATGTGCCCTCTTGCCTCCAGTTGTTCCCACAGATCCAACGTGGACAATGCCTCGCCATCCACAGTCAGAGTGAGAAGCAAATTCCTGGAGTCAAGACTGACTGAATGCCACAGTGCATCACTGACTCTGTAAACTGCACAAAGTTTCAAATTAGTCCTGAATGAAATGGAGAACAATACAGTGGCTACAGCAACAAATGAGTTATTTGTGGCTTCCTGGTTTGATTGGCTAATGTAGCTGTTGTCTTAAAGGAAGAATTCCTTCATGTACACCATTGTCTCAGTGTGATGTTGGTGGTGTGCACCCAGCAGCCATCAGTACCTGTGGTATCAGGGCAGCTCACGCAATGATTGTTTTGTTGTTTTTCTTACTGTCAACTGTGTTTGGAACTACTTAAGACACCCATCACCATGGTAACAACTGCCTCTAAATCTACAAAGTTCTTTCCCATAGTTAACTTTGCTTCGCTACCACAGGAGACACTCACTGAGCTTCCACCCCACAAAAAATCCTCCTATTCTCCTCTTTATCAACAATTACATACAAAAGTTGTTAGATGCTTTTGATCAGTAAAGAAGTGATTACTTCATTATCATTATTAAGTCATTATAAAGCAGAAATAGAAGTCCTACTGCTCACAGGCAAGGGGGAAACTAACTAATTCTGTCATTTACCTTACTGTAATCGAGTAGTTTTTGTTCACTTGTACATTTTTAAGTATAGTTTTTAAAATCTGTAATTTCATTTTTCATTCACACTTAAGTAGGTTTGGTTTCAGGTATTTTACTTTGTGTTTATAATGCATCCGTTACTGAGTAATTTAGGCCGAAATAAAAAGATTGTCCTTTAATTAAACACACCTAGTTTTGAGACTTAACCCCCCCCCCCCCCTTTGTTAAACAGGTAGCTAAATAACTATCATTTTAAGTAAATTTTAAACACTTAACTAAAGTTTTGGACTGGTAATTTCACTTTAATTTTAGTAAAATGTACTTGTGTAAAACATTTCAATACTCCTTCTACCTCTGCTCACAGGAGTCATTTCTCTTGTGTCATGAATAATTTTGATACTTGAATCATTTTTAAGATTAACTTCAAATTTTCATTTCAAGAAAATTTTTGAAGACATATTCCTGCTTTGGCATGTGAGCTAAGTACAGTACTTCTACCAATGATTACCTCAATTAAATGTAGATTTGAGAAATCATACTGTGTGTTGGCAGCCATCGTACTTATTCCATGAACATGTACATCTGTATGCAGACGTATCCTGTGTGTGTGTGTGTGTGTGTGTGTGTGTGTGTGTGTGTGTGTGTGTGTGTGTGTGTGCATTCTTGTACTTGCTACAAATTGAGGACTAGAATACAAATTTAACCAACAGAATGAGGACATTTTTGGAAAGTGAGAACATTTAGACAGTTCTCACATCTTCAAAGGTGTGAAGGTCAATACTTGGTTTTAGGGTCGAGGTTACAGTTAGGGTCAAGGTTAAGGTCAAGGTTAGGGTCAGGCGGTCAGTTGAGATGGTTAGATTTAGGGTGAGGGGCTAGGAAATGCATTTCATCAATGAAAGTCCTCACAAAGATGTAAGTAGACCAGTTAATTCAGGATGGCATGAGCAACTGGGTACAAAAACCATGTCCCCAATTGATCAAAGACTGACTTTTGGGTCAGTGGTTAAGGTTAAGCAAGTAATGTCTCCAGAAAACGAACGCAAGTCCAGCCTAGAGTGATTTCTGAGTCATGTGTGTGCATGTAACAAGACTCACCTGCAGAGATCTCAGACTTGTGTTGTCCTGAGCCATAAAGAGTCAAGTGCAGCCGACCGTTGCTGATCTGTAGCTGCAGACGTTGTGGCTCTGGGTTTAGCTGTACAGACAACAGCAGCCCCTTCGTGTTCCACGTTCTGAACTGAAAGCGGACAGAGAAACCCCCTGTGGCAGACGCTACTGACGGAACTGTCAGGAAGCTGCTGTTGGCGCTCAGGAAGGTGCACGCCACCAGATGGGGCTGCGAGCAGGAAAAGGTCACATTGCCCTAGAAGATGACAGGGACTCAGATTTACTTCTATCCTTGGGTGCAAATTGATTGTTGTTTGTATGGAAATCCTGCTGATATGCAGAAAAAGGGAAACAAATAATAAGCAAATGCTTCCCTGAAAAATTTAAAATCTAAATAAACCTTTTACCATTTTAATTAAATAATCCACAGCAATGTGTGCTGCTACTGATGATACAAAAGATTAACTGCCGACTTTTAAACAAGACTAATTTGATATTTTTTTGAAATATGCACATTTTTTGTGGCAGATGTGAGAATCGATAATAATGTGTTGGCTTCGAACTACACGGCAACATAATACATAGTGAAATGTGTGTTCTTTAATGTCAGCTAGTGGACACAGGAAGTGACATAACAGTGCACGTATTAGTCTACTCCTACCTGCAAAAGCCAAATAAAATCAACAAGTTTCAACAGTCTCTTGCTCTCCAGAACAACCACACACTACAAAATATGCAGGGGTATGAAGGTTGCTCATTGGTGCTTGGAGCTTTAATTAGGAGCCATGCACAAAATTGCCAATGGACAATTATTCACTCAATCAGTGCATTCTACTTTTTTCTGAAGAATTCAAATTTCTCTGCAATAGTGAATCTGTGGCTTAGAGGCTGTGTATTCTAACAAGTGAGGAGGAATTCAGAAAAAGCTGAAGATCCTAGAGGAATTGGAAAAACTATTTAATATCGAATTGCTTCAAACCAATATTGTACTGAAACCACGAGAAAATGATTAAAGTTGGCGTTTCACTTTAATTGTATGCAATGCACCAGTTGTGGCAGGAACATTCAACGAGTGGCATGTGCTGAGGTCATAGACTTATCAGTGCCTGCAGGGCGGCACATGGCAATCACAGCTCTTTGACTCTCCATGTGATTCCCTTCCATCAACCTCTAGGAGATTGTCCCATTGAAATTCCATTACAGCTTCCATCATGGCAGCTGCTCTCTTTCCACCTCTAGCGTTTTGTTGTCAGTAAGGGACTTTTAATGCAGCAATCAGACTTTAGAGGCAGGGCTCTGCTCAGATGAGATGTAGCTTAAGGTTCATCGGGTCACCATCTGATAGGTGTGCCAGGTTGACTCTCCAAATGAATCCATTACATTGGAGGTAATGACTGTTTTCATGTTCTTTCAATCCAATTTCTGATCAGAATCCCTGAAATCTGACTATTCCAACATTTTCTCAGATCAGCTGAGAGACGGGGACATAGCACTAAAGCATCTATATCGAGCAATGCAGTCACCTTTCTTCTGGGACCTGTCAGTATACCACCAGGCATTTATATATATATATATATATATATATATATATATATATATATATATATATATATATATATATATATATATATATATATATATATATATATATATTCACTCTGAGGTGAACGTTTGTGATTTTAATTGAAATATCTGATCCACTGGTGGGTAAACTGCCACGAGGTTCAATAGCCATGTTACTCATGTCCCCCGGGATGAACTGTAATTGGTTTTGGCAGTCCCGTCTTTCCCTCTACCAGCACCCTCAGGTCAAATTCTGTATTTGACCAATATTTTTTGTTTAGCAGTAATTTGCTGATGTCAAAATTACACTTGCAATGCAAACAGGTAATCATCAGTATACAAAGCATTAAATATACATATATACAAACATACAGTACATACAGACACACATATAGATAGATATATAGATAGATACACACATATATAAATATATATTTATTTATTTAATCATGCACTCTCCTCTCTTCTCTTTCAATCTTTTTTGTTCCTCGTATGATATTCTGCACTGTAAGATATCCTCCAAAAGCTTTTATTTACTCAATCGTACCTGAGGCTGAATACTTTCTCTTCTTGTGTGAAGTGTTCACATTTATAAAGAATAATATCAGACCACAAGGCCGACATACTGACTGATACCATCACCTTGATTCACCAATAACTTCCCATGAGTTTTTTTTAAATTTGGTTTAAAGAAAAGTCTGTTAGATTCATGTCACATTCTGCCCACACATATTATTTCAGTGATAAATTCCAATGTCCTTTGAGGTGCCAGTTGTTCCTTTTTAACTTAAAGTGGGGTCCTAAAAACAGGATCCTTCGTTATTGAGTATATAAACCAAAACTGGTTGAGTATTTTTAAGAGTAATTACAGGATAACACTCTGCCTTTTTTGCTCTGTCAAAAAAAAAAGTTTGAGTCATATACATTTTTCACATTTTTATGATTTACACTGTAAATCTTGTGCAAATCAAACTTTTTCATTCACTCTGAAAATAAAACTGTTCTGCTCTTACTTGAGCTCTTTTATGTCATATCAAACATTTGGGATTAGAGGGAAAAACAAGCATGCATAACTTTCAAAAACGATAATGTTGAGTCTATATATAGATTTTGAAGGGAAGAATTCACTCCCTCAGTCTTATCAGTTATTAGCTGCAGGAAGTTGCCAAATACATCAAGAGGGGACGAGGTTAATTGGATACTCTAAATTGACCGTATATGTGGCTGTGAGTGTGGATGGTTGTCTGTCTATATGTGTTGGCCCTGTGATGGACTGGTGACCCGTCCAGGGTGAACCCCGCCTCTCGCCCATAGGCAGCTAGGAAAGCCCCCCCCCCTCCCCCGCAACCCTTAAGTAAGTAAGATTAAGTGGTAGAAAATGGGTGGATAGATGATATGACAGAACAGAGAGCAGTCTGGAGACCCCTCGGCTACCCCACGTCATTCATAGTTCTACACAAAAAGATCTGTTGTCTGAGAGAGAATGAAACCATTTAATAAAACTAAAGTAAAGATGTCCACCGATTGAGATAAAAGGAATGATCAACAGTGTTAAATGCTGCACCGTGATCCCGCAGCACTCAAACTTTACAACATCTGCAGGCAACAGCAGATCGTCCATCATTTTGAGGGTGTATACCCTCAGCCTTGCCTTTAACCTAGATTTAAATCAATTGATAAAACACAAACAGACTAAAAAAAAAAACCTGTCTAAACCAAACCCTTAGTTTTTTAGTTACAAATTACTCTAGAACCTTGGAAAGAAATAGCAGTTTGGTGTTTGGGCTGATATTATCCAGGGAATCAGGGATGATAAGGACAGTATTAGAACAAGTTCAACAGAAGCACTCTTAAAATAAGCACACACATCTAGCAGGTGACATTTTGATTGTGAAGAGAATATACATGTTTCTCCAAGAAATATCACTGGACAAACGTTTAGATCACAGAAATGGAGCTTTGTTTTGTCAATGACCTCAGTGACTCTCCTGAACTCTGAAACTGGCAACAGAGGAAGTACAAAAATGTGACAGCTTTGGCTGAATTATTGTGGGGTGCAGATATGAACATACATGTTAAAAATACAAACATGTTGGTATTGCCTATTGAAATGTATTGTGAGTGAACGGTTTGGCTCTTGATCGAAAAAGGCCTAAAGCGATACCTCAAACAAAAAATGCATTTTGCCTTTCATGTACTCAGTAATTGGTGTATTGAGCTCACAAAGTTTATACTTTATGACTTCAGAATGCAGAAAGAGCAAGCCAGGGTTTTGGCGCTTTTGTTAGCAGTCAGTTAGCCATGAGCTTCAAGCTAACTATACATGGCTAACTCTTTGATATTAAGTGTTTTTCTGTTGTCTTATATATTATTTTTTAATAATACTTTGTGCTCACGTATACTTACAAGTCAAGCATATACATGATATAAGCTTACGTAGATCTAAAAGACAAACGTTCTTGGAACGTGTGTCTGTGATATCTTCACCATTTATGAGTCCCTTCCTGTTGTCGGAACGGCACCAACTAGTCCTGGTGCTCAGGAGATTTGTGAGACCCCCTTGTAAAACACCTTTAACTACTTCCAGATGTTCAAGAGTTCAAATAAGGTGACTTGCAGCTAAGTCATTGATTCTGCCTGGGATGCATGAGCAGGAGATCCCGGATCTGTCACTAACATTAAAGAAGTACATGGATGAACTAAATACAGTGTTGGATCATTTTCTACCTCTTTGGGAACTGCCACAGAAACATCTTTATTACACTCTTCCTGCATTCTGAAGTAACAAAGAAGAGATGTAAGAGGGAAAAGACCTTCCCTTTAACATATTTTCACCTTTGAGAAAATATGTCAAAGGAGAACGTGACGTTTCTAATTAACTACTGAAAAGCTTTTTTTTTTAACCTAACTGCAGTAGTCATTCAAAACCCACAATCTCACGGTGCGCTCAGAAGCCACAAGGAGAGAAAGACTAATGACATCATACAAGTGTTTTGGATGAAAGTGGGTGCAATGTTCAGAAAAGTAAAAATTTAACCTACCACACTGTGTATCTGCAGCTTGCGTCTCTTGGCCAGGTCTATGATATTGACTCCATTGTAGTATAGGTTTTCCATGCAGCCATGGAAGTTCTTCCTGAGGAAGGTGCCAGGTTTACCAGGCAGCGGGATTCCTCCAAAACTCAACTATGATGAGGAGTAAACAGTTGATGCATAAGACATTGAAAATGAAATCAAACATTACAAACATGTGCATTAATTTAATCTATTTCCTCTATAAGTTTATATTTCACTGTGGTTATAGTACAAAAATATCTGCATTGTGACTATTTCAAACCAGCCTGTTTGGTGAATTTACATTTTGTTCCATAACCCTTATCAGTGTAAATGCATACTTAAGAATCTCAAATCACTGGATGAACAGAGAAACAGCTTAGCCTGCATCCAAACACCTGCTGCTAAAGTATGTTGTTTTGATCTGAGCCTAGTATTTAAAAAGCAGAGGCTCCATTTTATTTTGTTACAATGCAAATACTGTTTATTTTAAGTCTGCTGGGCCCTTTACAGACCTCATAATGACATGCAACCAAAGACAAGAAAAGAGAGAGTAAGTTTGTTCAACTGAATACACTGTACTCCTAGGTAGCACTTAAGCGATGAGTTATCATTTGATTTTAGCTCAAATTGAAGTGTTTTCGATCGTACCGCTAGATAAACAAGCCTCAGTTTATGCCAGACAATGTGCATGAGAGCTTCTAAACAGATGTTTTTGTGCAGTTCTGCTGTTGGTTTGTTGCTGTAGCTGCTATCAGCCAACAGTTGCGACCACCTTCAAACTAAATATACTGTACATAGTTTTAAGCTTTGTGTCCTCAATCCAAATAAATTTCTAAAAAAACTGAAAAAAAAATTCTGAGACAGATTTGTCTGTTCATATGTCAATTAATGTCATTCTAAGGCTGTTGCTTTTTAAGCCAACAGAAAAAAAAGAACAATGTGTCGAACGTCAAGCTTCAATAGTAATTTGTCTTCTGAGTGTTAATCAATGTCCATGTGACATTTGTTGCTCAGCTAACCCAGCCTGTGTGATATGAGCGAGGTTAGCTGTCATTCAAGAAAGAAAGTCAGCATTTTAAAAAGAGTACTAGGACATTTAAAATTTTATTTAAAAAGTACCCAGCAATGAGTATGCTGCAAGTGTCTGTTGGGTTTTCCACAGTGGAAACATACAAAACCATATTAAAAAAGCAACCATTAGTGATGGGTACGGGCTGGAAGGGGCACAGTTGCGACCTACTTGAGTGAGGCAATCACCTTAATTGAGCCATTCAAGAGGGCATCTTTGGCTACTGCCTTGTGGAGGATAACCAGAGCTTTTGTTTGCTGCAGGCCTCAGTTGAACATTTCACAATGAGGGTATTACATGCACTTGCACCAACATTGAAGCTGTTGTGACCAACATCACTGAGCCTGACGATGCTGAGTTGCTGAAGGCTATGTCATCTGGTCTCTGTTGAGGAGGATGCTTTAAACCACCAGACAGGAAAGATTATCATTGTTGTTATCCACGACTACGTTATCCACAAATAATCCAGATACTGGACTTTGCGTCAATCTCAAATGAGACAGCAACCACTCTGTTTGAAAAATTCCATTTTGGGAGCCTTTTTTTTTTCAATCTTTTTTGGAGCTGCATGGCTTAGAGGTGAGAGATCTTCTAGTAACCAAAAGGTCACTGGTTTTATTTCCTTTAAACACCATGTTGAGCAAGACACTTAACCTTCTACTATTTGCTGTTGGTGAGAAGGTTGGCACCTTACATGGTGGCACCACCGGGAAAGTGTGCGAATGAAACAATACAATTTAAATCCATCATGTTATAATATACCATAATCCCAAATCTGTGAGTCTGTGGTAAAATTAAAGTGTCCCAGATTAGAGGTTTGAAAGTATGGTCATCCTAAATAGGCAGAAGTAATGCAGGCCGAAAATAATAATTGTTGCTCAAAATAATTATGTGTGTGTACTTAAGAGCCAAAACACATTTTTGGATTGAAGTATCAACTTTTTGGGTGGAATATCAATGAATATAAACCCATAAACCAGACTAAAAGAACACTGCAGCCAAAGCAGGGAGAAAAGCTGGCAAGAAATCGCCAACAGTGTGAATGCTTCAATTAAGTAAAATGTAATATAACTGTTAATCAGCACAAGTAGTTCTGAGGGTATCATCTTTGATTGACAATAAATGAATGGGTGGCATAGATAACGGCATATTTAATATTAGACATGTAAATATTAGTGTCATTCTTTCAGCTGCAGCTGGTTCTTAATACGTTAATGCGCCAGTTATGAGGAAAAGCAGCTTGAGACAGTCTGTGAGATTCAGACTGCAATCCATCTCTCTGGCAACAAACATATAAAGGTGAGTAAAGTTTATCTATATTGCAACTTTAATACATACAATATTTCAAAGTGCTTTGCATACGTGACAAATACAAAGTTATAACAATGGCAATGACAACAAACAGCACAGGGCCAAGAGGATAAAGTCACATAAAAAAATGAACACAAGGAGTCATAATCAAATACCGGAATACGGTGAAACACAACAAAAGAGTCACACAGAGCAAAATAAATGAAAGGAGGCAATTATTAGGATAGGCTGACTAAAAGCCTGCCTAAATGAAAACATTTTCAGCTGCTTTACAAAAATTCCACAGGAATCAAAGAGCACTCCGGAGATTGGGAGCGACAGCTTGAAAGGTATGAGCACCTTGGGTTTTACTGTAGGTTGGAGTGAGAACAACAAATAACTTTTGATCAGTTTACCTCAAAGATTTATTAGGTGTAAAAAGAATGAGTAGATTATATTATCTATATATTAATATAGTGGGTTTAGTTCCTCAAATTGGCCATTATAAAGTATTCCATCATACAGTACTTGTCAGAAAATGCCATAGGATTTTTTCTGTCAAACTCTAGAGAGACCATCCAATGATCCACGCGCAATGTCATTTTTATCAATGAATGAATGGTGACAACATTCTCCATGAGAGGGGAATGGTCAGCGGGTGGTGCATGTGCACAGTTTTTATGTACCTTTGTTTATATATGCTCCTTCACAGCTTGAAGCTGCTGTGAAGGAGCTGAAAAGGAAAAAACATAGAGCAGAGTCCATGCAATCCAGAGAAAGACTGGTGAATGCCTTACAGAACAACAGAAAATCTTGGACAGGTGGACCAAGTGGTGCTCCCAGCTGTATAACCACAAAGCCTGTGGTGATCCAACAGTCTTGGCATGCCCACAATCCACTGAGGAATGAGTAACGCTCCCCAATCTCCGTGGAGAAACGGAGGCACCAGTACGATCACTGGATAGCAGCAGAGCGCGTGCAAGAAGGGGGAGAAGCGATGATCAACGTCTTCATCTGCATCGGCAATAACATGAATGGCCAACATCATGGACCCAGTCACTTGTCATCACACTTCCCAAAAAAGGCAATCTACAACTGTGCCAAAACTACAGCACCATCAGTCTTATCAGCCACCCAAGCAAAGTCCTCCTGACAATAATATTGAACAGGTTAAAACCCCAAGCTGAACTCATCATTGCTGAAGAACAGGCCAGACTGAGGGCAGGACGGAGCACCACAGAACAGATATTCAATATGAGAATTATCTGTGAGAGATACTTGCATTAAAGTCAATGGACAAGCACTTGAAACCGTGACTAGCTTCAAATACCTGGGAACAATAGTGTCTGATGAGGGATTCAAACAAAAAGTCCTTGCCAAATTGGCACAAGCAACTGCTGCTCTGGCAAAACTCAAGCCTATAGGACAAAAACATAAGTCTGGGATCATAAGTGAAACTACTTTGCTCACTCACCATCTCAGTCTTCCTGTATGCTTGCAAAACATGGACCCTTACTGCAGAGTTGCAGAGGAGGATGGAGAGCATGGAGATGAGATGCTACAGGAGACTCTTGGGGATCTCCTACACTCAACACATCACAAATGAGGTAGTCAGCAAAAGGTCAGCCAAGCCATCGGACACATGATGACCTGCTTACAATCGTCAAGAAATGGAAACTAAGGTGGTGTGGCCACGTCACCAGATCCTCTGGCCTTACAAAAACCATCCTGCAAGGCACTGTACAAGGAGGCATTAGGCGAGGAAGACAAAAGAATAGATGGGAAGACAACATCCGAGAATGGACCAACTTCAAACTAAGTGAGGCAATGAAAGCTGCTAAGGACAGAGAGGGGTGGAGAAAGCTGGTCAACGGATTGTCTGTGGTGCCCCAATGACCCTCAAGGGTTATAGGATTGGAAGGAAGGAAGGTGTATATATGTTATCGCTGTGACATATTACCTTTTAGTACTGAAAATCCTGAGTTGAACCTGAAGTTATCTTGCTAAACCTCTGATCATGCTTCCTAGTACAGGCTTTAATGGCAAAGCCATTTAGGAAGACGTTTTGTTTTTTCAGGTGGACTCTTCTTTCAAGCAAAAGGCCATACAGGAATCATTTTCCAATCTGGTCTAGAGGAACTTGTCACCAAGAGCCTAAACCTCATACAGTAACACTTGGAAAGCCAACACTGAGATGAGCCTGCTCACTAATACTTGGAACTAATACATGAGTGGCTGGATGCAAGCAAGTCCCTGCAGCCAGGTTTCACAAATCTGTCAAAAAGCTTTATAGGAGGAGGAGGCTGTTTAAGCAGCAGATTAATGGTTATGGGTTTGGGGTGAGATGTTAGTTAATTATATGTATATGAATGTAATGTTCAAGGGTTTATGGTCTTGTACAATTTGGGAGTAAACACTGTTAGTGTTTCATCATTGGATATAATTATGCAAATTCAAACTGCACTTTCAAGAGGCAATGTTTTCAGGAATGAACCCTTTGCTGAGTCCAACCCCCCACTAGTTACAACGCCTGTCAAGATTTCTGTTTATGCACAAAACATTTGCAGTTAAGGGATGATAATGGCAGAAGATTTACCACTCCAAAGACAAAATCATTTTTGTAACAATGAGTCCTTTCAGACACGAGTAGGAAAAAAGCAGAAGGCTCATCATTTCTAACCAACAGCCATTTGTCAGGTTTGCAGTGGTGATATCTGGACCCACTTGCAAACAGAGACACACAGGAGATACGGAACTTTATCATTTATTATCAAAACTCAACAGAAACTGAATTTATAGGTCACTGGTAAATGGGCTGGAGTATAAACAGGCAAGAGGAACACCGGAAGCAAAACAGACGATCTGACAACGGCTCAGATAGCAAACTCAAATAAAAGACAAACTCAATCAGTGACACAAAAGCAGAGCTAATGATCTGATGAGATACAGGGAGGAAATATAGAGGAGGAGTAAAGCAAACCAAGAGGGGTGTGACTACAAAATAAAACAAGAAATGACTGCTACAGGGAAATGAAGAAAACTACAAGATGGTAATACACTGACAAGCTAGCAAGCGATAGTGAAAATATAATTGTCCAAACTCAGATGTGTACTGGGATGTCCATGATAAAACAAAGGTCCAAAATTAAACAGATATGCCTCCATGATGTATGCCTGTTTGAAATTCCCTCAAGCTATTCCTGAGTTGCTGCATTGACTTGTACCTATCAAGTTTAATAACTTGAGCTATTTAATTTACCCTCCAAGTTTTTTGAAAACATAATCTCTGACTCACTACTTGATGCTCAGCAGTAACAAGTGATATTAGCAATGCACTTCATGGCAGCTTCCGCTACCAAGAGTTCATAAACATCTGTCAAGACAATATGATGTCACTAGGCCCAGATTTGTATCAGTTCCAAAACCGAACTGATTGTTTTATCAACCTAAATCCTATCATCCTACCATATTTTATTAATATTAACAACATTTTGAGTCCTGCAGCTAAACAGACAAACCAATGATCGATGAAATGACCTTAAGGTCTTTAATTCATTACAAATGCTTCCCTATAGTATTTTTCTTGTTTGGGAGTGGCTGAGAAACATTATTTATATCATCACATAACTCCAGAATCAGTAGGTGTGACTGTTGCCCTCTGAGGTGTTATAGTCAATCGGAGGTGATAGAGACAGTGATGGAATTGAAGGTGCTCAATTTCAACCATGTGTAAAGCACCAGGCCTGATGAAGGGCTCATCTGTTGTTTACCACACATCAGACTGGAGGTGTTGGGGAGGACTTGTGACACATCACCCAGACAGAAATGTGGAAATGGATAAAAAAAGAGACTGTGAAGCCCAAAATGATGCTGCTTAGACGTCTGGTCACTGTAAAGGAAGGAGGATCGGGGGATTGCTGTGTATATCCTTTTTGAAATCATGATGAGAGATGGGGAGGGGGTGCTGGAGTTGGTCTGTCTCCTGGCCCAGCAGCTGCTAAGCATTGCAGCATCTGTTGTTGTGAATGAGGAGCACCTTTGTTCTAAAGGTTTGTCTTCTCACTCTTTACACCTCTTCATCTGTTCCCTGAAGATGAGCTGTGGTATTCTGAACAACCCGGAAGAAGAAAATGTGATCATCCATCAGATCCCATTTCATTTGATGAAGAAGCTTTGGACTGTGGTCTACATCATGGGAAAGAATCTGGGTTTAAGTGCCATGGCAAAGACAAGAGAACTGGGTAGAGAAGCTGAGATGAATGGATCTTACTCATGGGACTTGTGCTCATCATCACGGTCTTTCTCTCAGAAATCAGGGAAGTTGCAAGTTAAAAGTTCATGCTTCCCCTCCAACTCTCTTAGCCCAGCTATCATTGTCACCAGCACAAAGGCAACCTGCCTGGTGAGCACTAGACTCGAGTTAACAATGGCCAAGGGAAGTTTCACAGCAAGAGTGAAGATCTTACAACATCATGATGCTGATCTGGTATCCAGTACACAGGCCAACTCAAGAGGATTTCATCATCTTCTGTCATCATATCTTCACATCTAAACTAAAACACTGATCTTGTGCATCTCTCTAGAGGGATGAGCCCAACTGAGACAAATCTTAGAGGACAAAACCTTAATAGGAACACTCAGGGGAATTAAATAATTGCCACAAATAATAAATCCTGGGGGTTTGCGCTTTAAAGCAAAATGATCTATTTTCCTCATCATATAGAATCAAATACTGTTGAATGTAAAACTCCTCAGAGGATGGCAGTCTTCCTGGCAGTGAGACAGCAATAATAATACCTCTTCGATGCTGATTCTCTTCTTTCTGTTATTATTAGACATGTCATGTCAAAGTATGCCCCCTCCCTTACCTTACATAAAATAATTCATCATTGCTGTGTGGTTTCTGAGCTTCTTCCTTATGGGATAAATTAATTAAATAGTCCACTCAATTTCACAAAGGCATTTTGACTTTCTCAACTTTAGTTTGGGTAATAAAGGTAATGTCATCACCCAGTGGACTCACCTCATAGTCCACCTCCAGTGAGTGTGCTTCTCCTTTAGTTTGAAAGTGCTGGGTGTGGGAGTCCACGGTGAGGTTAACCTGCTTATTGAAGCGCTCTACCTGGACAGAATGCCAGTGCTGATCGTCCAGCAGGCTGCCCACCGTGACAGCAACACGTGTGCTGTTGAACCTCAGCCGACTGTCATCTGGAAACACAGCGGGAACATGGTGAGCTTCACATCATCCACAGTGGGCATGTAAATGTGTGAGGGCAGCCAGAGCAAAGGACGGGAGATGAAGTACATATATGCAGTTACATGCTGGCTATTGGCAAGGATTATATAAGCTAGATGTAGTACCGAATTCTGACTGAACTGAATGCTGTTTATTATAAACCAACATGTTTTATCTTTTTGCTTTAATTTATTTATTTTTGATCAGGCATCTCTTTTAAATGATGAATAAATAATTTACAGACAAATAATCTATACACAGTCTATAATACGGAGTTTGAGCACACTAAAGTTTTATGCTTTTTAAACTTGACAGAGAATATTTAATAACCTTTGCAGAGTTAAAAAAAAAATGCACATTAGGCCGAGCTTTGTGTTTGAAATCAACTTCACAGTATTATGGGTATTATTTTCTGGATAGTTTTATATCTCGAACAATCTTGTGTAAATTTTATACAGAAAAAACTGTGTTGGTTTTTTTTAGCTATTAACACTTTACAGTAGAAAGAAGTAGTACTTAGTAGGATAGTTAATTAATCCTTATTTAACTTCACAGCGAACTCATGCATATAATCTGTTTTTAATGGTGTTTGTGGGTAGAGGGAGAACCATGAGAGGTTGAGGTAGTGCTTATGATAAGGGTCACGAAAAGCATTAATAAATGCTTAGTTACGCTTGAGTAATGCCTTTTTCAGGACTTTAATGTGTAACAAAGAATTAACTAACAATATCAATGTATCAATATATTATCCTCCTCAGAAAGTTTTTTTGTTTTGTGTCTACATACGTTTGTCAATATTTTTGCAGGGACTAATATGCTAAATGGCCAAGCTACATGCCGTGTAGCTAAGTGACAGTTGCCTTGCCTAGGTTAGCATTAGCAACCATTTGTGGTGGATGTACTGTATTAAGATGAGTTCTAGATTCTACATCTAGTGCCTTTGCTAATTTCTACATAAATTATACCACTTAGGATTTTTTTAGTATCACTTGTACAGCATCCTCATATCGTAAGATTTCCACAAAAGCCTCATAAAAATGATTTCTTGGAAATGTGTTTATCTGGTTAAATACCCAGCATCAGCTAGAGAGGCCAACACACTGCGCTTCAACAAGGTCATAGTTCATTTTCCACAAAAAGACACATACATATTAGCGTATATCTACTTTTATCCTCTTTTATCAAACAGTTCATTTGATCTGGGAAGTCCCAGGTTCTACCAAACTAAGTCTGGTCCTCTTCCCTTTCTCTTCTTGCTGCATGTTGACACATTTTGGCAATGATCATAACTGATAGATGACTTTGTGTCCTCCCCCAGCCCAACTGTTTAAGCTCAGTTCATCTGTCCTAACTCCTTAATCTCGTCACCTTTGAGTTTTTAAGTTTCATGTGGAGAACCAATTGAAACATTACAAAGAGAAAAAGAGCTTGACTGAGTCACCACAGGAAAATAAACCATATTTACATATGTGAACCTGGACCCAGTGGGGAGATTCACATTTTTTAAACAACTAGACACCACCTTGACATTTAAGACCTACTATATTTCTGACTTTTAAAACATTTTCTAGCTGAATTGTGACAATCATTTTCATAGTTTTAAAGGATCTGCAGCATGAAATAATCCTTTTATAAATTGTTGCAGTAATTAATGAGAAGGGAATGCAACCACAGTGGGGAATCATGCAAACATGCTAAAACATTCAGTACACTCTGAAACTTAAAATCTCCTCAGAGAATAAATGCTTTCAAGCTGCACAAACACACACAAATAGAAAATGTGTAAAAATGTCTATTTTGAAGGAACAAGCCAACATTTTGGGAAATAGTGCAATCCTCCCCAGAGCCACACAAGAGGACAGATCCCTTCTTTGCGAGCATTAATATAACAAGGCTTGAGTGATTTCTAGCTCCTTAATGCACACAGAGACCATTTGGGAAAAAAGTGTATTAGATGACATTTGACAGAGGTATGCTAACACTTTCCAACCACTATCATTCATTGTACTAAGCTAACTAGTGGTCATTGATCTCTGCTCCCTAATATACATGCAAAGGGGAGAAGGGTATGTATTCTCTTGTCTGGAGATGATTGCACATAAATATATTTTCCAAAAAGTTGGTGTGTTTCTTGAAGAATAAACTAGAGAAATCATCCACCTAAATTGAGGTAGAGGTCCAGTTTTCCTTTGTGAAGCTCTAGGGTGATGTAATCCCCTCTCCGCCCCTCTCCGTGCAGTAAAACTCCCTCAGCCTGATGGCTCTTGAAGCGAAGAGAGATCACATCTTTCACTGTTGACATGGACTTTTGGTTGAATCGATATAACAAGGAGCTTCTGCCATCAAAGTCGGCCACATAAGACTCTAAAACAAAATCATAAAAACACTTCAATCAGCATTACACAGTGTAGTTTCTACATGAAGATAAGGAAAAGGCTCTAAACTACAAAGGAAGTTTCTACAACACAGATAATATATGGTCAACTTCTGCAAAATTCTATATGTCAGGAGTACCTTGAATTTTTTTTTTTTATTTTGTTTGATTTTTTATGGATATGGGCTTCCTTGGCTGATGACTGTTGTTTCTGAAGCATAGGATTGTAAATTTAAAAGAGCAGGCTACGACAGGATTATATTTCATACATCTTCTCCTTTTTCAAATTCCCTCTGCTCTGCTCAGCAATCTTATGTTGTCATTTCTGAGCTGCGGAAGTTCACTTCTTTCTCTTTATTCTGATATGATCTGAATTCTGAGGACAGGAAAATAGCAATGTGATAATGTGACAGCACCTGACTGTAGCAAAACCCATTAATCTCAAGCTACAAAAACTCATTAACAGAGAGATGCAGTAAATTATGTCAGTCTGTCAGTCTCTGATGTGGCTGTAATAAAAAATCCAAGTTAATAGCTTAATAAATGAAACTCAGTAAACTGATCTTCTCATTTTAATGCATTTATATCACTGAGGTGTCAACGGTGTTTGTAGTTGCTCAGAAAGCTTTCACACACATTTGCGGGTAAGAGGAAACATCTTGTATGCTGCCTTTAAAACCCAAAGTTCTGGAGGAACTTTGAAGCCAGCAGTTGTGAACAGTCCTTGAAGTCTTGTTGCCATGTTAGACAGCATTTTAGCTGTGTTGATCCCAGCTCATGTCAGCTGAGCCCTGTTCCCTTTGGCTCCCCATTAATCCACTCCCTATGTGGTTAGTTTCTGTCATTGTCCCTGTACCTGTCTCTCTGGCTCCCGCTTCAGAGTCTTAGTTTGGTTGATCATGATATTGTATATATATTTTTATTTTACTGCCTCAACTTGGGGCAGCATGGCTCAGAGATAGAGTGGCTGTCTAGCAACTGAGGGTCGCTAGTTCAATTCTCACTTCCCCTGGTGACATGTCAAAGTATTCTTAAGAAAGATACTGAACCCCTAATTGCTCCCGATGGCCCTGTGATGGACTGGTGATGCGTACGGGCTGAACCCCACCTCTCATCCAATGTCAGCTGGGTTAGGCCCCCCCCCCCCCCCGACCCTTACCGGTTAAGCGGTATAGAAAATGGATGAATGCATGGAAAATTGCCTCAGCAAGATTAATGTTTAAAACAGCAACAAAAACATAAATTGTAGATTATAGCATTCATACAACAAACTATTACGCCTCTGCCAATCAGTGTAGCTACACTTTACATCAGTGTTTGTACAAACTGTATGTGATTGGGGTTACAAGGATTTTTTTAAACAACCAAAAAAATCTATCAATACTACACATTTTTTTCTGGTCATCCCTTGTGTACCAGTGGAGGTTTATGCTGTATTTGAAGAAATCTTCTAAAGACACTCCTAAAAAGGTCATGTGATGTGATGGTGACCTTCGACCTAAATGTTTGAAGTTCACCCTTGAGACCTAGTGGACATTTCAACCAATTATGAAAAATGTTTTTCAAGGCGTTCCTTAGATATGGGACGTATAAGTGGACAGACAACCCAAACTCATAATTCCTCCAGCAAATGACTTTTAACATCACTATTAAGATGACACTGAATTTAGACAAACGTTATGATGTCACATTAAAGTTGACCTTCAACCCCCTGATGTAAAATGTCACATCCATCCATCCATTTCCCATTTTCTATACTGCTTATCTGTTAAGGGTCGCGGGGGGGGGGGGGGGGTCACCAGTCTGTCGCAGGTCCATCGGGAGCAATTAGGGGCTTAGTATCTTGCTCAAGGATACTGAATCATGGTCAAAGAAGTGAGGATCCAACCAGCGACCTTTCGGTTGCTGGACGGCCACTCTGCCTCTGAGCCATGTCACATTTGTGATCAGTTTTGTCATAATTATTAGCTTGTGAATACAGACACGATTCAACAACTCTGATTAGGCCACCTCAATCATTCTTCAATCCATGAGCATTTGGTGCCAAATTTACAGAAATTCCCACAAAGTGTTGCTGAGATTTTATTTTTGTAAGAATGGGATGTGCAGATGGTAGACCTGAAAGCGTACTAGAGCTAAGCAAAAAATCTGTCTGGAAGACGATAAGTACCCCCTAATTTGACATTCTCACCTCTCACACATTCTCAGTCCCTAGCTGTCAAGAGCTTAAGATTGTGATTGAGTGTCTCCAACTGATTATTGCTGGCCGATCACATTGCTGCTGTCTTTGTAAACATGTCTCTCTCTTTGTGCTCCATCTTTGCTTGCTGCTGTTATACGTGTCCCTCTTCCTCCCCAACTCCACCCAGTCTCTGCAGGAGCGCTGGTCTCTTCATCTTCTGCCAGCCTCATCCATAGACATCTTACACTAGTCTCTGGACTCCATGGGGGGATCTATCTCGCTGCTGCTCTGGGATGATGTCCTTGTGGAGTTTAAGCACCAAAGACATCTCCTATGTTTGGCTTATATTTCTGTCTCTGAATACACATGATCTTTTTCATTCAATTGTCTCTCTTGATCAAAATGCCTTTCCCCCACAGATGTCAAAGATGTAAAGACATAAAAGAATAATAACAATAAGTGCTGTATAATGAATTGCGATGTCAGCCTCAGCCACAAAAAATTACGCAATTATTTTTTTTAGAACAATGGTGCATAAATGTTGCAGACATTGTTTTACTTTTGTTGAAAATATTTTTTGTAATTGCTATTTATTTAATTTAGAAAGAATATTATTTTGAAAAGAGGACTGCACAAATGTTTTTGTATTTTTTTCAAGCGAATACTAATTTAGATGTTCAAGCTGAGAAACACACATTTCAAAATTATAATCAATCATTATCAATTTGTGTGCATTTGTCTTGATGACCATGGAAGCAGACTACCGCAAAGTTTGTTTATTATACTGCAATGTTGTAGATGATAATAATAATAGATAATATTATTTTTTTCAGTAACTAATAGTAAAGCTACAGCGACCACAATAGTTTCAGGTGACAAGCCACAACACAGTCACAGCAAGTAGCTGTATCTTCATTCTGGTTTCTATGGAGTTTTGCTAATCAAACATTTAAGTTGTAGCAGAATCAGGAAACTGCACAACTTTATCACTTGTGTAGCTCTGTTGATGACTATTTTTGAATGTGTTTAGTGCCGCAGTGCTGGTATCCTGACTGTTCTACAGTATGAAATCTTTGCGCTCAGTGATGAGAACACCTATTTGCAAGTGTCTTTTTTCGACTCAAAACACAGAAACCAGCTTCCTCCTTTTGAAAATCTCCATTATACTCTCCCTGTTTCCCTCATTCACATACACTTGATTCAAGGGAGTCCTGAAGAAAATAGCTGAGACGAGTTAATAGGAGGGGGCATTTTCACTGTCACCTCCATACACTGTAATCCTCCTCTGGAGAGACACTCCTGCATAGATTCCTGACTGTAATGCAGGATGAGCTGCATTACTTGCTTGTGTTTTTCCATTTCAGTGCATGCCTTGCAGATCATTCCTTATCTATATTGTATTTCTTTTATTACTTTAACTTTATATGCAAACGTGAATCTCCGACCTGAAGAATGAGGCGTCTGAGAGACTGCATTAATGTTTTGTTATCTAGTACTGTGTGATGTTGGGCATCATAAAGCAGCTCACTGTGGGATATTCTGTCTCTCACAGTGCATTAATTCACTGGCTCATCTAGTGCTGCTTCTGGATGCACAGGGGAAGTTGCTCAATTAAGCCCCTTTTACATGCACTTTATGGAGGAATGTTCAGCATATAAATATGACTGTTCGTCTGTATGGCAGAGCTTTTAGTTGCAAGAGGGTCCATCTCTTTTTTTGGTTCTAATTTCCATATGTCATCCACAACATAATATGACAATCTTATAAGTCATTTACAAACAATGAGTGCAAAGTGTAATTTAGAAATCGTAATTCTGTTAGCACAAGTTAAAGTGAAATTCTTGATAAACCCAAAAATGTATTTTGCTTTTCAAGTATACACAAATACAGTTTGTGCTTGTTCTAAGACACCAAGTTGTGACACAAGAATCTACAAAGAGCCAGCCACGTGTATTGGTAGCTTAACACTAAAAGTGACTTTTGGCTGACAGCAGCAAAAGCAAAAAAACACAGCTTGTTTAATCAACTGAATAAACTCACTCGCCCTTGTTCATGGTAGCACTGACTGCAATTTTGCTGTTGTTTAGTTGCTGTAGCTGTTGTTAGCAGTCAGCCCTTAGCTTCAAACGAAATATATGTGGCTGCATTTTACTGCATTCCCAAAGTCATACAGAATTAATAAAAGAGGGGATATAATCTTAGTGAGTCCAAGAACCTATTTGTGATTACTTCAAAGGCAAAATATAACCCTTTTTGGGTGAAGTATCTCTCTAAGCAACCAGTTTAAGAAGTATAATCGTGTTTATTATGAGATCATGTCACAAGCTCAAAAATAACTGCATGATGACCCACACCAGTGATGTCTTGGTGTGTGTTATGTCAGGACACACCACCCTCTTATTCCTCAGTGTTGGTGTACTTCTGAGAAAATCAGCTATTTCATGACTTTTTTCTCAGGATAGTTACACCCAGGTAACTGTACCAAGACAACTTCTGTCTGTGTTTGGTGTCATTTGGTGTGTGAAATGACATGTGCCAATGGGGCGTAAGACAATTTGGTGTGATCCAATGTGGCGTGACGCAATGCAGTGTGATACTACACTAAGCAACACAGCAGTGTGTATGTGTTGTATTTTATGAGCAGGTCTGCCTTTTTCTCCTCTATTCAGCACCATACATCATAACATCACACATAGTGAATCATTTATTTCATACAAAAGTATGTGTATAAAATGATTTAAAAATATTCTTTCTGGTCCTCTTTCCAACAGATGTTCATTTCTGCCAATTAAATTTGACATAAATCAAATTCTTTTGGTGTGTGTCTGTGTGTGTGTGTGTGTTTGTGTGTGTCTGTGTGCGTGCGCGCAGGTGTAGGGCTCAGTTTCTCTGAGATACATTGAAAAAAAGATTGGTAATGACTGACTTGGAGCAATGATTTGACATTGCCTGCGTGGATAAGTAGCAAAAAAAATTACCCTGAGACAATGAGATATTTGAATTGGGAGTCATCGTAGATGCATCATTGGAATATTTAAAAAGCTAACAAAGCAGCACTTTTGACAATAACTTGCCCATTTATGTCATTATGCCATTAGCATCATGTTTATGATCAGCACTGTAATAAGCCAAGCTGCAATGAGTGTTTTTTTTTTTAAATTAGGTGTTCACTTACATAGTTTTGATGTATAACCAAGTGCAAAAGTAAGTTCAGGTTAAAAGTTTGTGTGATCACTGTGCCATCTTGGATCAAAACTGCATGACCAATCCATCCATCCATTCCTTTTCTTCTGCTTATCCTGTTAAGGGTCATGGAGGAGCGGGAGCATATCCCAGCTGCCTTTGGGTGAGAGGCAGGGTTCACCCTAGACGGGTCGCCAGTCCATCACAGAACCAACACATAGAGACATTCAACCATTCACACTCACAGCCACACCTACGGTCAATATAGAGTATCAATCAGCCTCTTCCCCTCTTGATGTCTTTGGACTGTGGGAGGAAAAGTCGGAAGTACCAGGAGAGAACCCACACAGGTACAGGGAGAACATGGAGACTCACACAGAAAGATCCCATGCTCAAACCTGGAACCTTCTTGCTGTGAGGCGAAAGTAATGACCACTGCACCACTGTGCCACCCTGCATGACCAATAGTGATGTTTTAAAGTATGGGACTTTGTAAAACTCAATTTAAATTGGTAGTCAGGAGATATGATCAGCCAAGACAGAACTAAATATGTTTCCTCATATCTCCCCCCAAAAAGAAAAAGAGCAGATTGACAATTTGGCTGCCAGGCTCGTCCTGTAACTTGAGTTCAGGAAACTTTCTTTTAGTCTTCAGATGTGTTTCTTTAAACTTTTTTTGTTACTTATCTTAAGTATGAATGCAATTAAACCTTTTTGAACAAGCTTCAGAGTACCAAACTAGTTCACATTTGGGTTTTATGTTTTTGTACCTCTTTTTCTGAAGCCTCACATTGTTTCTTGTGCATTGTTTCCATTTTTCTTTTTCACTCTGCCAACAGGAACACTCAAACCAAACCTGAGAAGTTATAGCAAGACACATTCTAACAAACATGTGGCAACAATATCAGAGGAGCAGCCCAGCTGTGACTTCTAAAAACTGTGCCAGTGATGCCTTGGCCAGGACCAGGGTCAGGGACTTGGCCCTGATGTGAAGCTGCTACACCTCCTGATAAACCCTGTCAGTCCTTCATCTGTTTGGCAAGCCAGCCCCTCCAGAGTCAATGGGAGGCAAAGTCTGCTGTGGGGACTCTGTGGTGCATAGCAACAGGTCGACAGGCCAGCATCCACATAGGCCACACCAAGCAACTCAACATCCACATGGAAACTTAATGTAGGTGATTATAATGCTGACTCTTCCACTTCTACAACCACTGCCATGATTATCATCATGTTCACATTCTACATGTCATGTTGTTCAATAATACTCTGAGCAAAGTTATATCAAAATTCAAGATCATTTATTCACGAGTTAAATTTCTTTGCCACATGTTCAGTTATATCTTTATATCTTTATATTATCATTCATCAGGTTACAAGTAAATGTCGGCATTTAATAGACCAAAACAGTCTGTTTTTGTTCTTTGAAGCAGGAGACAGAGGTCAAATGAATTCCAGTTCCCCATTAAAAGCTTGTATGCAATGGAGCAACAAGGCTGTATAAATGAATGTGTGGGTGGGAGGGTTTGTTTGAATGTTTCTTTTTTGTTTTCTGTTTTAACCTTTTGTACAATCGTACACATTGCCACTAATAATATACATTCAAAAAATTCAAATTCCTTCTTATGAGATAAATTAAGTGATTGGTTTGATTTAACATTTTAACAAGAAGCTGTCTGAATTCAAAAGGTGCAAATGTAATTTAAAAGTAGTAATATCAATACTATAATGGTCTTGAGACCAGAGTATTAAATGCAGGAAATGTGTTACTCACTGTAGGAGCAGCCATAGACTTCCACTCTGAGGCCAATCCAGCCACTGGGGTTCCAGTCGAGAGGGATAAAACGAAGGAAACGGGTTCTCACTGAGTAGGACAGCTTGTTCTGGACAACAGCCTCCGAATTCACATTCCCGACAAATCGCTGCAGGGACCAGACAGAGACACGGTGGTTATGAGAGACGCAGAAAGCGGATATAAAAGAAAGTCACCAGGTTTCCAGTGAGGAATGAGCACTGAATTGGGGATGAACGGTAATATGTCCACCAGGAGTAGAAAACTCTGTTTTCTGACGAAGCGTTGGATGTTAAAAGATAAGAATCATCATATGATATAAAGAGAAAGGTGTACATAATCCAACAGGTCTGCATGAGGCACAGCAAAAATGACTGCTTTGTCAGTGACAAAAAAATGGGCAATAATATTTTTTTCCAGTAGGGCTTAGGAAAAAAAACTCTTGTGAAGTGTAATTTGTCTTTTTTTATTTTCAACTATCCCCAACATTCAGTCTGCGCCAAACAAATCTAGGGCATATAAACTGTGAAACAGGGAGAATGTGAGAGATGGAGTTCTACAGAAATAAAAAAAAAAACATCATCTCTGAAATAATTAGGAGCCCTTTCATGACCAAATCAGCATGTGACGTACTCGAGCTTTAAGAGCTAGTACAAAATAAAGACGCACCAGTAGAGATCTGCTGCAGAATAGTTCACCATTAGAAACAGCAGCAAAGGCACAGTAATATTTAAGAGTTATGCTGACTAGTGGCAAACAGTTGTCCAATGCCTGTGGGATTTTGCAAAGCAGAGGCATCATTTAATACATCAGGCTGCTGCTTCTTGGTAGATAATCAAGGCAACTGTCTGACTATTAAGGATGTTATTGGGATTTTTGCCAATATTTTCCCATGTTGAGCCATTTACTAGATACAGGCTTGTGGGAGAATCTTAAAGGAGGAGGTTTATGCTAATTTCCAACTGCATATATTTTTATTCTGGGACTCGACTGGAGTAGCTTTGCATTATTCACAGTTTAAACCCCTTATTGATCTTCTATGGCTGTTTATGCAGCCCCTCAGTTCATCCTGCCTAAACAAGTTGGTGGCACTGGACAGTGAGGACATGCCAGGGGCTCAATGGCTGTGATTCTAGGTTGAACAGAAAGTTGATGGCCTAAAAAAACAACATGGATCACACTATCCTCTACCCACCCTACCACCGCACTTCAACCACATAGTTCCAGGGCTTGCCAGCTCAGGGCTGATAGACTGGGGAGATTCTGGTGAAGGATTGCCAGCCTGAGAGGAGCAGATTGGACATAGGGATGAGGATGGAGAACTGGATACATTCAGGCCAAAGGATAGCCACTGGTGACACTACTTGGGGTCTTATTTTGGATAAACAGGCAAGGTCTTGGACACGGGACAAACAAGCTGGTTGAGGTTTGAAACAAACAATCTGAGGCCTAGACTTAGTTGAGACAGCTTGAGGTCTGGGGTCCGGACAAAGAGACTGAGAGCTGGAGTTAGGGGCAAACATTCTGATACTTAAGCTTGAAGAAAATACGCTGAGGCTAAGGCTTGAGAAAATAAGAAGATACGGAACAAGGATAAGTAGTCATTGGCTCTGCTAGGGTACTAAAGTATTCTGAAATCAATTCTTTGTGCAACCATGGCCTTGCTTTCAGGTTTTGCCACGGTAGTATTCCAGACCATAAAGAACCTCATTAAATTTCTCTCCAGGGATGCTGAGTTTGCTGGGTCCATAATTGCTAGTTTGTTCTATTACAGGTTTGGGTTCATAACATTAAGGGGGAGGATACAAGTGTTGCCTCAGAGGTGAACAACGGTTCAGAGATAAAAATGTTACACAGAAAAAATAACAAACAAGGAACACAGGGAAGAGGACCAATATGCACTGGGGGACTGGGAGTTGCAGGATCTCTTGGTCTGATAGAACATAGCAGGATACAGACACAAGAGGGCATGGGTGAGGCCATAGCATCGACCTTGAAAATCAAACATACATATTCATGATGCTTGAATTCTTGAGAAGCTTTCAGCTGTTGGTGTTTTCAAGAGGATCAAATAAAAACTCTCTCTAATAAAAATATGCTTGTATGGCTGAAGCTACGACCTTGTTTTTTGTTTAAGACACAGGAATGGGGCTTGCTACACATTCAATAGCAGTAATTTCTTCCAACAAAAACAAACAATATGAAAGTGAATTAATAAAGAAATCTCCTTCAATAGAAAAGAAAAATGTTATATCTGAAAAAGAAGAAATATGTCGGTATTTCTCTGATTATTATTTTTGTCATCATTATTGACCCTGTTTTTCCACTTGTTTCCCAATGGAAAATGTGGAAAACCTAATGAGGCACTCTGATAGAATAATTGCAACACAGCCCAAAACTATTCATCAGCTAACAACAGGAACACATCAGCATGAATCATTAGTATTCAAGAGTACCACAAACACACCACCAGTGAGCCATCCTGAACTATTATGCTTGTGTTGTTTTCTCTTCGGAAAAACTGATCAGCTATGTGTTGCAGCTGAGAGATTGTGTGGGCCATGAGGGGGGAGGGGGGCCTGAGGGTGCTACAGATTTTCCAGGGGACCAGGGGACTGAGGTCGGCCCCCGTGCACATCAACAGTTCTAACCCTACAGTGACTTCATTATTTCTATTTGTGTTTCTGTCACAGCGGAGTAGCCTCCCTCCTCGTTCATTAAGGCCCTTTCCTACTCCAGTGAGCTCCTTCGTGTCAGTTTTCCATTTAAACTATTTTTTTAATGATTCATTCAGGACCAAATCCTGTTGCTGGCAATGAATTAAGATACAGTGTGTTCCAAAGGGTCGGTGGCCAGTTAACCAGCCTGAGGGAACAGACAGTGAAAGCTGACACTTTGCCATCACACAAAATTCAATACAGATACAATTCCCCCAGATAAGAATCAACAAGAATATGGAATATTTCTTAGATAGCATAGGTAGGAGAATGTTTTAAATTTTCTGTGTTTGGCAGCAACACACCTCCTCTGACTACTCCTCAGTCTAGACAGGGGTGAGTTATGATCAACACCAGATAATGTAAGACATGATTTACAGTTTCGCGTATTCTCCTGAAACATTCATATGATACCCAAAGAAAAGTTTTCCCATGAATATCAAGGAATACAAGCGACCAGTGTTCCATGTTTAAACTTCTGTAGCGAGAGCCTTGAGTAAAATGATGACCAAACGTTTTATGATATGTGGAACATGCAACTTTCTAAATCAGGGCTGTGGTTAAGGTCTGGTTAGGTTAATGCACAAAAACCTCTTGGTTATATTTAGGGAAAGATTATAGATTAGGTTAAAATACGAATAAATGAATAGAAATACTGTATGTCCCTGTTTGTCGCTCACAGTTACCTTGACCTTTGTCCACTTGAATCTTTGGGGATGCTCATGGCAAATTGAAGAAATTCCCTCTAGGCCTTCCAGAGACAACAACAATGGGATAGACAGGCAGACAACTCCAAAACATAATCTCTCTGCCCCGCAGCTGAGGGCAAAAAAATAGTTCTAGTGCTGCATGATAAATCAAAGCACAATGTGAGCCTCTGTAAATGCACAACCCAAAGATATTGTGTTTATGTGTGGTGCTGCTGAACGTGGATAATGCTTCCGGTCTAAAACTGGCAGCATATGTCCTAATTTCTTGTTTACAACCCCTGGCTCTGAAAATTGGCTGTAAATGACCCAACGTACTCATTCCTAACTCATGGAAAAATAGAATTTTATTTACTACGACGGTATAGGAATATCCTGCACAGTGACATCAAGGTTTTTCCACTGTTTCTGTAAATCAGAGTGTTCTTTCACATCCCCTTCTTAAGAATTGTCAATTCTGGGTTAAAAAGGTACAGTTGCCAATGCTTTTCAAAACCCCCTACCACAAAGGATAATCGTGCGTGCAGGGAGGCATCTGCTGCACCACACTGTGCCAGCCCTGTGTGGGGAAAACGGGGCTGAGTGATATTACACTTAGCTACAGTTGTAAAAGGGTGAGTTTGAAACAAACTGTAATGGTCTCCCCTGTGCAGCCCATGAGGATGGGAATAAAGGCAGACAGTTTGTATCAAAACGCCAGATCTGATGCGTCATCTGAGAAGCTGCCATTTAGCCAGTGAAAAATTACTGATCAGAGAAACTCAACAGCTCACACAATGCAGAGCTCCAATGAAGTCACTGATCAGCCTCATCATAAGTCACATATTGAGCTTTACATATACACTTTCCACTTCCAAGTCATGCTTACTCAGCCACATAACCATTCTATACTTCCTTGTTTACTTATTTCAGTGTCCCTGCCCTTTTTTCCAGCAACAGTTCTTGTTTTTGTGTTGGCTGCGTTGACTTCCATCCTATAATTGAAGTTTACTGTAGTCCAATGATGAGACTGATCCAGGTTCATTCACATTGTCTCCCTCTGGTCCAACTTCTTTTCTGACCTCTGACATCCCACTGCCTCTTTTTCATCCAATCATTACTTGTCATCTGTCCTATCGTGTCTCTTCACATTCAAAAGTGCCATTCTACCCAATTGTTCCTCTTGTTCTCGCACAAGCGATCACAGGAACTGATCATGCCCAATCAGCTGCTCCAAACTATCCGCCCACCGCCATCCAGATGAATTTCACACATGCCCAAAATTTTAATCAGCTCCCATGCTGAGTGGTTGCAGTTAGCCAATGACAGACAGGGATAATTGTACTGCTCAAAACGGTTCCTCCAGAAGATTTCTCAGATCTAGAAACATGAACAATTAGTAAAAATTTCCAAAATGAAAAAAAACGGGAATCAAAAAATTTGTTACGATTTATTGAGTCTCATTCATGATATGCTCTTATGCACAATTTTGTTGTTACACACCATGTGGTTTCCTCAACCCTCAATGTAGTCTCACAGACAGTAAACAAAGCCTGTTGCCTATTTGTAACTCGTTGTTCCTCTTTGTAACTCTATGGTGTACCTAAAGTGTGTAAGAAAAAAAAAAAAACCTGTGTGTAAGAAATTCCATGAATATAAAATAATTGTCCAATGAAAATATTCAACTAAAAACTGAAAAATGTCAGAATCACTGTGCTAAATATAATGCAAAGGGGTTAATAGAGTAGGTGAGATAAAACACAGAGAGCTGTAAGTAATTTCTTGAACACATGCTAAGCCCTGGAGTCACGCTGAAAAAAGAATGCCTGCTTATAGAATTGTTTAAGAAATATTTGAAATGCAAAACATGTCATTATTGCATGATTAGGAGCAATGAATTGAGAAGAGAAATCTACTAAGATAAAACATCCAATTGAATTCATGCAAATGATCCTTGTTATGTCCCTGTAGATCTATCAGCATGTACTAACAAGGGTGAAAATTGAATTTCTGCACAATGGGAGTTTTTTTTTCCCACGCATTAATTCATGGGGCATTAAAATGAGAATTTCAAATAAGGCTTTTCAAGTATATGTATAATCTGACCAGTCTGCGGAACAAATTCTACTTTCCTGAAATGAATATTTGCAGCGGGCATTCAGCTAATAAATATCATCTCACCAAGTCCTCAAACACTAGCAGTTGTCACAGACTTCCATCCCGGGTTCGTGCTAATTTTAGGTGATTATCAGCTTGCCATCCTGTTGTTTCATGTGTTCTTCTCATGCTTGATATGGCTGAGAGCACTCCCACACACAGGTGACTGATTGCAGGAACAGATGGTGATATAGCCATTGTAAATGAGACAGAAAAAAAACCCACTGTCAAATGAATCATTAAAGGAAAAACTAAGAAGACCAAAAACAGAGACTGTAAAAGGGTTGCACAGGAGAAAGAGTTTATACGTATGCGTTCAACATGTGACTGGGTCTGGGTACAGGACAGAACCTAATGATATGGTATGTATCACCATAATTGGGTCACAAAAGGATTTTTTCATGATCTATTAATACACAATATGATACATGTTATGATACTCGACATACTTTCCTACATATTTTAAAACAGAGCCGAGATACAACTTGCTGTGTATCATCTGCATAATCTAAAATTAGATAGTTCCAATTATATCAATTTTATTGACATGAATTTTAATAGGCTGCACGGTGGTGCAGTGGTTAGCACTGTGACCTCAAAGCAAGAAGGTTCCGGGTTTGAGTCCCGGCTCGGGAACGGGATCTTTCTGTGTAGAGTTTGCATGTTCTCTCCGGGTACTCCGGCTTCCTCCCACCATCCAAAGACATGCAATTGGGGACTAGGCTAATTGGATACTCTAAATTGACCGTAGGTATGAATGTGAGTGTGAATGGTTGTCTGTCTCTATGTGTTGGCCCTGCGATGGACTGGCGACCTGTCCAGGGTGAACCCCGCCTCTCGCCCGTAGACGCTGGGATAGGCTCCAGCCCCCCCACGACACTTACTAGTAAGGAATAAGCAGAAGACGATAATGGATGGATGAATTTTAATTTAATCAATATTATGAAATAAATAATCAAAAGATATTAGCATATCAATTTTAGTCACAGAGAGCGATAGCTTCACAACTAGTCATCAATGTTTGCCAGTGATTTTAGTTACTTCTGGACTGGAGTGATTTTTCCACCATGAACAGCTTTTGCTTTTAATATTAATGTTCCCTGGTGGATAAATCTTACATTTGGTGACTTTCTAAATTATCCTCTGGCACACTATCATTTATATGCTGAGAAGTAGTTCTTTAAGGAGTTCTACAGGAATTTCATTTTGTCAGCACCGACTGATTAAATTTTAAACTTTGTGCACTTAAAGAGTCTAATGCTATGCAATGACAAGATTATTTATGCTGTATATGTTAATCCAAACCAAAAGATATAAATACCGTAAATTCTGGACTATAAGCCGCGACTTTTTTTCGACGCTTCATGCCCTGCGGCTTATACTCCGGTGCGTCTTATACGAGGATTTTACCTTCACCCTGGGGTGTGGCGGGCAGCGGCAGCGGGCAGTAATTCCCTATTGTTCCTGATGGTAGCTCCAAGTACCGTACTTAGGGAAATTCCTGGCCAAATGTTATGGTAATTTCTCTAAGTACTGTACTTGGAGCGTCCAGTCCACGCCGCGGTGCACTGTAAAAAGAGCATCACACGATATTTTCAGTCATTTGTACTCACCCTCAAGATGGAGAGCAGAAGAAGGAATGCTTATGATGCAGCTTTCAAGTTAAAGGCAATCAATCTGGCGGTTAAAGATGGAAATAGAGCTGCAGCACGTAAGTTTGGCATAAACGAATCAATGGTGAGACGCTGGAGGCGGCAACATGACGAACTGACCCAATGCAAAAAGACTACAAAAGCTTTCAGAGGTCATAATAGCAGATGGCCTGAACTTGAAAACGCTCTGGAAGACTGGGACAACACGCAGAGAACGGGCGGCCGAGGTGTTTCCGCCGTGCACCGCGGCTTATTTACCGGTGCGGCTTATATGTGTACAAAGTTGATTTTTTCCCTAAAATAAGCATCTGCGGCTTAAATAACGGTGCGCTCTATCGTCCGGAATTTACGGTATATAAAATGTAAAATTACCAACAAAACTAGCCTTATTCTCCAATATCATCCATTTCGCTCTCACAACATTGCACATCGTTGGTGATACCAGAAAGATTGTACCCTTAAGTCTACTTTATTATGGAGCAAATCTTCCTATTGAGCTCATTTGGCTTAGCATTAGCTCAGAAAGACAGATAACCTTCATATCAGCAGCTGCTGCTCTCTCATTAGTCCCCCTCGATTCAGTTTCTGGCACTGAGCCTTTAACTTTGAGTTCCACTGTTGAAATGCCAGGCAGATGTGAGTTAGCATTAGCCAAAGGTCTAGGTGACAGCTATAGTCAAGTCAGTTTGGATGGCGGTTGAATTAGAAAATTGCAGACAAATTAGCTGTCAGTCATTCCACAGATGATTTAAATACAAATTTATCTAAACACACTCTTAAAAAATGTTACCACCTTTAAGAGCATAGTGCCTTTATGAACAGATAATACTATGCCACTCTGCCTTGGGTGAGTGTGTTGCTCCTATCTGAAATAAGTAGAACATCTTTCTTTCCTGTCTCTCTCTCTTGAGTCAGTTCCAAAGGTGATAGCAGGTAATTTTGGGACACACAGCACCTCATCAGTTCAGTAGCTTTTTTCTTCCTTTTTCACTCCTAATAGTATTAGCATTAATATGGAAGAAGCTGTCAGCTTAATAATCATACTTTGCCACACACATCACAAAAGTCTTATTCCAATTTTATATTATATTTCTTAACTGAACTGGATGCAACTTATTGCTTTCATATTTAATTGTCCTTCTGGTTTGCATTCATTTAAAACTGTTTTGGGAGTAAAGGTATTAAATACTCATCAAAAAAATCAGTAATTGTCTACTAGCTGTTTTTAAGTGAACAGTTCTAAGAGAATTAATCTCTTTATCGATTCGTCATTATTTGTAGCCACTGATTACTGTTTTAGTGAAATAACGTGAAAACAGATCACATCAAATCATTAAATGGCTTGTAGATGGAGGCTTCACATTGAAAAAAAGGCCTGTTCACATGACTCAACTCGAAACTTATTCTTAAAACTTGTTTTTGTTTTTGTTGTTGTTGAATTTGCATGAATACATTCAATAGTGCATTAAAAAAGATTCAAACAAACCTTTCATCGCATCACACAGCACTAGATGCAGTGTTTACTCTCACATCTCTGTACACTTTTACAGTTGTTCTCAGACACTCTGGTAAATTTCTCTCATCATCCTTAACATATGCAAAACACAGCGTTCATCTCTCAAAATAGTTTGTACAAACAACTCCAAATTAAATATTTATGTAAATGAAAATGTCAGCACCATCAGACTGACACGTCCATGTGTCATTGTTGATAAAAGACAGAGTCAAAATGTTTTGCTATGTTGTCAATATAAGAGTGTATTTCAAGTATTTGGTGATGAAGGTTTGGAAGAAAATACACAATGTCTTTCTGTATGGCCTGTATCAGTTACTGTATATAGGGGACTGATTGCAAGAGAGTGGACAGGATCCACATGTGCTGTTGGTAATGTGGGGTTGGACCGCATCATTTCAATTAAAAAAAGAAAACAACTGTTAACAACACTGTAACACAAAGGTAGTAACACAAAAGGATTCTGTTCAGTTCACCTTGTTCTCTGACCGTATTTTATAAATTTCCTTCTTCTCTCCATGCCAGATATTGCAACACTGCACTAGATATGTTCTTTCCAGTTGAAGGTTCATGAGAAACCCCTCTTCGCTGTCACAGGGGTGGTTGATCTCACATTCATTAGTGGAAGTCACCTGAGAGCAAGTCATCAATTCGTGACACATTTACAAAAAAACTGTCAGGAAAATGTCAGAAAATATGTGTGTGTACCTTGTGTAGGGTCATATAGTTGGAATCACCCTGTTTTGTGGTCCAACACCAGGTAGGGCTCTTTATTAAATGGAATAGTACTTAAAACACAGACTTATACTTAATTACATAGAAAAGCGATGTACTGCATGAATAGCACATTAAACTGCATGATTTGTACTTAACAGATTTACCTTCATGAACCTGGGTGACCAGCATGTGACTTGTAAAGTGAAGTATAATGACTATTTTGTAAATTTGAAGTATTGTGGTGTTCTGTTTTTTGTTTTTTTTTTTTTATTCTGACCCCTGTTGTGACCAACGGACCACGGAAAATGAAAATGGGCCCTCTGACTTCTTTATGATTTAGAACTGAAATTTAACGTGTTCCTGCTCTGTAAATTAATATATTACTTAAAATAGTCATGTAAGAAAATGTACTCATCCTGAGTCAAAATAATTATGACCACAAGGGGGTAGGAAGTCACATGACTTTTGATAAGTTGTCTTATGTTTGTTTTATTTTGTGTTTTAAAAGTGATGGTGGTTTAACAAATTATTGACCAAATACTGAATGACATCATTTGAACATGTGACCAGTTTTAAGGAGCTGCCTGTAGTTTTGCATTGTTTTTTGTTTTTTTTACACCTGAATGTTCTTTTAAACAGATTATCAAAACTCTGTCATACTATGACATGTTTTGACTGCAAAATTTCCAGCAGTCTTCCTAAGAAGTGTCACATTATGTTGTTCTTGGTGTTCTTGTTTTGTCAGTAGCGTTTGTTGGCTTCCCACTCCTGTCAAAACAGTGCACATTCAAGCCTTTTTGTACCTTAACCTAACACAAAATGTTAAACGTGTCAAACTGTAGCTGTATGGGTTGAAGGACATAAATTGTTAGTTTCCACACTATGAATGCTGTTTGCTGATGAGTAGGTGTGCATCTGAAAGGTGAAACTATTAGCATAACACTGCCCACAAAAACCTCCATATGGAAACCTGCTGTGAACTGTTTGTGGGTTAGTTCACAAAACCATTATCAGAGTAAAAACTCCAACAGAAACAAATGTAACAAAATGAGCCAGTAGTTGGAGATCGAACAATTAGAAAATAATCATAATAAAGATGCCTGTGTGTTGTCATAGCAGCACTGCAGACTATTGTGTAGAAATAACAAGAGAAAAGTTGGGACATGATATGGTGCAATATGTCAGTTGTTTGACTTCAGCTAATTTTAGATTTCATGAAGGAAGGCAGACTGTTAATGTTGCAGCAGTGCCATTGGGAAATTACATATTCTTGCTAATTGGAATGACAAGTAGAAAAACTCACTGAAAAACAATTTAACATCTTGTTAGCAGCCCATAACTGGGGCAAACACAATAATGACTTAATGACATTTGCAAGCATCAGGCAAGTTTCTTGGCTGGCCGTCAATTCTTGTACTGGCTGGCATTAAATACTGAACTGACAAAAACAAAATGAAGAAAGAGGCATTGCCTGATCGTGAAATAGCTTTTATAGGTTGGCCCACAGACAAAGAGCATGAAGGAAAGCTGTGCCTGTACAGATTATAACAAAGGATGCCCTCTGTCTGCATTTAACTAATCTATGATGGACCAGCTCCAGTTTGTTCTACAAATGGCTAAGTCGAGAGCACATACCAAGTATGATATTCCTCCATGTTTCTGATGGTGGAGGAAACCAAAGCACCTGGATAAAACACGCTATCTCAGCACTGAGATGATGTTTTACCCGCATACATAGATGGTCCGATCTTGACCAAAGTGGACGAATACATTCCTGCAAAAATAACCTTATAACAGTTGATACACCAATGTTATGTCCTCAGCTACACATTGTTCATTGTCATTGTCTCAGCATGCTGGAGGAAACCATGGGGGCCACAACATATTTTTAAACAGCAGTAAAATGTCAATAACCACCTTCTGACTCTGTTGTCTAATTATTTCTATACCTACCAATTCAACTGAACACCTCCACATTACTTGCTGTATTGCTACTGTGATAACAGTCATGTTTTCCATATTTAATTATCATCAATACAAAATATTGTGATTAAACACACAGCAGAGCACCCCTCCCATGGCCCTGTGCAGCACAGATCCTACAGAGGGTACTCACTACAGGTCTTCTCAAGTCAACTAAGACCCAAAGGTATGAGGCCAGCATAGGTTTGGTACCACTTGTTATTAATCGAGTTGGTTTGTCATTGTGTGTAATACCGGAGAAGCCCTGAAGCACATGGAAAAGTGTGATGATTTGCGACCTCTCGTAGAGATGACACAGCTAGTGATGGTGCTCTGACTCCTGATGTGTTAACAGAGACCAAAGTATGTACTGATACAGTTCAAAATGACAGACAGCTGAGGTTATCTTTGCATCTGTCAAGTGAATTCATGACATCAACTGTGGATTTTTTCATCTATTATCAACACCCCGTCCAGGGTGGACTCCGCCTCTCGCACAATGTCAGCTGGGATAGGCTCTAGCCAACCCCTCAGCAACCCTCACTGGATGGATAGATGGACAGTCAGGCAGCCCCAAGGAAGAATTAGACATTACACATTTTTAAACAACTTGTAAAATGAAGTGGTGATGATAGCAAGCATTCTGGTTTTTGTCTTGTGACTGATCGGACCACGATTTCTCAGATCTGGCTGGATTTGGGTCTCAATTTTCTAATGATAAATAATCCTGTTCAGTTCTCTGTGTAACATTTGTGGGTCGCTTCTTTGGTTGGGGCATACATTTTTGGACCAGTGAAGACCTCTACTACTCACATCTTTACAACAGTGGGTTGGACGGCACTTTAACCAACTGCAGTAAAATAGTCTGACATCTCTAACTCAGTCCTGCAGACACAGTGGAGCTGTGACTCACAGGCCAGTCATTTCACTTTAACTCCCGAAATGACAAAGCACAACAAATGCCAAGAACGAGCGCTCCCTGAGACTGATTCCCCCAACCAGCTGAGTCATTCACAGATTTCTTTACTCCAGTAGCACACATTTCATCTCCCCCAAAATAAGAATAAGCACAAATATTATACTTTCACAATTATTATTGAAAGGAATTTATTTTTATGAACTTCAACAATCTTTAAATGATTCATAGCTCTAATCTAAAGTGACGATTATGGCAGTGCAGATCAAATCAAGTGTCCTCAGGTTGACTCACCATTAAACCATCTTCATGCCTGTACTGTTTCCAGGCTCGACCCGTATCACTGTAGAGCAGCAGGTAGCTGGTGACCCAGTCCCAGCTATCATAGCATCCCTGTGTTGCCACTGCCGTCACCTCCATCTGCTCCCTGAGGTCCACCTGGAGCCAGGGCTCTTTGTCAGTCATCATGGGGGACCAGCCCCCTGCTCCTGAAGGAAATACAGAGACTACAGTCAAGAGCGGAATCCATTAAACATTGATTCTGGGGTTGTGGTTTTTGCTCAGTCACCACCAGGCTCAGATTGCAAAAATGTATAATTTCCTGGTGTGTGCAGCAGGAGTGCTTATATAAAGAGCACATTAAGGTGAAGTTGCACTGCAACAGTCACAGGGGAGGTCCGCACTTAGTGGGTAATATCTGTTTCATTTAAAAATGTATATACAGAGTAGACATCCACTTCCTTTTCCACAGTGGCCTTTGTTACATAAGCCTCAATATTTCTTCATCGAGAGCCTTTCTGAGAAAATATTACTGGCTGGTAATATAAACCCATTTGGACCAAAAATTGCCTTGAAATACCTATGGTATTTTTGCAAATAAAAGCTGAAACTTTCTGAAAAATTTGATAGAATTGTCAATATCCACTTAAACTGCATCTGTGGCAGATAAAAACATGAAATAAAAAACACAGCGAGAAATAAAGCATCACAGTTGTATATATCTGTGGTGTGTGCCTGTCAGTGACCTTGATCATGAAACATCATTGTTTTTCAAGGTCCTTCTTGACTTCTAGTGGGCGTTCTGGGCAAATTTGGAGAAATTTAAAATTAATGTCAGCTGTGCGTGTTTGCTAATGGGAATTGCAGTTACTGAATTCTGTTTATTCAACAGACTCCAAGCTTTCAGACAAGATACTGCTACCAAAGCAGCATGGGATGAAGGATCTTCAGTATATCACCATTGTAATGAAATGCATATGAGCGTGTGGTTATAAAACAGTTTATACAAGATATAAGGTCCATCAAACACAAGGTAAATGTAAATGCTTTACAGTGGAAGGAGGAAAGTTGGCTATAATAGAGAGATAAATAGAGAGGAGAGAGAGACAAGGCCACTTCAAAATCAATGCAAAACTATTTATCTGAAGTCATCTGAAGATTAAGCAAAAGTTTGGTAAAAGCAAATGAGCATGTTGAAATAGTACACATGACACAGAACTCACCATCTTTTCTGTTGAGTTTGGCATTGTAAGCAGCATATCCAACTGAAGACTGCGTGGAGCTCTGGAAGGATGGACGTGGTAATGTGGATACCAGAGGAGCATTGCAATTATCTATCAGATACAACAAAGCATACAATTCAGAAGGTATCAAAGCAAAAATGCATTTTAAAACAACATAAATACGTTGAAAGGGAATTGCTAAATCAAAAAATGATGTATTCAAAGCATTTCATTTGGCCTTGTTTCTGCATGCTAATGAGACTGTATGAGGTGTGCTTCTGAATATGTACCATGTTTGCCACACTTGTCCAATTAGCAGAAACAATAGAAAATGCAACCATCAGTGGTTAAATGTTGTGGTCCAAAGTGCACATTTACCTGTCAGCTGTGAGGTTGTAAAGCAAGGATTTGGGAAAATAACAAGGCTGCCCACTTTTCCAGCTCTCAGATGCTTCAAATAGTCTATTAACCCATGCAGTGACCCTTAAAAACAAGACGGGAAGTGCTACAGCTCCTCGTGTGTGTATTATCATCCGGCGCAGTAGTGTGACATTACAGCACATCATGCAACAGGCAAGAGCAGAGTCCAGTGATCTAAACCTGTCAATCTCATCTTCCTCTGACCCACTCTCCAGTTCACAACAAGAGCAGCGAATCAGATAACAACAGCCTCTCGCCTGTTTGGATTCACCGAGTGCAGAGCTGCATTAAGTCCTGTATCAGAGAGCGTAATGAAAACTGTCACCAGCCTGATTACAATTATCCCTCTCCTCCATCACTGTTCATTTCGTTCCACCGAGCATTAGAGGCTTTGCGCTTTAGGATGCGAAATAGCTATAATGTCTTCTTCAGGTTCAGATGGTTTTTCGAGCACATTTGGAGTGGCAACAGGCCATCCATCTGGTCCACAACAGCACAGCAGAGCTGACAGCCGGAGCTCATTTTTCCTTTTGAGCATCCTGCTGAATTTCCACTGACCTGGTTTGATTGCTCTCAGACCACATGCCAAGAGATTTTTCCTAATCCTGATTTCAAGTGTGACTAAAGTGGATCAAGCAGTCTTGTTCAGGACTCATATTGTTGGCTGAGCTGCAGTGCAGTTACAGATGTTCATCGGGGAAATGAGAGCACTGGCACGCCATCTTAACGTACCGCAACTGCGGTTATGATGCAAGCATACAGCTCTTAATCTGTCTGAAGTATCCAGATCTGGCTTTTGATCTGAAACACATAAATCTAGCTCTTTTCACTCCTGCATCCATACACCAAACACACCTAAAATAACTTAATGCAATTAATTTTACTATTAGCTCTCCAATTCTAAAATTCTGAATGCTGAAAAAGTTTGTTTGTATTTCAGATCTTGTTGCTGTTCACAGTTCAAATCTTCAGACATGGTGCTCTGCCAAATGTCTGTCTGTCAGTCAAGAACACTCATGGATGGAGGATGATTTGTCTGCAAAGCTGCTCCTTGGCCTGAGGGATAACTGAAAATCCTCTGAAGCAGACCCATGATTTCTATGCAAAGCTCTGGGGTTTAAATCTTCGAGCCAAATGAACCCAGACGTGCATATGAATGCTTTGACATCAACATATTCTAACAACACCCACCAGAATCATATGTATGTCAAGAACTGTATGAAATTTTGTTTCGGTCACAGATGTGTGAGGATATTATTAGGACCAGCAGGAGGGTGGTTCAGTGGTAGCATTTTCATTAAGGGTGGGGTGGGGGGAATAAATGACTTGTGGTTCTTTTTAAAGGAATTCAGCAACTTTTGGGGGGTAACACAGTTGTTGTCCATCTAACTACGAGTTAGCTTATCACAATGAATAGTAGTGGATGGGCATACCTCTGCTTTAAGTCCCCAAATACCTCCATCCATAACTGCTAGTTAGCTTATCACAATGAATAGTAGTGGATGATCAAGCTAGCATACCTCTGCTCCCCAAATACTTCCATCTATTTTCTACTGCTTATCCTGTTAAAGGTCACGGGGGGCCTATCCCAGCTGCCTTCGGGCAAAAGGCAGGGTACACCCTGAAAGGGCTGCCAGTCCATCACAGGGCCAACACATATAGACAGACAACCATTTGCACTCACAGCCACACCTACGGTCAGTTTAGAGTATCAATCAGCCTCGTCCCCTCCTGCATGTATGCAGACTCCACACAGAAAGACGCTGGGGCTCGAACCCAGAACATTCTTACTGTTAAGCGACAGTGCAAACCACTGCACCACCATGCCGCCAAGGACATTTACTCATTTCTTAATTTTAATCCTGTACCATCAAAATGTTAAAATAAAGAAATAACGATACACAATATTTTTTTTTCTTCAAATAAACCCAATGATTTTTGTGTGTTATATTCAGATATTGGTTTTGGTGATTGGTGTTCAGCCATCACCCTGAAAATCCTTTACCATACTACAATATAAAAATACATAGCACTCAAATTCAAATGCATGGCATCAACAAATGTCATCAAAATATACTCAAATTTTGTCAAAGACATCTGCCATTGTATGAGGAAAAGGTATTCCAAGTGGAAATTAGTCTATAACATTTCTACATAAATAGTGCTTTGCAGTGCTATGCTGTATTAATGGTACCACTGGCCTCAGTCCTCAGAATCCTACAATTTGACCCATGTCACCTCCAATACTTCACATCTTGTTTGTACACATACCTTATTCAATCATTAAAACCATTTCTTGACATTGTTGGGCTGTTTTAATCAGTGGACTCCCTATTTGACTCCTAATCTTTACTTTGCCCCAGATTTCAGTTCAAGATGTAATTCTTGATAAATACTGCTTATATATACTATCACAAAAGAACCTACCAAAAGAACACCAACCTCTCTGGCACAAAGAAATACGTGTAGTCACACACAGATAATACTTGATTATAGCGTAACTTTATTGTTCCTTGTTTCATTGAATTTCTTCGTGATACAAATAGAATAGAATATCAACAGCTGTAATTGTGTCGTATTTTTAGTAGATAGCCTTGCACCAGTCCCGTCACTGGGAAGATAAAAGATGTATTCTTTAACCATTATTCATGGAGGAGTCAAGCTTAAAAGAAGCTCAGTGATGCTGATGAGAAGAGAAGGGAGACACTCTACGGCATGTTATGTGCTCATCAGTCAATCACCATGTGTCAAATAGAATATATACCCCTCGTTGGGCTGATACAAATACTCCTTTACATGCAAGGAACGAAGCGGTGAAGTAGAAACACTGATTGGCTTCACCCTACGTCTGGATAATATGAGCTCATTTTATGAAACCACCCACTCATCCGCCTCATTGTCAGCTATATTCAGTGTTTCACAGTGGTATCTTTGACTATCAGCCATAATTGCACATGCGACCCTTCATCCAATGTTCTCCTCGGCTCATTAGCATGACCGCTTCGACCTCAGTGCACAAACATGCTTTTTTGTAACACACATAGGCTGAATATTTACAGCTCTTGTTGCAGAGGGATTGGTGTGCCCAAATCAAATAAACATGGTTCACCAAATATGAGGGAGCCACAGTTTCCTCAGAGATATCAAGTCTCAGGAAATGTACAAACAGTTGGATATTTAAAAAAATGAGAGTTCCTAAAAATAGACCATGCAATAGGGATCGGGTAGTAGAGTGGAGGAGGCTCAGTCTTGCCCAATATTCATCACCTGTGTGTTTAATGTTACACATGCACAGTCAGGGAAATTCATGAATGTACTTTAAAAATTATGTGTCACACTGAATCAACATAAACAGCAAAATCATAGATTTTTTGAATAAAGTGGCCACATCCCTCTATTTAGTAGCACAATTATATATTTTACTGGGGAACTGTAATTGTCTAAAGCAGCATTTAAAGAGTGAATAATGGAATGTTCCCTCTCAGATAATGTCAATAAAAATGATGGATCAGAAGAACAATAATTTATCCTTTGATGCAAGTATGTGTGTGTCCTTGAACATATCTTCCCTCAAGACTGAAAAAGCAGTTGCTGTTTGTATGTACATGTTTATTGTTTGTGTGTTTCTAGGAAATAGGAAAAACCTGATCGTTTAAATGCCACCCCTTAGGCTCCAACTGATGTTTTTTTAATTTTTATCAATTAATAAGTCAGATACTTTTGTCTTTGTGACTGATTGCTATTACGAAAAAAGGGCTGTTTCATGTTATCATAGCCCGAAGCTGTGTCTTCAGTTCCTGGATTAGTCTGACACAAAAACCAACATCACTGGGTCAAACTTACAGAACGGCTTCAGTTCTGTTTGGTGCAGCCACCAGCCTCGACACACATTTCCTCAAATCAGCATGGTTCACCCACAAAACTTTGCTTTGCTGCTGCTTTATGTCACTTAGAGCCAAATCATTTTCAAAGAGCAGCAGCCAATAAGAAACTCCCACACTAAAAGACCTCCCTATTGACACACTGTCACTCAGCTATTAAGGAACAAACATGTTTCCAGTCCAGACAAAAAAATCTTTTGCAAAAAGCTAATAAAGAGCATTTTAGTTCAGGGTTCTGTAAATGACTTAAGGGCTCTCAGAGTTCACGTTACCTCAATATAAACACATAAAAAAATTGCAATTACTCTACTGTTGCATCTGAAATTATTGCTACACGTACCAAAATATGTATACTATTCGTTAACATAGTTTTGAGGGAATATACAGTAGAATGCACCTTTATTATCTATCACTTCACTTCCTTGGAGCCTCCTTTCTGGTGAGTAGCCAGTGGCAACATCAAGTCCACTGGCACCTCCGATACCAACATTACACCTGGCAAATGAAAAATCATACACTTATGTTGTCAGTGAGTATCTAAAACTTGCAGAATTTCAGGTAGATACTATGACTAATAACAAAGTTGCATTTATAAAAGAAAGCCAAACACACCAAAGAGTATGTTCCAAATGTGCACAATCTCATGCATATGATTGAATTGTGGTAATTACACTTTTAAATAATCACGAGGAGGGCTCATATATTAACCCCGTACCATCTCCAATATGTTTACACGTGTCTGAATATATATTTGGCCTTGTGGTTTTTAGAAAAAAAATATTGCAAGAGCCAGTTTTGACAACCCTAACACAGCAACCATTGATCAACAAGATTGCTTGTACACACTGTGCTCATATCATAAACATGCTCTGCTGTGGGCCAGAAAACCTTAAAACTATACAGTTACAACCGTTACAGCAGTGATAACCCCTGCAGTCTGTTGGAGGGTGAAGATGTTCAGTCAACACAGACCACAGCATCAATAATATCAAAGGTACAGCGATAGTATCTGGTAACAGAGTGGCCTCAGACCTCTGTGTGGTATTGATAAAACCTAATATGATACCTTGCCAGGGCTAACAGGCTTCGGGGCTCAGTGACCTCTGCTCAGCCATACCCTGAGAAGAGCCGGGGTATCAGTTGACCATTAGGCCCCAAACGCTGGCTGAATTCAAGGAAGCACAGATCAATATAATTGAGAAACATAACTGTCGCACTTCATTTCTCCGAACACTACAGTTCTGCTTCCAATCTAAAGAGTCCGATAAGCATTTACAGGAAGCTTACAGGATATTTGACTGAGCTATCAACATTTTAGTGATAAAAATACACACATCATCAGCAAAACATAAATTATTCAAAGATAATTCAAAAAGCATAACAGTGGGTTTTGTTAGGGGGTATTTTTAACACATTTTTTATTAATGGGCGAATGCTATTTTATGCGGTTTCCTGGCTGTTATGACCTCATATTTGGATACTGGAGTCACTGAAAAGGTGCCAGCCCTCAGTGCAACTGCACTGGCTGACGATTTCATGTCACCAGTGATGGGCAAGCCTCTTTACTTGCTAATACATTACTCTGCAATAAATAAAGATTCACTATTCTGAAGTTATCAAGAGAATTGCATAGCTACAGTGGGGGAGTTGAAAGTCTGCATTGCCAAGTGACAGCCCCAAAATGTCACTGCTCTAGAGGAGATCTGCATGGAAGAATTGGCCAAAAAAACAGCAACAGTTTGTGAAGACTTACAGAAAATGTTTGACCTCTGTCATTGCCAACAAAGGGTATATAACAAAATATTGATCTGAACTTTTGTTACTAACCAAATACTTATTTTCCACCATAATTTGCGAATAAATTCATTAAAAATCCTACAATGTGACTTCCTGGATTCTTTTCCCCCCATTATGTTTCTCATGTAGAAGATGATGAAAATTAAAGGCCTCTCTCATCTTTTTAAGTGGGAGAACTTGCACAAAAGGTGGCTGACTAAATACTTTTTTGCCCCACTGTACATTGAAACTTGAGATTCTTTTTACATTCAATTCAATTCAAACCACAGCAGTAAAAGAAAAAGGGTTCCCTGGGAGGCGGTGGACACTGAGTCCAAGTAAGCCATTGTCAGGGCAGCCGATCAGAGCTGTGGCTATAAGGTGGTGGTGCCTGTCGCAGCGGTAATTCCAGAACCTGTTGGCAGACACAGTGAGGAATACCGTCAAGCTGACAAAGGAGTCCTATTGGGCCCTTTTGGCCCACGGGACTCCGGAGGCAGCTGACAGTTACCGGAAGGCCAAGCAGTGTGCTTTGGCAGTTACTGAGGCAAAAACTCTGACATGGGAGGAGTTCAGCCATGGAGAACAACTTCTGGATCACTTAGAAGAGATTCTGGACAACCATCCACTGTCTCAGGAGCGGGAAGCAGTGCACTGTCAACACCTTGTATTATGTGAGCAGTGTGCTGCTGACCTTGACTCAAGATGTTGTGATGTGAGGAAGCAGTGCCTGGGAACTCTAAGGTGGGCTCTCCTATCTCTGAGGCTGAGGTTGCCAAGCTGGTCATAAAAACCTCAGTTGCAGGGCCCCTGGGGTGGATGAGATCTGCCCAGAGTTCCTCAAGGCCCTGGATGCTGTGGGGCTGTCTTAGTTGACACGAATCTGCAGCATTGCATGGACGTTGGGCGCGATGCCTCTGGATTGGCAGACTGGGTGGCGGTCCCACAAGAAATCCTGCGGGGGGGTTCTGGGATTATGGGGTATCAGACTGCCTGATATGGGCAGTTTGCTCCCTGTATGACCAGTGCCAGAGATTGGTACGCATTGATTCTGTACATAACTTTTATGGACAGAATCTCTAGGTGCAGCCAGGTTGTTGATGGGATCCGGTTAGGAGGCTCTGCTTTTTGTGGACGATGTGGTCCTGCCGGCTTCATCGGGCTGTGACCTTCAGCTCTAGTTAGATCGGTTCACAGCCAAGTGTGAAGTGGCCTGGATGAGAATCAGCGGCTCCAAGTCAGAGTCCATGGTTCTCACCCAGAAAAGGGTGGAGTGCCATCTTCGGGTCTGGGATGAGACCCTGCCCCAGGCGGAGGAGTTCAAGTAACTGGGGGTCTTGTTCATAAATGAGGGAAAGATGGATCATGAAATCAACAGGCGGATTGGTGCAGCGTCTACATTGATGAAGACTCTGCATCGGTTGTTGTGTTGGTCCTTGAAGGCAAAGCTCTCAATTTACTGGTCGATCTATGTTCTTACCCTCACCTATGGTTATGAGTTTTGGGTTATGACCAAAGGGACAGGATCACAGGGACAAGCGTCTGAAAGGAGGGTGAGAAGCTCCGCCATCCAGGAGGAGCTCGGAGTAGAGCCGCTGCTCCTCAACATTCAGAGGAGTCAGATGAGGTGGCTCGGGCATCTGTTCAGGATGTCTCTCAGACACCTCCCTGGGGGGGTGTTCAGGGCACATCCAAACAGTACGAGGCCTCAGGGAAGAACCAGGCTAGTTGGAGAGACTATATCTCTCAACTGGTCTGGGAACACCTTGGGATCCCCAGTGAGGAGCTGGACGAATTAGCAAGAGAGAGGGAAGTCTGGGTTTGTGTGCTGAGGCTGCTGCCCCAGGATGGATAGTTGGATGGATGGATGTTTGCTTCCTCTGTCACTTTGTTCATCCACTGCCTCCTCTATGTGTCCTTATAAAGTCTGCAGGGATGTCCATTACTGTGGATGCCATATTAGCCGTGGCAAGCCTCTGTAATCAGCTGGTCCCTGGTGTAAACCATCAAAATATGGAGGTGCTAATTGAAAAAAGTAAAACCCTCTCTAAGTGGTACAAGGTTACAACTAGTACAAATAGTAAGTATGGCAAAAGACATAAACAGACAAGAACAAGCTAAATAAAATGGTGTGATTTGTTTATTCTGCAGATGCTACATGAAGGAGACCACCACCTCCCATGTACAACATATAAATACAAACACCACAATTCTTTATTTGAGGTTATTAAACACTGATGGAAATATAGTTAACATTATTCAACACGTCTGGGTAATAAAATAGCTTTAAAAAAATTGTACATTAGCACACTTCCTTTCAGTGCTTGTCAATCTTCAGTTTATACTGACTGTTACATCGAAGCCTTGTGTATAACTACTGCACTGAGTAATGTGTTTCATTAAAGCATAGCGAGTGGTGTTGGTTTTTGATTTTACATCATGATCAATAATCTCAATAAGTGTTTGTGGTCTCATTGGGAGTTTGCATGGTGGAATACTTTTGTCAGTTTGTGGTTTTTGTTTACTAGTTGTTAAGCAAATAACAGCTGTACTTGCCGGAAATTATCAAGTGTCTAGTCCTCCTTTTTTGATGAATGTCAAGAGAACTATGGTCTTATCAATATGTCTATAGATCTATGGTGAAAAACATGCCCATGTGGACTTTCCTTCTCTTATCCATTGTCATCCCATTGCGACACAGCTTGACACGGGGGCTGAAGGCCATATCTCCCAAAGCCTTTGTGAGGATGCTATTCGTGGATTTTAGCTCAGCATTTAATACAGTCATCCCCCAAAAACTGGTCATGAAACTGAGCAACCTGGGCTTAGGCAGCTCACTGTGCGCATGGATATTGGACTTCCTCAGGAGTAAACCCCAGCAAATCACAATGGGAGATCACACTTCCTACACACTCATCCTGAGCACTGGAACACCACAGAGGTGTGTCCTCAGCCCCCTCCTCTTCTCCCTCTTCAACCCATGACTGCTCCCCCGTTCACCCCACAAATATCATCATCAAGTTTGCTGACGACACCACCATTTTAGGACTGAGTAAGAACAACAATGAGCCAGCCTACAGGAAGAAGGTCCAAGACCTGACTGACCGGTGCTATGACCCCCCCCCCCCCCGCTCTCCATTTGCATTATGAACCCAAGTGTTGCACGAATCTTACTTTTTATAACAATGCACATACAGCTGTATTTATTAATAATTGTTTTTATACTGCTTGTACATAGCGTGTTGACATATTGTCGTTATCTATTGTGTTATACTGTACAGTTTTTTTTATGTGTTCTTGCTTTCATGTGGAGCTGCTATACTGATTTTCACAGTTAATGTCACGACAATGTTGATAGGGACAAGAAAGGATACAATTCAATTCAATTCAAGAGGAAGAGTACTACAGTATCCTGCATGTCTAAGGCTGCATGTCATGTCTTCATCATAGACAACACAAGACTCGTGGACAGCCCTTCCTGGTCTGAAACCAGCACGAAACATCCCTGAACCCTACAGTATATTGTTTCCAATTTCCAGCAAGAGGTGATTCGAACAATTTTTTGTCAATAAGCATTTCCCTAATGATTGTAGTTCAATTTGAAATAAAATAATGAATCTAGCAGACATTACCTTAAAGTAGTATTTATGCTTAGTGTTTTTGCCTTCTAACTTATCATAGTTTATTTTGTCCTGAATCACTTCTTTGTTACTCCAAAGTGCAGAAAGAGCCAGCCACCTATATTTAGCGTAATGCTTATCAAGGCTTATTACATATTAATTTCATTATAATAACAAAGATATTACAACATTTTTTGGAACATTTACATGTATCCTGGTAGAGGTTCACCATGTGCAATCCAAGTGGAATTCTAAGTGTACTGTACGTCTTTCACTTTTTGGTGTCTTATTGTACCCCACCTCTCGCCCAATGTCAGCTGTGATAGGCTCCAGCCCCCCCCCCCCCCCCCCCTTATTGGAGATGGATGCTCAACATGTAAGGCACAAACAAAGACCCAAACACCTCCGACTTCTTTTACCCAAAGGCTGTTTTGTTTGTTGAGGCTTTTGTGACAACAACTTCATCGAAAAACTTTTTTTTATGAATTAGGAGGATATTAAAAGCATATTTTGCAGTTTCCATTCCAACAAATGTATGGACCATAATATCCATTCGGGACAAGCCTTGTTTGTTGTCAAGAATTGAAATGAAGATGAAATTACTTTTTCTAATCCAACCTCAGTTTAGTTTAATTCTTTTCAAAGCCAAAACAGCCATTGATGGACAGATACAGAGATCTGGATGAACAATTTTGGAAAAAGAAAAACATCTGATTGCAATTATTTTGATAATATTATTTTGATATCGCAAAATCAAAATTATTGTCAACAACAGAGGGATCCTTTAGTCTTCCGTCATTATTCAGATATTTATAAAGATACATATTGAAACGATAATGGTGGGATCTTGTCTGGGATCCATACCAGTCTTTACTATATGATATACATAATAGGACATCTCCAAGCACGACAATATTTCATTTAGAATGGCATTTTGCAACCTCTGCAATTTGGATATTCCAGCACAGGCCGTATTTCAGCCCATCAGTATCAATCTCTAATTAAATCCTTCTTTTACAATACTTTGAAGATGACCGACATTCATGAGTGCTACTTCTGTTTTTACAATGGCAGCACACCCCATTGTCAAGGTATTACCCCATTATCTTTAATAGGCATTTGCCTTCATCGTGTTTCATTCTGTTATGTAATCTTCTGTTCTAATCAAAACCAATTTCAATTTCATTGGACTTTTTACACACACCCTTCAGCAGAAAAAAAGAACATTAGACCTAATTCATGTCATGTTCTTACAGACAGACTTGTTCTTAAATACCCCAATCTAGTCTTACCGAAAGAGGTAAACCCTGGTGGCTATTAGTAACTCATTGTACATAATATCTATCCTGTTCCGCTTGTAAATGTCAGTCACCTAGGCTTGCAAAGACTGTAATGTTGTTGGTACACAATACATGTCAGGAGGAAGAAGATAAAAATAGTTTAATTTTACAGACCTGAAGGAAAGCCTTTTGGTTGAGGTTTAAAAATAATCCTATTGTGTACAAAAACTCTCCTATGATCTTGGAAGTCTCCACTTGAGACAAAAAAGGCGAGGTGATAGGATGAATCATCTGCCTATCACCATCTATCAGTAGAAAAGCAAAAAAAATATTTTCAATGGAGAAAAGTCATCAGTTATGTTCCATTCTCTTTTAGAGAATAAATAGCACCACCTTAGCATCTATGCTAATGTCTTTGAAGAAATAGTAGCTCAGATTTGCTCAAATGATACTGACTGGTCCAAACCCCACAAGCATTTAACTTGAAGCCTGAGACGAGACTAAATTGTTAGTGGGTGGACGATCAAAGTTTCAAAACGTGTTTTTTTCCTGCCAAGTATAACATGCGTGCATTGTCAATCAAGAGCTCAAACATCAGAATGGAGCCAGCTGTAGCTGTTGGTCCTAATGGTCACGCCCCCATCATCAGTACACACGCACTAAAAGCCTCTCTCGCGCGCGCGCACACATTCACACACAGAGACGAGTCTGGTCCTGTCTGCAGCGGACGAGACACACATCGTGGCAGCAGCAGCGGTGTTGGGTGCTCGTAAAAAGAGGGATGATTAAAGCATAGCTAGTCAAAGTCTAGTCTATGTTAGGCTCGCCCTGTGATGCATTTTATTTTTTGTATTAAGCCTAAAGTTTTGTGGTGGTGGTGGTAGTGGTGGTGGTTACACCTCCCCCCTGGTGCAGAGACCGCTTCCTAGTGCTACATGCTAAAGCTAGAATGAATGGGGCTGCCAGGGGCCCCGCTAACGTTGGCTCGTTTAAACCAGCCCTTCTATTAATTTAGCATGTTATGAATAAAACCCCTGTCCATTTGTGGACGGGTGGCAGGTGAAATGCTTTGACCCATGTTTGTGGGACTGGGAAACACGGTAGTCTTCAGACCTGTTGCTGTTCCCTATTGTAAGCAACACACGTGGATGCTTTAACCAATAACAGCAACTAAAGCCAATATGTAGGACATATGGTCATTCATATGGAAGTCAAGTGTGCTTTTATTTTTTGTTTAATCCTATTTTATTGTGATACAATACTCATATTGTGTGCCAGTGTGTTGTCTGCATCTGCAACAAAATAATAAAAGTAAAAGGTAGAGAAAGAAAAAGAGGGGAAAAACTCACCTTTGAAAGTTAGATCAGTTTCAGTGTGCTTCATTCTAATGCCTGTATTGGCCTATTAAGTACATACACACATATCTTTTATTTAGAGGTATCTTTGATATTTGACTAAAACCTTTGAGTTTTCGTCGACTAAAACTATCAAGGATAGAAATGACTAAAATATGACTAAAACTAAGAAGCATTTAGTCCAAAAGACTAAGACTAAAACTAAATCTAAAATGCCTGCCAAAAAAAACACTGGTTTGAGTTTGAGAGTAATTAATATTTACATGTGACATATATCTGCGTATTTGGCCCAGAAGGAACAGTCCCTATGATTGTGTCAGGGACTTACTGAGTAGGGCTGTCACAATACTCGATACATATTGAAAATGTATTGAAAATGACATTTGATACAGTGTATTAAAATCAACGCCACGAGGCTTTGTTGTTGTTCATGCGTCACGCCTGAGGCATGAAGTCACAGCATCCTGTGCATCCTGTGCATGCACACGTCTGACTGGGGAGAAAAAAAGACACACGTCTCTCCACCGAAGAAGATAATATGAGTATTATCAATGACAAATAGGAAAACCCTCCCACCTTCTTCAAGTCAAAAGTGGGGCTGTATTTTGGCTTCCCTGTGCTTTATAATGGCACAAGACAAACCGTCGACAAATCTGCAGTCTGTAAATCATGTGTAACACGAGTTCTTACCCCACAGGCAACACAACAAACATGGGGGCGCATATTCGCAAGCATCACAAAGATGTCGATCTGGATGACACAGTCTCTCTCTCTTTCAGAGAAAAATTTTCGGATAATTCAACTAGGGCTCAATTGATAATGAAAGCAGTTGGGGCGTTAATTGCATTAGACATGCAACCCATTTCAGTGGTGGAAAACCAGTGCTGATAAAAGTTTGAATCGTGGCCTTAAAATCGGAAGTTGTATCAAATGGTGGATTGGACGTATCGTGACAGCCCTATGACTGAGTGACTCTGAGACTGAGTCACTCCACGTTGTTGAAACGCATGCAGCAGAGTAGCAGTAGAGCAATTCACACTGAGAAAGCGCTAGCAAGCATGATGCTGACATCACTGTCATCCTGTAGACTCAGCAATAGAGGATGAGCTAATTGAGGCTTGTCCTGGTGTTTGCGATCCACAGCTGACTACAGAGACATCCAAGCTAGCCGTTGATTTTGAGATAATTTTGCGACATCGAAGCTAACTAGCAAGTCTTGTGTGAGTGCACTGTTCACAGCCAACAGCTTAATGTCAGGTCAGCAGACTGTTGTCTTTATAAAACTGACATAAATGTCAACACAAATGAAGCACTGCCGTTACCATTTACCAGAATTTAAAAAAAAAAATGCTAAATTTGACTTACGTTGAGGCAGAGTGTAACCAACATTCAAGCAGTCTTTCTTCGTCTATCAATGCATTTGCCATCAATTTCGAAAACGAAACAAAAGCTTTGAATCAGACATGTTTTTGAATCCATTGTCCAGGAGAATGTCACCTCTTCACTAACTAACTTGACGCTGCAAAGGCTTAACAATTTTCAGGTTTTATAAATGCTTTTTTTGTTACATTTTGTCAGTTTTGAGCAAATTCCTTGCCTCAAATGCTAACTGTGATTGTTATAATTGACAATATGCTTCAGGTATATTGCAAAGTTCTAAAAATAAATTCCTTCTACGAGGAATCGATCATCCCTCGAGTAGTTAGTTGAGCTGGGAAAATATTACTTGTGCTGATCCTGAAAAAAGAACAGCTGAGCTCTTTTGATAGTCATTGAAAATATGTTTCATTTATCAATAATATTGGGAATGATATTGACTGAAATTCAACATTTTATAGAGATATATTTTTCAGCCAGGCCAACTCTTTATTCACTTGCACCGCAATGGTCATGCCAATGCAGTGTCATGCCAATACGTGCATCAATTACCTCTGTGACACCCAGTGACATGCTTGTCATTATCTCTTTGTAAAGCAAACGAAACTACAAAACAACCATTTAGAGAATATGACACATTACTGCTCCCCTCCCGCTGTTTCTATCTGATGAATATGAGAGCAGCTCTTTGGTCTCAGAGGAGCCTCTCAGTGATTCATCTCAGTACAGTGTGTCAGAGTTGATCACCGCACACATTTGAGAACCACACGATCGTCATAAATAAGTAATGCCGTGGTCAGTTTAGCTAAATTCTTCACTTTAAAATAAACTGCTCAAAGCCTGACGCAGGACAGGTGTCATGTTCCCCCTCTGAGATCAAAGATACATATCATATGATGTCATATCGCATAACATGAAGCCATGCCCCTGGTGTATTCACATATTCATATTTTGGGAAATGCTAGATTTTTAACATGACAGGAAAGGTCTGAGGCCTTGTCAACAGACAATCTTATTTTTCACATGTGACACATTTACTCCCACGGGAGCATGCAAGAAACTGGCCATGAGATTATAATTTCAAATTAGATAGATTGTGGGATGTACATTTTTCCCTGACAACAGAGCTAGATAGAGTCATAAACGGTGGGTTCATCTTCTGGGGAGTGGGACCATTGTCAGCACAAGTGAAACCACAAAAATGTCAATGTACACTTTATGATTTTTGTGAAAATGGAGATTTGTTCACAAACATCCAGTTTACATATCATGGAAATGGAATCAGATCAGTAATCAAAGGACCAAATGAGTGTTCAAGCATTGTGGCTTCACCCATCGCCCAAATGAATGTACACAACTTCCACACAACATAATTCTTCCAACTGTAGATCTTCTAATATCAAGGACACATATTTCTTATTTTCACGTCTGTATATTTTTCCAGAAGTACTCAAAATAAAGTTATTTTTAATATGAATGACAATACCTTCATTGAAAAACAGAGGACTAGATCTGCCTCTTGAACAAGATCTCCCCCAATATTTAATAGTCTCTTCCTTGACCTCTGCTACCTCTTAATGGACAAACAAAGGACCACAACTGAAAGCATTACCTCCTTGGGACAAGTAATAAATCCTAATTTAGTTTACCACAGAGAAGTTGATCCATCTTTATTTTGGACTGTGGGTTTTGGTGCCTTTGAATTGTCTTCATCGTTTCTAATATTCTATCCATCCATTTTATGTCACTGAGGGAAACTCATCTTGAAGATAGAAAACACATTTGGTGACTGAGTCTATACACGTATCCGAACATTCTTTTCACACACATTTAATAGGCCTCTCATAATGCTGTTCGATGAAAATTTGTCCTAGAAATTACTATGATAAATGATATTTTTACAACATTAATTTTAACAGCACTTTTGACCCTGATATTGTGATCATATAAGAGTATAAAATTAGACTGCAACATTGTCTTAAATTTATCATCATCTAAAAATCTAGCGCACACTAAGACAATCTTATTGTATTTTTCTTTTCCTGGAACAAATTCCTTTCATTAAAATCAAGGGGAAAAAACGTGAAAAATGTGTTTCCCATTTGCTGTGCAACAGCCAAAATATCTGATTGAACATCTATTTATTAAGCAATAATTTAAATAGTATCATACCATCATGGCATACATAACCTGAATGCTATCGCTGCTTATCTGCTTATCTCTAAAGAGATTAGTGTTGCATGGGTTGACGATAAATATACATATAGATAGATAGATAGATAGATAGATAGATAGATAGATAGATAGATAGATAGATACTACATGCCTGCAGTGTTGAGCTTCAATATAAAGTAAGGAAAACCACAATTTTGTTAAATCACAGTAATGATATTCTCAGTCAACCATCCACCTACAATACAGATATGGCCAGTCAGCAGTTTCTGTTCTCTAACACACATCCACTAAACCTGACTTACAAACTGCACATGGAAGCTTTGTGTGTCTAATAACCACAGGCCAACTAATCTAGTCTGTCCAGGCTGCACTGGACTTGTGAATGACAAGGGATCAACCTGCTTTCTTGACCTTCATCTCAAACTGGGCGGTCTAGACGTTAAGACACAGACATTAATAACTCCATCTGCATGACACAAGGTAACCCACTTTAAAGTTGATTATTACAGCAGCACCTCGTATTCTCCCTCCCTCTGCCACAAGGACGCAGGTTGCTGCCTGTCATAAATCAGCTTGTGTGTTTCTGCACATCTGCCCGGCAGTCAACTTTATAACAGACAAGAGGAACTTACAAGTGAGCTGCATAAGTGGAAGGTACTCACAGTGAGAGGCGGCGGACGCTCCGCTGAAGGCGCGCAGGGTAGAGAAGGTGAGCATATGCAGCAGCAGGAACATCTTTCAGGCGAACGAGCCTGTTCGCTCGTATTTTTATCCGTGTGTCGGGGACCGAGTGACCAGTGTCAGGGGCTACAGAGGAGACGGTCCTCCTCCTCTTCCTCTTCGGTGCAGAGAGAGAAAGAATGTGATGAGATTTGGAGGAACAAACCGCTCCCACACGTCGACAGGCTACTCCCTCAATGTGAGTGAGGCAGCCTACATTTGCTTAGCTTCACCTCTCTCTCTCTCTCTCTCTCTCTCTCTCGCTCTCTCTCTATTTATCTATCTTTTTCTCGCCTCCCCCACTTCTTCCCCCGAAATTAAGTATTTCATGTTTGTATTATTTCAACAGATATACCTACCTTTTAGCTGACTATTCCACCCATCAGTGACATACTGAATGTCTCTTAAACCATTATAATAGCCTTATATATATATATATATATATATATATATATATATATATATATATATATATATATATATATATATATATTTCCATTCCTGAATAGTAATAAAAGATTCGTATAATATGTCTTCTCAAGAAAGAAACGTTCTTTATGGGCACATTTCTGCTGACAGGCTGGCAGCCTAAATACAAAAAAATACAAATACAAATAAAAATAAACATGTATTAATTGTTTTGAAGCGATAATTCTCCTCAACAGAGTAATTTGTACTTCAAGTACTCACAATTACATGTATTGAGCTCATTAAGACATTTTCAGATGAGTGAGAGGAAGTTGGCCCAAATGATTGCCCTTCCCGGTCATACTCAGCAAGCACAGACACTGAAATGTTAGTTTTTTGCTCAAATCAAAGCGTCACTGAGCATACGGCTGAATAAAGAGGGCATCGATCAGACAGTGCTCTCGAGAGTCTGTAAACAGACATTTCTGGGCAGATTCGTTGCGCTTGTTGTTAACTGGCAGTCATCATTAGCTTCATGTCAAATATACATGGCTCTTTCTTTTTGCATGCCGGCATGATAAAGAAGAAATGCAGAAGGGGATAGCATCTCAGTGAGTTTAAGACACAAATTTGTTTAAAAAAAGATAAAATACACTTGTTGGATGAAATATTTCTTTCATGTTCCCCTACAGAAACCCAGATAATTGCTAATAATAATTACTTTTCAATACTAAATAAGAGAGGAGGCGTGCCTCGACAGTCCTGTGCCTCTCTGTAGGAGAAAACATCATTGTTGGAAAAATCATTTGCATTAGTCCTTGCCATTTGAGGAGAAGACTGCACAGGTAACTGTTCATCCCTGACTAGAATCATGAAAGTGATCCCAAAGGCTGAAAGAAGAAAAGAAGGAGTATTTTTCATTCGGCGATTTAAAAGATAAATGTGAGGGGAAAAAAAGTAGTGTAACAAATGAAGTAATCAACTCAAAATCATACACTCAAAAATTACACTTCAGAATCTTTGCTCAATTACTGCCCAACAATATACTGTATGGAGTATTATATTTTAAAACCTTGCCCCTACTAAAAACAATATACAAAAATGAAGAACAAATGGATTGTCAGTGTAATACATAGAAATAATGATGCTTACCACACTAAAAAAAAATGAAAGAGGAGGCTCTTTTTTGAAGGTTTTCAATACAGTCTTGATGTGCTCAGTCCCCTCCAGGTAATACACTGTTTCTATGGCAATGTTTGTTTCTTTCCCAAGTAAATATGAAGCGTGTCTTTTTGTCTGAAATACCAAGAGAGAAGGTCTTGGTGATTGAGCTTTATAACTTGATTTTTATTATCCTTTTAACAGGCCGCAGCTCTGTCCCTCCCACTTGCTGGCAGAGCTGCCACAGTCTGTTTTCTCTGGGTTGCCAGGCTCTGTGTCCCCGAGTCTCAATTGCCTCAGTCTGTTTTAGACGATGTCAACCTCGGTTTCTGATTGCAGTCGATGCCCCCCTCCCTTTTCCCACTCTCAGTTTTTATTGGCAGAAGAAGAGACACAAAAAGCCAGAGAACAAGATGAAAAGCAATTTGATCACTCAAAGGAAATGCTTTACAACTATTACAAAGGCTATCAGCACATGGTGAGAATAAAGGTATAACCCAACCGCCACAACACTCTGCTACCCCAAGTGTATTTAGTTGTATTGTTATTTCAAAGGTTTCAAAGCCCCAGTAGCTTAGGAATTGCCAGTGCACAGAGTTGGTAAAGTAATTGTCAGAATATCATAGAAATAAGAAAATCACATATAGGCGGCACAGTGTTGCAGTGGTTAGCACTGTTGTTTCACAGCAAGACGGTTCAGGGTTCGAGCCCCGGCTCAGGCATAGGTCTTTGTGTGTGGAGTTTGCGACCTGCTTGGGTTCTCTCAGGGTACTCCGGCTTCCTGCCACAGTCCAAAGACATTCAAGAGGGGACTAGGTTAATTGGGCAGAAGTAAATTGACTGTAGGCGTGGCTGTAAGATCGAATGTTGTCTGTCTCTATGTGTTGGCTCTGCGATGGACTGGCGACCCATCCAGGGTGAGTCGACTTTTCACAGATCTTTGCTTTACTCGACTGAATTTTCTGACACATTACTTTCAACTACCGACTTTTGTTTTGACTCATGACAGACAGAGATGATATAAAAGACTTAATTAAAGAAAGATGAGACTTCTATTTAGGAGGGCAAAAGCATGATCACTCTTCCACAAAAATGATGTTGCCGTGAGGTTTTTGTTGTCATTTGCCAAAACATGTAAAGGAAGAAGAAGATGTCCACCATATTTACTCTTTAGAGAAAACAGCGTCAGGTTAGGGAAACTCAACTGTGGAGAAATGGCGTCTGGTTTAATGAACCATGTGATGTGAGTAGCTGGAATATGTGAATTGTAATTATGTAAAGATGGAGATTTCAAATTAAGAAACAGGAGAAGGAAGGAAGATGGAAGGGAGCGATGTAAGTCTAGACTTCATTCTACTCTTTTTTTTAGCATAATATGCAAGAACATTTGTTTACAGAGATAGGAATGATGCTGCAATTATTATTGTTATTTTATTACTTCTGCTTGTTTTTCTAATTATTATTTTCATAATAGAGATAAGGAAGTCATTCATTTGAATATGGGTAATGCATGTGTGCATGCTGAAAGACCCAGAGGAGGCCATTCTCCAGTGTGCAGAAAGAGGGGTTTGGTGACCTGACATCAACCAAAGTGGAGCTGACCACCTCCTACTTACAAGTTCAGTCCAAAGGTGTGTCATTTCACCCCCAAACATAAACCAGATCAAGATCAGTTTTGATTCTAGCCTTTGGGGAAAAAAAAAGATTATTTGACGTAGACACAGACGAGAGTGCAAGTACACTTGCCTTTAAATCCAGGTCCACGTGTACAAATCCCACCCTCCTCCTCAACAGTCCTTAATCAGCCCCTAAGGATACTCTGCCCCCCCCCCCCACCCCACTATTGTATCACTCCAAATAATTTGATACAGACTGGATCAGTGGAAAGTGAGTGCAATGGGGGTTATTTTTAAATTTCATATGTTACCAAAACTACACAAGGAGCCAGAAGACGATCCTGACCTATTGTGTCAGCCAGTGGAACGCTGACCGAACCAGCTTCTCAATGTGTTGACCATTTCTTAAACCCATTTGGACACAAGCTGCCTTCTTACGTATAAGACAAGACACAAGTCTGAGATAAACTCATGAAGTCGAGGATGCTTTTCTCGATGTATAATCGTAATAAACAACTATTGTGTAGTCAGAGGGCATACGTGCAAGCAAACCCTAATTATCTCATAGGGAGGTTTTCCTTTTGGAACTTAAAAATAATATTGTGTCATTCCAAGACCAAGTATTTAAATAATATAAGCACCAGTATGGTAACAAGTCTCACTCCTGATTAAGTGATTCATTTTTACTGGGATGAAACTGAACTATAATCCTTTCACAATTACTTAAATTCTACTGATGATAACATAAGAATAAGTATGGAATATTCTAATGTAAAAATCAACTTTTTGATCTCACTATTTACAAAGTTGATGATAATAGATTATGTATGACCTTTTTTCCGAACTGAATATCATTCTCTTCTCCATTACCATTCTTTTCATCCTCCACATCAATAAAAAGTATATACCTTATACATTTTCAAAGAGTCAAGAGGATTTGTGACTCTGACTTTGAGAAAGATCTATGAAACCGACTCAGAGAAAGGTCCTATAAGCTACATTGTTGCAACTGCTTTGGAAAAAGTTCGGCATGTGAATCGCGGCAACTTATTGCTCGAATATTAGAGACAAGAAAACTCCTCCACTTTACCTTCTGTAACTTTTTATAACTTTTTGTATCACATGAAGCACCAAATCTCAGAAACACATCATTTATTACAACTAGGACACATTAAAAAAGGATCCTTAATTAAAGCTGCAAGCAGCGTTGTTAGGGCCTGAGCCCCCGCGCGTCGTTGACGCCAGCCCCAATCCAACGGTGTATTGGTCGAGTGTGTAGGCCTTGTAGTTTAGGAGTTAGAAGCCTGAGTCTGATCAGAGAGTGAGAGCAGAGCTGAGAGCTGGCCCTTTAAGAACCCCTCCCCCACTGCTCTGTCTGTGATCTGTGCTAGAGTGGAGCGAGAGGAGGAGCACCAGAATTGTAGTGTGGAAAAGCTGAATAAGTCGGCATACGTTGGTCAAAAGTGAGTCATAATACCATATTTTTGTAGGGATTTTTGTCAGGAATGCAGTGGTGTGTTTTGTAAAGCTGTGGGATGTATGGTGTAGACGTGAGAAGCATTAGTTTGACGGTATGTACTCTGAGAGGACACGGTCTCCCCATAGACTTCCATTGTAAGTGTGAAACGTGTCTCCCCCACTTTGAGGGCTTATAAAATCCAAACCAAGAGATTCATAGAAAATTCTTTTGCATGTTTTAATCAGCACAGTTGGGAGAGTAATGTGTGAAAGTTTGGAAGCGATAGCATTAATGGCCTAGGAAGAGATAGATTTTGTTCGGGGAGTAAAAAAAGTCCTGATTTTGACAGTTTTGTCCAATTTGTGGACATTCTGTTGTAGATATGTGAGGGGTCAGAGTGTATGAATTTTGCGTCTTGATGAGACGAGTCCAACGGTGTTGGTCCCATGTTTGTGAGACTTTTGTGGGAGGAGTTATAGCGCTCTAAATTATAAAAAAAATATTTTTTGTTGTGTGGCTCCCTAGGTGGCGCTATAGACTTTTGTGGTGTTTTTCTTTTTTTTATTAGTGAATGTTTAGCCAGACCGGACAATTGTGCCGAATTTCAGCGAATTTCATGCATATTCAGGGGGTGAAAGTAGATTATGCACGTTATGTGCATAATGTGCATATTGCGCGCGCTCATTAACAGCAAGAACAGTGTAGTACCAGGTTTTGAATGGGTGTGTATGTGAGAACCGGCTCCAGGCCGTCTGGCCGAGTTACCTCATGGGTTTAGGGGGAGGCTGGGACACTGTTTAGTGTGTGTTTTTAGTGCTGCTAATGTGTTGCTCTGCCGAGCAAACATAATAGGGTATTACATAACATCTTACCCTATTATGTTTGCTCCACACACTCGCCACTTCAAAAGTTAATTTGACCCCCTAAACATGCTCGAAAACTCACCAAATTTGGTCCACACCTCGGGTGCGGAGAAAAATTTGATAATTAAAAAAAATAGGAAGCGCTCCACTCAATAGCGCCACCTAGATACACAAAAAAAACACGCCACGTCCTGTCGGAATGTCCGGCAGACATGGGACTAACACCGTTGGACTCGTCTCATCAAGACGAAAAGTTCATACACTCTGACCTCTCCCCTATCTACAACAGAATGTCCACAAATTGGACAAAACTGTCCAAAAAAGGACTTTTTTTACTCCCCGAACAAAATCTATCTCCTCCTAGGCTGTTAATGGCATCACTTCCGAACTTTCACACATTACTCTCCCAACTGTGCTGATTAAAAGTTGCAAAAGAATTTTCTATAAATTGCTCGGTTTGGATTTTATAAGCCCTCAAAGTGGGGGAGACACGTTTCACCTTAAAATGGAAGTCTATGGGGAGACCGTCTCCTCTCAGGGTACATACTGTCAAACAAACGCTTCTCACGTCTATACCATACATCCCACAGCTTGTAAAAACACACCACTGCATTCCTGACAAAAATCCCTACAAAAATATGGTATTATGTGTCACTTTTGACCAACGTATGCCGACTTATTCAGCTTTTCCACACTACAATTCTGTTGATCCTCCTCTGCTCTCCACTCTGACACAGACAGCAGAGAGCAGTGGGGGAGGGGTTCTTAAAGGGCCAGCTCTCAGCTCTGCTCTCACTCTCTGATCAGACTCAGGCTTCTAACTCCTAAACTACAAGGCCCAGGGATTTGACCAAGACAATGTTGGATTCAGGCCGGTGTGAAGGACGCGGCCGCAGGCCAAGCAGGGGCTCAGGCCCTAACAACGCTGCTTGCAGTTTTAATTAAGAACTGTTGTCCCTGACCACCAATCATATCATATGAATGAGCTCCCATCATAAGGCACTTTTGTACGCAGTTACCTACCTGCTTGTAAAGACAATGTGGTAAATTAATACAGGTAATCGCTGTTCAAATGTGGTTCAACCTACGGCATGAATTGACTTTAAAAGGAGGAAAGTACAAGCAAAGGGGTTTTATTTCCTTGCTTATGTTGTATATCGCCTCACATGTCCATGAAATTTCTTTTGTATAGGGCATACAAAAACACGTCTCAAGGACAAAACAAAGTGATTGGAACACAGAATTTGGACGATCCCATGGCCAGAAATTCTAAAAGCATAAATGATAGAAATTATTTCTTACTAAGGATACATAATTGGAAATCTTTGATTTTCCTTAGCAATAAGAGTGTATTAAGTTTAGTAGCTATGGCAGTGAGGGGTTCTCAAAGCTTTGCATCAGACAATTACTTACCAATCTGTCCCCTCAATGACACTATCAACAGAGGTGCTCAAGCTTAAATGTTCTTTGTATCTGAAAACTCTGTTTCATCCATCATCTGTAAGAAGGAAACTCTCAGAAGTTTCTGTGTTTGCCAAATTGAATTCTCTACAGTGGCTGCATCAGAGAACGACTCACTCAGTAGTTCTGTGCCAGACAAAGTTACAATCAGAGAGGTGTCACAGATCAAGGTGGTATGTAAGCCTCCCAAAAAGGGAAGCCTATATTTTGCACCCCCACATAACCTCTGCTGCCCAATTTCACAGTGGACAATTCCAGCATCACAAGGGCAGTGAGAGTCATCTTGAGTGGGCCCGAAGTTATTCTCTATCTTTATGGAGGATTTTGGTGCTGACATGATGCAAATGTAGTTTTGGGGTTTAAAATGTATGCAGCTATTAGTCATTGAAATAAATATTCCAAATGTTCTCCATTTCTAGGTTGTGCTGCACAGACAGTCATGAAAGCCTGAAAGGAACATTTCACTGTTCACGGCAAGAGACGAGAAATCATTCTCCAACAAATGGCAAACTGATATTGTTAGCCACTTCATTTTAATTGCATGGATTATAAGAACTTGTTTGCATAGCTAATTGATTCTCTGCCCACTGAGAAGCCAATTAAATCCCTTCATGCCTTCGTTGGAATTTTGTGATACCTTTCATCACCAGCAAGACAATTGTCCAGATGGGAAACATGAGTGTGGTTGTCTTTACTGACTACAGTTTAAAGGGACATTTTGTCTCTTGTAATCCTCTCAAATAATTGCCAAATTCTAATAGTTTTAACAAATGATTCCTAATTGTTTAGAGTGTATTTTAACCTGACCAATTGTGTAAAAATGTACACCAGAAATACAAAAATACGAAACTACAAGTCCTAAAATTCGACTTGAGTGAAATTTAATATGTATTATCAGTACAGTATGCATGTCTGTGGCATCCTTGTCTAATCAGCATGTTGGTTTGATTGATAGTAGTTTGAACTACATACTGCTAGTTTCCTAAAACACCAGATCTACAATACTTTAGGGATCTTTTGGTGACACATTCAGCAACAATGCAATGGATATGTACATGTTTGCACTTATTTCATGAGGATAATTTTATATCCAAAAAACACTAGACACCAAAAATGTAGTTATTACATTCTGCACTGCCTTAAATGCATCTAATGTTGTTTAACATTAACATTGGTTTGCTTCTGTCTTTGCTCCCTGTCAGCATACCTACAGGTATGTTACAGTGATATTATTCATTCCTCAATGCCTAACGTCAGAGTCACCAACCATACTCTGGGTATTTTCTGTCAATGCCAGTTCCACCATTCTTAAAAGCCTCCTCCTTTGTGGCATGTTTTTCACAGTTTTTCTCAACAACAAAGCAAAAATCAACTGAAGTCATTGCAATTAGCCTCTGGACAGCACACTGAATCATGAATTAAACCATATGAGAGGCTGATACAGAAAAAAATCACCGTTTGGTGTGGTGTTTTAGTGGGAAGTGAGACCCCTGACTACTTACTGCTTTTTGTCATATGCCAAAAAAAAAACAAAAACATTGAAATACTGGATCATATAAAAGTGGCAATAGCATTCAAACTGATCTTCTCCACAAGCCCACGGATCTTAACAAATATTGACATGGGGCAGTTTTCATCAAGCAGCACAAAAAAAGTCCCACTGTCAGTAAATTTCAAAGTATTCATAGAATTTTTCGTGATTATTCATCCCGCCCAGCACAGGCCACAGACTTAATGAACAGATTTCTGAGCAGAGGATATAAAACTGACTGATTAGTTTGCTTCAGCAAGGTATTTCTTTGATCATTTAACACAAGATGATTGCCCTCAGTCAAACAAAATAATAAGTGAATATGAATATGAATATAAGAAATGCCCATTGTGCTGAATTTTCAAATTGTTTCATTAAAACTGATTTATGTCGTCTGCGTGCGCTGACCCTCCCATCCATCCATCCATTTTCTAAACCACTTATCTGTTAAGGGTCGCGGTGGAGCCTTTCCAAACTGACATTGGGTGAGAGGCGGGATACACCCTGGATGTGCTGCCAGTCCATCACAGGGCCATCAGGAGAAATTCGGGGTTCATTGTCTGTCTCAAGAATACTCTCAGTGTTTCTCTGTCTGTCCCTCTGTGACTCTCTGTCTCAGTCTAGTATTGTGACTTGATCTTTTGACAGTAAGATCAGGATCAAGGACCACCAACAGGAGTAAAAGCCCATGGCTAAGGGGACAAGACTGGGCCTTGACCCTCTCCCTGGACACAATATCAGCCCACAGTACAGAAAATGTTTTGTTCAGTGCAGTTTTTTATTTTTATACTGGCACTATTAACCAAAGATTCTCTCTTGCTGGCATGATTAATATTTGGTTGAAACTTCAGTTAAAAGTATCAGTTTACAGGGTAAAGACAACAACAGTTAAGTTAGCTTCATTTAACAAATAGTTGTAAAAGGACAAATGCAATAGTTACAAAATAATGACCACGGACTAATGGCTACTATATATAGAATGTATAAATACAATAAATAGCAAAGGTATGTATGAACACGCTAGCATGAATATAGTGTTCTATCCATCCATCCATCCGATTCTATACCACTTATCCGTCAAGGGTCGTGGGGGGGCTGGAGCCTATCCCAGGTGACATTGGGTGAGAGGGTTAGGGTTAGATGGGATGGGTGTACCCCACCTCTCCGAATTGCGCCCATGCAAGTTAGCTTTGGAGGGTGTAGTTTTTTTTCAGTTTTTTATATTTTTGTGTTCTAATTATTACTACATTATATAGTATTGATAGTTCATCGATGTATGTTGTTTTGGAATGAGATGATAAGCCTTTCAGGGGAGATGTTCAAGAGATAATGCTCCCTCTTTGTGATATGTTTTGGATTTCCTCCCCCACTAGGTCTGTTGATGACTACAGTGAAGAATCTGATATGAAACCCTTTTAACTTCTTCCTCATGCCCTAATATAAATCATTGTCTCCTCAAGCACCTTATATTTTGCACTTCTAGTACATTCATGCATACGGTGAAAAATATTTTAACCGATCATTATATTTCCCTAATAGCTAGATGACAGTACTCTTTATATCTCCCTTTAGGTTCTCCCTTTATTTAACAGAAGTTTTATATTATTTTTTCTGTTATGTATTTGTGACATCAGTAACTATCAGTGTTTTAATTTAAAATGATGATGGACTTAACATAGCTGAAAAACTTGCCATTAGCCACTGGCCAATGTGACTACCTGCTTAACTGACTCAGCTTAATGCTGTATCTTCATTTAGTTGATTAAATACTGGGGGCTGTACAAAGTGTATGGATGTTTACTCTCTTTGTTAAACTAATATGCAGTATCATCAGGCAACTAGCCTCAATATCACAAGAAAACCAATCTCCTTATGTGTCATTATTACAAGATCATATCCTGTTATCATGAGAAAAGCGATCTTGTTATGTCATGATCATGAGATAATACCCTATTATCATGAGATAAAAAAATAATTTTAAGTATGGTCTCTCTTGGCTCCTGTACAGAAGCTTTTTATAGATCCATCAAGTCAAATCTTTGTGCTCAGCCAGTATCAACCAGTAATTAATGTTGTCAAATGCAGTGGGAAAGAAAATACAACACTTCCCTATAATATGGAGTGGAGTAGAATTTGACAGTATCATCAAGTCTTCAGTTAGGTGCAAGTACCTCAGTATTGTCTCTAAGTAAATGTATTTAGAATATGTTCACACTGCAAGCGTTACAACCTTACAGTTCTTTCTAGATCTTTTTTTTTTATGTAGCTTCACATTATCTTTAAACATGTGACTCCAAGTTGAACTGATCATGGTCCATACCCAAACAAACTTACTAACGCTGTGATCGACTCGCCAAGCAACCTAGGTGTTTAGCGGCTCGGCTCAGCTCACTTGACATGCATTTTTCAGTGTGAAAAGGGTATAAGAGGAGCTACAGTGAGAGGATAAAAACCAGCCTCTCAACCAACAACTCTAGGTCAATGAGGAAAAGCTTGTAGCAATTAACAAACTACAGGAGTCCATCCCCCCTCACCGTGGAAAACCCCAGACTTGCTGACAACCTCACCAGCTATACTGCAGATTTGAACAGCACCCGTTTACACCTCTCACCCTTACAAAAGGACATCCTGGATCCCCCCACACCCACCTCAAACCTCCTGCCTGCACTAACGATCTGTGAAGGGGATGTGCGTCGACTGTTCCAGAAACAGAAGGTCATGGAGACTCCAGGACCTGATTCTGTGTCATCCTCCTGCCTGAGAGTCTGCACTCGCCAGCTGGCACCCATCCTCACCCAGATCTTTAACTCATCCCTAGAGCTGTGTGAAGATCCCTTTTGCTTCAATCGCTCCATCATCATCCTGGTTCCCAAAAGCCCTCCATCACAGGATTGAAGACTACAGACCTGTTGCCTTGACGTCTGTAGTCATGAAATCCTTTGAGAGACTGGTGTTGAGCCACCTGAAGGATATTACAGGCCCCTTGCTGGATCCCTTGCAGCTTGGCTAAAGGGCAAACAGGTCGGTGAATGATGCAGTCAACATGGGACTGCACTACATCCTGCAGCACCTCAACACCCCTGGGGCGTATGCAAGGATCTGTGGACTTCAACTCAGCCTTCAACACCATCAACCCTGAAATCCTCCACCACAAGCTCTCCCAGTTCAAAGTGCCTGTCTCCACCTGTCTGTGGATCATCAGTTTTCTGACTGACAGGGGGCAGTAGTTGAGGCTGAGCAGCATCACATCAAGCACCTGGACCATCAGCACCAGCGCCCCCCAGGGGTGGGTCCTCTCCTTTTTGCTCTTCTCCCTTTACACTAACACCTGCACCTCAAGGGATCTGTCTGTAAAACTCCTGAAGTTTGCGGGAAAAAAAAACTTCTTCGGTCTACTCCGAGATGCTAATGAATATGCTTACAGACAAGGGGTGTTGCAGCTGGTCCACTGGTGCAGTCCAAATCACATGAGGCAGACTCAAGACTGTGGAGATGACAGTGGACTTCAGGATTTCTTCTGCAACTTCTACATAGGCTTTCTCTGTTACCTGACTCACGCTCAACCTCTTCCTCATCTAGTACCTGGAACCTGTTTCTGACTGGCTGATGTTGAAGGTTTTCAAGGTAACTTAATATTTCAGATTTATTATGTTATACTTGATTCTGGTGCTTTTATTTCTCTTCTGTTCCATCTTCTGTCTTAGCTGGACTGCTGTAGTGGTCACTTCCTATGTCTGCAGATTTGTAAACTCCTGTTTCTTTCACTGAATTCCTGAATTGTTTGTTAATTAGCACATGGTCTATCTGGTTGCTGGTCTTCCAGTCTGGAGATACCTACGTGGCCTTGTGTATATTCTTATGTGTGAATAGTGTTCCTGTTATGACCAATTTGTTCATTTCAGACAATTCACAAAGCTGTTCTCTATTCTCTTTATGTTTTCCGTAGCCTTCATTTTTGCCTCCCACTTTAGCATTCATATCTCCAGTGATGATCAGCATATCATGTGTGTTCCTGCTGTCTAGTGAGTCTTGCAGTAGAACTAATTTTTTTACTGATCTTCTGCATCTTCTGTGGGAGCATAGATGTGCACAACTGTCAGCTTGATGTGTTGGGAGTGGGTATCTAGCTTGAATGATCCCTTTGCTGACTGGTGTCCAATCTATCAACGATCTTGCTGCTCTTTTTGACATCAGTATGCTGACTCCTTCTCCATGGTTGTCATCATCTATTCCTGAGTAAATGATGGTTTCTCCTTCTGCAAGGTCCACTTTTCCTTGTCCTGCCCATTGTGTTTCGCTGATTCCCATGATGTTGATACCTCTAATTATCATATCTCTTGCTAACATAGCAATGTTTTGCTCTGTACAGTGTTCGTACATTCCATCCATCCATTTTCGACCACTTATCTCATTAAGGGTCACGGGAGGGCTGAAGCCTATCCCAGCAGCATTCGGGCAAGAGGTGGGGTAGACCCTGGACAGGTCGCCAGTCCATCACAGGGCCAACACATATATACAGACAACCAGTCACACTTACAGCCATACCTACGGTCAATTTAGGGCACAGGTGTCAAACTGATCCAGTAAAGGTCCGTGTGGCTGCAGGTTTTCATTCCAACCAAGGAAAAGCAACACCTGATTCTACTTAAATCAATCAAGCTGTGTCCACACAGCTCATTGGTTGGATCAGGTGTTGCTTTTGCTCGGTTGGAATGAAAACCTGCAACCTGCAGCCCTTTACTGGATCAGTTTGACACCCTTGATTTAGGTTATTCAATTAGCCTAGTCCCCACTTGCATATCTTTGCACTGCAGGAGGAAGCTGGAGTTCCAGAGAGAACCCACGCAGGCACAGGAAGAACATGCAAACTCCACACAGAAAGATCCCATGCCCGAGCCGGGGCTCAAACCTGGAACCTTCTTGCTGTGAGGTGACAGTGCTAACCACTGCACCACCATGCTGCCCTGTTCATACATTCCAAATTGCAATTTTCATTTCTTCTTGTGGATGCATTAGTGGCCTAATCAGCCCAAGGGCATCCTCTCAGCTTTGGCCCTTGGTTGTCATGGTGTCTCTCCTCTTGCGAGAAGGGCTGGCCCTAGCATCTCAAAGGTAGGATGAACTTGCTCTGCTTCTGGTTTCTGCAATACTACATTTTTACGGGAGCAGGTCATCAGCCCTCAGCCTAACCCCCAAACTGGAGGACCAGTTGGATCACTCTGTCTTGGCCTCTACCCTTCGACCTGTTCGGCATGGGTTACCCTACTGGGAGTACAAAACTCCCGCCAACATAGCTCATGGAGTCATGGAAACACACACACTGCCCCACTGTGTTAAGGTGGTAATCCGTTTGGAGCAGAAATAGAGTTGCAGGAAAAAACAACAACAACAACAAAAAAACACACAAACAAAGACACTACCTCATGCACACCTGAAATATTGCACTAGACTGCCCATACTATACTTTTTGTATCCACACTGCACTTTAATATTCCCTACTGTACATTTTTGTATATATACCATCTATTTTGTACATACTATATATCTATTTTTGAAAAGGGCACTTTGTAGAGCAACAGCTGCTACTTCAGTCAATCGATAACCTCACGATCCCTAAACTGACAAATCCCGTTGCAATCTGACTTTTTTTTTTTAATGTTTTTGACTCCCATCTCTGCAAAAGAGTTTTTTTTTAAAGTGATTCAAAAGTTGGATTGAATTCTAAAAGGAGTTTTAGGGCTGTTAAGACTGTGGTCTTGGGGCTGTTAAGACTGAGGTTGTGTCTGATTTAGATTCTATGTGACTTTGGCCATTCACAGTGTCACTGAATCAGATGTGGGTCACTTGGAGGCGAAAAAATCAGACTCTGTTCAGTTTGGCTTGCTGTGTGTAAGTAGCCCAAGTTTTATACACGACATTGGAGAATAGTGCGTAGAATAATAGGGTTAGGCTTCAGCACTTGATTGTCCGTTTCAGTGCATCAGATGTCAAATAATTTTTTAACTGTAAGGAAAGTCTGAAATTACTGATCGTAATAACACCTCCTCACTCTTGAAGCCTCATTTGAAAATGAGTTAAAAATTAGTTCAATCCTCAGAGGCTGTCAATCCTGCCAGCAACCTCTTGCTGTCAACTTTAAAAGGCATCATTATATATGGTTATTTTGTAGAACCATGAGTCCTATATGGTAATGATTATAATTTTAACCTTTTTTTAAGAACACAAGCACACAAATTTGAATGTGCATGGTTTCACACACACATTGTTCCTCTCCTGAAAATTTTGAACAAAGTTAATTAGGAACCACCCTTACAAATCAAAAGGAAATTATAATCTCAAAAGGGAAAATCCAAAGCATATTCATGCAGTAAAATAGTGGAAAATGACTGAACAAAACTTTGTATCAACAATGACTTTCTCCTAAATGTCATTTGTGTTTTCTTATAAAAAAAATACCCTCTTAATATTAACACCTGCTCACTCATTTAAATAGAAGTCCATCTAAAAAGGTTTATTCCTCTGAGACTGTAAATCTTGCACAAATATTTCTGAATTTTTGTCCTTAAAATGAAAATGCCCAAAACATCTGTTTACTTTAAAATGCATCCTTATGTATGGTTATCTCGTAGATGTGCTCTAAATGAAAGTATGATCTTAACATGTTTGATAATTATACCTGCAAATGTGGTCTTATCAATAATTGTGATTATAATATTTTGTTTTAATAATATAATTGTGAATGAAATTTTCAATGAACTGTTGTTATGTCACAAAAATAAATGTGCTTTTGATGAGTTTCCATTAGGGATGTGCACAGACATTTTGAGGGATTGTTCCTCTAACCTGAAAAAAGGTCACCTCCAACCTTTATATTAGGCATCAATCCTGAACTGTCTGCATGCATGTGAGAATTCAGAGGCCATTTAACTAACCACACATACATTTTCAACTCATTTTTTCATGTTTTATGGATTTATGAAGTAAAAAAAAAAACATTATTCCTCAACATACAGTATATAGTGTCTTGTATTTATTTTATGCAGCAATAATCAATATGATTTTGTGTCTTGAGCTTTAGATTCCCATCTGTCATTTAGTTGTAAAAAAAATATGTAACCATGGCTTAATAGCCCTTCACAAACTGAATAAAGTAAGTTTCTACCTCGTAAATTTGTACATAACATGCCCCAAGATAGAAAGCTTTGTTTCTCACACATAGTAATATCTAGTATATTCATCAGTCTTACGTGTTGCCTGCTATTTTTTCTTATTCACATAATAGCAGAATATAAGGCAATCTTGTGCAACTGATGCAAACGTGACAAGCTGCTGCTTCACACTTTTAAGAAGCTTATGGTGACACATTTATTCACAGAGCATCATCCCCTGGTTATAGCATGCCATTCATAATTAATTTCACTATGTGAAAATACACATCTACAGTGCCCTCACAATAGCAACAATCAACATAGCGTGTCCTCCTGATCACTAGATTTTTTTGGCGGGGGGGGGGGGGGCTCCTGGTTCAGATTATGATTACAAGCGCCTAATAAAATATTGCATTATTTAAATCAGTGATTTATTTTGGCCTCATTTCAGCAATTATGTGCTACTTCTATTAATTCACCAAAAACTGCTAAAGCAAGTTATTAATTCATTATTTTTGGTTCCTCCAGAAGGGCAGCTCAGCCAATGAGAGCAAATGGGCGGTGGCCCAGGCAACAATACCTGTACTGCTAGTTTTTGATCTCCATTAGTAGGACCATAGGCATAGGCAAGGTTATGTGTATGTGTGTCCATAAACAGTACAAGACCTACGATTGTTTATCAGAGAAAAGGCAAGGCAAGGCAAGGTAATTTTATTTGTAGAGCCCGTTTTCACAAACAGTTTGTCTCAAAGGGCTTCACATGGCATCCTAACAACATCCTCTGCCCTTAGACCCTCACATCGACTGAGGAAAAACTCCGTAGAAAACTCGGGGTGAGCAACAGCAGAGGGATCCCTCACCCAGGAGGGACAGACATGTAGTAGATGTTGTTACAGACAAGAAAACAGTTTACAATACAAAATATGGGAAACATGGAAATGTTAATAACAGTTGAAGAAGGAAGCTTCTGGAAGGGGAGGCAGGGAGAGCAAGCCAGCTTGATGGGGGACTGGATGACTGGATGGGATAAGAAAGGGGGGTGGGGGGGTGATGCAGGTGGCGGTTGGAAGAGAGAGATGGAGCTCCAGTGGATCTGTGGAAACACAGAGAGACTGCGAGACGCCAATGCCAAACTACAAAGTGCAACAAATAATGTTAATGACAGTTCCAAAATGTGCGAGGAGGAGAGAGGAGGAGGGGAGAGGAGAGGAGAGAAGGGGGGGAGAGGAGGGGAGGGCTCCATGTAACCTGATGTGTCCCCCAGCAGTCTAAGTCTACAGCAACATAGCTATCAATGGTTCAGAGCTACCTGAACCAGTCCTAACTGAAGGCTCTTTCATAAAGGAAAGTCTTAAGCCTGGACTTAAATGTAGTTAGACTGTCTGCCTCTCTGACCCATGGAGAGAGCTGGTTCCACAGTAGAGGAGCCCGGTAACTAAAGGCTCTACCTCCCACTCTGTTTTTAGAGATAGTGGGAATCACTAAAAGACCTGCATTCTGGGAGCGGAGTGCTCTGGTGGGACAGTAGGGACTAATGAGTTCTTTCAAATAGGATGGAGCTTTATCATTGAGAGCCTTATAAGTCAGCAGAAGGATTTTCAAGTCGATTCTAGATCCGACAGGAAGCCAGTGGAGAGACGCTAAAGTGGGAGAGATGTGTTCTCTCTTCTTAACTCCCGTCAAAACCCTCGCTGCAGCGTTCTGGACCAGCTGGAGACTCTTTAGAGAGTATTAAGGACATCCTGACAGGAGGGAGTTGCAGTAGTCCAGCCTAGAAGTGATAAATGCATGCACCAGTTTCTCAGCATCACTCTGGGAAAGGATATTCCTAATCTTAGCGAAACTTCACAGATGGAAGAAGGCGGTCCTCGTCACATGCTTTGTGTGGGAGCTGAAGGAAAGGTCCTGGTCAAAAATGACTCCAACGTTCCTTGCAGTTGTACTCGGGGTCAAGGTGATGCCATGTAGAGTAGCGATCTAATTAGAGAGTGTGTCCCTGAGGTGTTTAGGTCCAAACACGATGACCTCAGTTTTATCTGAATTTAGCATTAAGAAGTTAGAAGACATCCAGGATTTAATGTCTTTTAGGCAGTCTTGTAGATTAGTAAACTGGCTTGTGTCGTCTGGCTCCATCGACAAGTAAAGTTGTGTGTCGTCCGCATAACAGTGGAAGTTGATCGAGTGCTTCCGTATTATGTCACCTAATGGGAGCATGTAAAGAGTGAAGAGAATTGGTCCTAAAACTGAACCCTGTGGTACACCATATGTAACTCTGCTGTACTCTGAATAGTCATTATTAACATTAACAAACTGAAACCTATCTGATAAGTATGACTTAAACCATTTAAGGGCAGGTCCTTTAATCCCAATTTCATAGTCTAGTCTCTGAAGTAGGATGTTGTGGTCGATGGTGTCAAATGCAGCACTGAGGTCCAAAAAGACAAGTACAGAGACAAGACCTCTGTCTGAAGCTATGAGAAGATCAGTGCTGTTTTCAGTGCTATGGTGTTCCCTGAATCCAGACTGGAAGGCTTCAAAGAGCTCATTGCTGTGCAGATGTTCATGTAGTGGCTGACTTGGAGGAAGTGACTGCAGAAGTTAATTCTGACAGGTCGATGGGGGAGAAGCTGTCCAAGTATGCACCAAGTCTGGGAGGTGCTTCTATGGGGACTGTAGTCTGTCCTCCATTACTGGCAATCTTTGTTCCAATATTCACAATCTTTTCAGTAAAGAAAGATAGGAAGTCGTTACTGCTGAGAGTTGGGGGGATGCATGGCTCAACAGCACTATGGTTCTTGGTGAGCCTGCCCACGGTGTTGAAGAGGAACCTGGGGTTGTTCTTATTCTTTTCTATTAGGGATGAGTAGTAAGCGCTTCTAGCATTACAGAGTTCTTTTTTATATATTAATAAACTATCCTTCCAGGCTTAGCGGACTTCCTCATGCTGGCTGGAATGTGTCTTCCTTTCCAGTTGTCTGGTCTTCTGTTTTAAGGCACGCAGCTCGGCTGTACCAGGGAACTATTCTTTTTTGGTTGATAACCTTCTTTTTCAGGGGAGCTATGGCATCAAGTGTCCCAAGGAGTGCTGCTGCAGTGCTGTCCACAAGATAGTCTACCTGCAGGGGGGTGAAATCAGCATTACTGCCCATTATATTATTACAAGATGTGCCACCAGGCTCTGCTGGAATAAGCTCCTTAAATCTAGAAACAGCAGTGTCAGATAGACATCTACTGAAGCGGGATTTTTTCCCAGGTAGGATATAATTTGTTAAGGTAAATTCAAATGTAATTAAGGAGTGATCAGACAAGACGGGGTTCTGAGGAAGAACTGTGATGAGGTCAGCTTCTATTCCATAAGTGAGTACAAAATCAAGGATGTGATTAAAAGTGTGAGTGGGTTTGTTTACCCTCTGACAGAAGCCAACAGAATCAAGAAGCGACTTAAACGCAGTGGGCAGACAATCATCAGCGACGTCCACGTGGATGTTAAAGTCACCCACTATAATGACTTTGTCTGAATTCAATGCCAAGTTAGACAGAGAGTCAGGGAATTCTTCTAAGAACTCAGAATAAGGTGCAGGAGGATGATACACCCCAGCAAGTAAGAGTGATTTCTCTGCTTTCCAGTCTGGGTGAGAAAAGCTGACAGTAAGGCTCTCAAATGAATTATATGAACTGTTAGGTCGAGGGTTAATCACCAAATTTGACTGATAAATTGCAGCTACTCCTCCTCCTCTGCCAGTGGTACGAGGTACATGGTAGTTAATGTAACCAGGAGGGGAAGATCCATTTAAACGAACATAATTATTCATCTTGCTGCACCCAGGTTTCAGTAAGTGCTAATACACCAATCTGATAATTTGTAATTAAATCGTTCACTAGGAGAGACTTGGATGCGAGAGATCGAATATTAAGCAAACCACATTTAATAGTTGTATTGGGTTGATTTGCTGGAGCAGTTGTTTTAATTTTAACTAAGTTGCTATAAATTACTCCTCCAGATTTGGGTGTAGGCTTATATAGCCTCGGGGCAGACACACTTTCTATAGGCTGAGTGGGTGACAACATGAAGGAACCAGCAGAGGGGCGTGTTAAACTGCAGCTCTGCCTGTTGGTCTGAACTCTGGGTGCTTGTCAGGGATTAGTATGGCTAATAAATTGGCCTATGTTCCTAGATAAGAGAGATGCACCATCCAAAGTAGGATGGACGCCATTTCTCCGAATCAGACCAGGCTTTCCCCAGAAGGAGCTCCAATTGTCTTTATAAGCCACGTTGTTATCTAAGCACCACATAGACATCCAGCAATTGAATGAACGCATGCGGCTAAACATGTCGTCACTCGCTAAATTGGGCAGCGGGCCAGAGAAAACTACGGAGTTCGACATTGTTTTAGCGTAGTTGCACACCGAAGCCATGTTAGCTTTAGTTAATTCCGACTGCCGAAGCCGGGTGTCATTCGCGCCGACATGTATTACAATCTTACTATATTTAACCTTAGGTTTTGCCAGCAGCTTTAGATTAGCGTCAGTGTCGCCCGCTCTGGCCCCTTGGATGCACTTTATGCTCGCTGGAGTCTCTACCTTCATGTAGCGGAGAACAGCGCTGCCAATGACTAATGTCAACTTCACAACGGGGCTGTGAGCAACAGAGCCTACATGTTGAGTTTTACTCTCAGCGGGTGTGTCGCTGAGTGGGGAAAAGCAGTTGGAAACATGAAGGGGTTGGTGTGCTAACACGGGCTTACTGTGTCAAGGTTTCCCTCGTGATGTCACCCAGCGGGACTGGCTAGTTCCCGGCTGCTCAGGAGCTGCAGGGGAGCTGCTAGCGGTGGCTAGGCTAGGTGGCTCCGCAACCGCTAAGGTGGACTGAGAAGCTCCTGAAGCTAAGGGACTAGCGCTAGCTTCCATGGTGCGGAGCCGGGTCTCTAACTCACTAAGCCTCGAAAATCGAGAGACTTCTTGTCAAATGACATTTAATTGAAATTGTAATTGTTCTTAAGTACCAGCCAGTATTGGACATGTTGCTGCTGTCTGAAGATGGAGACAAGTTATAGGAATATCCATTAAGACATTGGTGGTGGAAATATACTATTTGCTACATCTGGGCTTATTCAGAAAGGGCGGTTCTCTAAGATTTTGCAAAACTGGCTGAGTTGTTTCTAAGGTTCATTGAGTGAGATTTGGAAATGAGTAACAAACAAGAGGTTTTCTTTTTTTTAAACTAATCAATCTACTTAATGCAGAGATACAGAAATTTCTCTTAATAAAGAAAACTAAAGAAAAAGTGGGAGTGACCTGACAAGCCACAGTATACCTTTAAGAAGTTGGGTTAAGCCTCTCAGTCAGTCACCCCTGCCAGCTTATATAATTGGGTCTAACCCATTTTCTACTATTTATCTCACTTATACCATCCCACTATCCCCCACCCTCCCCCACCTCAATATTCTATTCATCCTCCTCTCTCAAGTACAATAATCACATCAAGATGTGTCCCTACCCTGAGTCTCACTCCTGGGTCTCTTGAAGCCTCCAGGATCATCAACAGCCCCCAATTGACCTCGTGTTCATCCCCTCTCACTTAACCCCCTTTCATCCCTCCCGCCGACCCTCATTCATCCCATCATACCTGAACCTCATTAAACTCTTATTGAACCTACCTGTCACCCCAAATACACTGTCTGTTGCGAACTGTACAAACAGTGTTGTCTTGTTTTTTATTGAGAAGCACAAAGTAGCATTAGATGAATGTTTCCTGTTCTTATGGCTTTGTGACCTCCTTCACAAAGCAATACCGACCCTTCCATACATTGCAGATGTGCATGTTGGCAAGGTAAGAATAAGGAGAGTGGCATCTTCTTCCACTCGAGTATAAAGCACCCATCTTAACACTAAAAGTAAAAGTACGTCACTGATAATGCTGCAGACTTGCCACTCTCTTCTGTTAAGGGTTGTGCAGCATTTTTATATCTTTAAGTTTTTTTCTATTTCCTTTTTTAAAAAATGATTCAAAATAAATCTCTCCCTTACATATTCAGGAAGAAATGTCATTTTCTAAAGCAGATGATGGAAAATGTGGGTGTACATGGTTGCTAGAATGGTTTTAGACCATGAGGCTTCTATCCAGTGTCGTAATATATTGCAAGTATACTCTCATTCTAAGGGAGATTTGTCATAATACCGAGCGGGCCAGATGTGTTCCCCTAGTTGGAAGAGATGTTCCTCACCCACTGTGTGACCCTGTCAAACACAGAGAGGTATACTGTTTGTCATACTTGGGCTCCCGCCATTTTGTGTTATACAGAGGGGATAGAAGGACCTTGGCTGAAAATCACAAAGCTGAACAAGTGAGAGCTGCAGATTTAGCAACTAAGTATGTGTCTGTGACTGAATGAGAGTGTGTAATCGCTATATTGAACAGTGGAATTAAAAAAGAACAATGAACAATGAATCCAGGGCTCTATTCACAAGGTAGGCCTTACCCAGCAAGCACAAAAATGCAGAATAGTGATTGTCCATGCACTCCATAAAGCTCTGATATGGTGCTCCTTCTGTCACTGGCAGCAATCAAAAGACACCGTCATTATGTGCCCTCGCAATACAAAATTTGGGTTCAGGTCTGGTTAGGTTAAGGCACAGAAAAACACATGGTTAAAACCAGTGATGTACAGATAACTGGATTCAGTGTCAGAGGTGGGATTTAATTAATTCCTATGGAAAGTTGCTCACAAAAGCAAAAATGTTTGGCACCCCAGAGACCTGCTGGCTAAGACTTCAAATCTCCAGATTAACACTTGGATAACTTGAATGGGGGATAAAAATCAATGAATCATGCTGCTGTCAGATATTCAAAATGTTATGGACCAAAAGGGTCAAAAGTGTGACCGTTAAGTTATTTTGTGGGTTGTGAAGTTTAAATAAATATATCCACTGTTTTGTTGTACTCTCAGATTGTAGGTGATAGCGGACACCAATTATATATATTTTTTTGCAAAACTCTACCAAATTTGTATAATTTTTTTTATACTCGCTTGAGGTTGTCTTTTTTGAAAGAGAGAAAATATGTATAAAAGCTGAATGGATACTCCTCGTTTGAGTAAGCTCTGCTGTAGCAAATCTTCAACTCCCATCACTGACCAGCAGTTTCTACCACAGTTTGATTTCTGGATATTCCAAAACCTGTTTGTCTCTGGACAGCATGCAACATTGGACCCCTTGGTTTTTCTCTGAGAGACTGCTCTTGTATTTGTTACAGCATAACATTGGCTGTATGGTTTTTACTGCCTTGAGCTGACAGCCAATTGGTACCACACATTGCATTCTACTGAGACAAATAAGCTCCAAAGTAGAACTTTGTTTTCAGCAAGGTCCATCAAACTTCTGTGTTGAACGATTTCTTTCGCCTTATGCCTTACGTTACAAGTGACGGAAGTGGCTGTTTCTTGAAGTGAGCTGTTTTTTTCTTGATGTTAAATTTCATTTTGTTTATATTGTCACTGTTAGGCAGAGTTCTTGTAACTCCTCTTATTTTTTAATATATCAATACAATTAAGTCATCCAAAGGCAAAGGCAAGTCAAGGTGAAAGTAAAGCGGGTATGTTTATTTAGGCAACTTGTCAACAGGCTATGGCAAACAGAGGAATGACAGCTGGCATTTGAAACAGGCAGGGAACAAGTCACCGGCTTTTCTCACTCTTAGGTGCTCTTAAATGTCCATGGCTTTAAGATGCAGGTTGGGTTCATTAAGGGGAACACATTGGGATTGTTGAAAAGAAAAACAGAGCTAGCTGAAATCTTAATGCACAAAGTGACAGTAGGTTGATAGAGGATTATTTCTAAATTAAGAGGTGAAGCACCATGAGCTGAGTCAGACTGAAGTAAAAGACTAAATAACAATCAGACAAAGGTGAGCCAGCAGAATGGTAAAAGAGTCTGGCAGAGCTGGGTGTTAACTAAGTGAACTGATTTGACAATCTGGCAGGATGGTAGTGGCAAGACCAGGCTTAAGTAGCAGAGATGATTTGGAACTGATGAGAAACACTTGCTGACTCGACATCGAGGACCTCGCCCCTAATAAAACACTGAGAGAGGACGGGAAAACCAATTGACAGCAAAAACAGGTTGAAGGTTGAAAGCATGACGCTGCCTCTGTTTTGAATGAAGCAAAACTGAAGTTAAACAGAGATGATGTTATTTTGTCTGACCTCATCTGAGGTAAATACCTAAATGAAATGATTTTTCATTATTTAGTAATTTCCTGCAAAGTAAGACAACAAGATTTCAATTTGGCTGCAATATGAAATGTTATATCAGCTATAATATTATTTAATTTACGTTATAATGAGGGCAGCACAGTGGTGCAGTGGTTTACTGTCGCCTCACGGCAAGAAGTTTCCGGGTTTGAGCCCCAGCTCGGGCACAGGATCGTATTGTGTGAGTCTGCATGTTCTCCCCGTGCCTGCGTGGGTTCTCTCCTGGTACTCCAGCTTCCTCTCACAGTCCAAAGACATACAAATGCGGACGAGGCTGATTGATACTCTAAATTGACCGTAGGTGTGGCTGTGAGTGTGAATGGTTGTCTGTCTATGTGTTGTGCTGCAATGGACTGGCGACCCATCCAGGGTGAACCCCGCTTCATGCCCGACGGCTGCTGCGTTAGGCTCCAGCCCCCCCTTAACAGGATAAGCAGTAGAAAATGGACGGATGGATGTTATAATGATTATATTAAAAAAATTATGTTAAAATGCCACAAACTAGATGATATTTTAACTCAATTTTCATTTTTCCACTTTCCAGGTTTTTTTTCTGCTTTCATTTTTCATGATTTCCCCTGTCTAAGAAAAAGACAAAACCATGATGCCTGTGCCTTACTGGCTCTTTCCACCTAAAGACCATTCAAACTGAAATGTATTTACTACATCTTCATCTTTCTACAAATGGGCCCTAATTTAATATTAATTCAGTCAGTCCACTCATTCCTGAAATATTTATTTCAACAGAAGACATAGGGTTTGGTGTCCAGGCTATGGAGTGTATAACAAAAATCTTCAATCCCCCGTGGAAGCCTGCAGGTGGATGCTGCGTTGCTGGTGGTGGTGTTGGTGGGGAGGGAATGAATAATGGCTGGTGATGCGGAGCTGCAGATGCACTGACAGGCAGAGGGACAGATAAGACATTTCTGCCGTTTTAAACCACAAAATTGTGAGGGTGTGATTGGTAGAAGATGCGGGGAGTGAGACATGTCACATGTGTACTGCCTTGCAGCTTCATGAACGAGCTTGCAGGTATTGCTGTATTTTAATCAGACAGCTCACATTTGAAATATTTATTGCAGCAGCACACTATAGTTAAGAGTTTGGCATCCAATGTTATCACTGCCTGCATGTGTTTACATGAAGATATTGTGGGAGTGATGAGAAAACAATTCTAAATCCTTCCCAAACTGCATGGATTTGGAGCCTGGAGCTTTGAGATTCTATGTGCAACTGTTCCCCATGAGCACACTGCAATCATCAAAATCACATCAAATGATAAATACGCTGGGATGGACAGACCACAACCCGCCTGAAATACAACAATAGAGTTTGACAGGATAGAAGTATGTATTAATAAAGTGTCAACATTCTGTGAATCACCTCCTAAAAAAAATCCTAGCTTTGTATGAATATAGGCAGAAGAATTCAATTGTCTACATGCTGTAATTATACTTTCCATTTTCCCCCAAATAATTTTCACATGGTGATGGTGATTTTTGAACATTGTTAGTTCTTCTTACTTCTAATCTTCATTTATCATGCTTACTAACTGTTGGTATGATACTTAAGGTGCTTTAGGTTTTGTTTGTGCTCTCTATCTGTTATTCTGATCTACTAACTTATGTATTTCCATTGAAATTCATGTCTGGCACTAGTTTGTGTGTGTGTGTGTGGGGGGGGGGTAAAGCTGCTCTTTTATGATATAAATTTACATAGATTCCCCCCGTACTACGCCATGTTAATTGTTTAGCTTTTCATGAGTCACCAATTTGTAATTGTCAGGGATGATCCTGACCCAAATGCATTAAAGGGTGCAGGAGCTCATTAGTTTATGCGCAGACAAGATCATCTTCTTGTGGAGTCGGATAAGGGGTTGGTAGGCAGAGGATTAATAGTGTTAAAGGGATGCAGTGCAGATCATGCAGCTGTGAGGAGAAGCAGGACCTTGTCATAGATTTGCCTCCATCACTGATGAACATGTACCAATGAGGAGGCAATTACAGGATGAAGGAGAAAGGACAAAATGTAGTTTTAGTGTTAGTAATGATCATATATGTGTCAAGCAAGTTCCGTCAGCCTTTGTGTCTCAGGAAAATTGAGTGCTTGTATGCTCTTCTAAGGCTAAATCAAAGTGTAAGATCATGCTGAGGATTAAAGGAACGACCTTGTTGTATATTTACCTGGGCCATTAGCAGAACGTCCTCCAACCTCACATCAGTGTTTAGTGAGACACTCTTCTCTTAGCCTTGACACCAACTTCATCTTCAGTCAATTAGTAAAAGCCAGTCTTTTATCAATACCTGGTTGATGGAATCTAAAAGCCATTGAGGAGCAGTTGAATGTAAGGATTCCCAAGAATACTCTGGGAGTCTGCATCTTGACCTTGCATTTGAAAAAGCACATATGAACACTTAGTTGAGATATAATCATTGGCAAAGTATCATGATCATGAGCAAAAACTCAAACCACCCACTCCAAGAGCCATCAGGCCCCCTTTATAAAATCCTCATCATCCGGCCCAAACCGTTGATGCCAGAGACCTAAGAGCATGTCTGATCCACAGGGAGTCCTTTCTGTCCTGCCTACACGGTGAAGAACAGTGCAGGAAACCTGGTTGTCAAAGGGAAGGCATTAAAATTATGACCTTACTGTACAGTAAGGAATGGACTGCCAACTGAACTCAAATCACATCAAAATCATCAATTTGATTCAAAACTGAAGGAATTTTGAAAGCAAATCAGACCTGAATTCATGCGCAGGGGTTAGAGGGTGGTTTGTATAAACTAATGTGCACAGTTACCATTTGCAAATAAAGCTGGCAACTCATAGATGACATGACTTGCTTCCATCTACAGTAGCAAGCTTGTCTCATGCACACACACCAGTGACAGATGATGAGATGAGCAGAATAATTGTGGATGATCAGAAGTAAAACTGTAGATGGTAACTTGGATTATTTTTCTCTTTAAGAGCTGACACCTGAAAGCATGGGAGACCACTGCTGACCAACAAGGCAGCTATCCTATGCAGTGAGCAACAAGCTAAATGATATAACTGTCAGTTATATGTTTGTGTGTGATCTTTATGCTACTTAAATATTTGAGGATCTTTGTAGGACAGTACATACATATACACACTGATGCCGTTCAGGGTTCGTGGATCATAATTATGTGGGATACGCCAGGTTTTTCAGTTAGGGTTAAAGTCATCTGCAATTTTATAAAGTCTTAAATTGTTGCTTGTTACTACTTGTCATCAGATTATTGTCAAAATGTTGGTGTAGTGGTTCAAAAGTATTTTTTTACTTTTTTTATTTTTTTACTGTCAGTATCACAGGAGCGATTATGATGGAGATGCTGCTGGTGTCTCTCCTTCTCCTTCCAGTATTGTGAGTTGATCTTTTGACAGTAAGATCAGGATCAAGGACCACCAACAGGAGTAAAAGCCCATGGCTAAGAGGACAAGACTGGGCCTTGACCCTCTCCCTGGACACAATATCAGCCCACAGTATAGAAAAGGTTTTGTTCAGTGCAATTTTTTTCTTTATATTTGCACTATTAACCAAAGATTCTCTCTTGCTGGCGTGATTAATATTTGGTTGAAACTTCAGTTAAAATGATCAGTTTACAGGGTAAAGACAACAACAGTTAAGTTAGCTTCATTTAACAAATAGTTGTAAAAGGACAAATGCGATAGTTACAAAACAATGACCACATATGCTAGCATAAATATAGTGGTACAGCCATCCATCCATCCATTTTTTTATACCACTTATCTGTTAAGGATCGTGGGGGGCTGGAGCCTATCCCAGCTGACATTGGGCAAGAGGCGGAGTTCACCCTGGATGGGTCGCCAGTCCAATGCAGGGCCATCAGGAGCAATTAGGGGCTCATTATCTTGCTCAAGGACACTTCAACATGGTCATTGGGGGAGGTGAGGATTGAACCAGCAACCCTTTGTTTGCTTGATGGCCAATCTACCTTCAAGCCATACTTTCCTTTATAGTGGTACAAATATACTATGTATTGCACATACATGGTAAATACTTAGAAGTAGCATGGGATAAAAGGGAGACATTAATCATGTTTGAAAAACTAAATTGAGTATGAAAAACACTGAAAATGAATTACACTCTGTTACAATGGTAGAGGGCCACCTGTGGAATTCCTTCATATTACTTAATTATAAATTAACATGGAACAATAAATGCACTATATTCCAGAAAAAAACATCAGTGTCAATTGCAATCCTGTATATACCAAAGAATATTTGCACTAAAAGTCCTTGTTTACCATTTATTACTCTATTAAACTTCATACATACATAACCGTCTGCAACTAAAGAAGTCAACCTGTAAGAAAAGCACAGACGTAACTTCAATATTGTTTACAAGAATGAGCCACAACTTGCCATGTTTTTTATATTACTATAATTATACTAATCTGCTGTTTACAAAATCACATACTATGAAATGCTGTTATTTGAAATATTAAAATGCAATGCAAATAAACCTGCCTCTGCCTTCATTAAGACTGTGGTCTGTAATAATGGCCCATTGTCTGCCCTGCTAATACTGTATTATTACTATTACTAATTATTGCAGAGATCTCCAAATGGTGCCTTGATGACAGGAAAAAAATTACATCTACCGCTAGTGCTATTCCTACCAAACAGCTCAAGGGAAATATTGATATTAAGACAAAAGTGACAGGATATATGCAATAACATTTCTCTCCCTTTTCCTTATGAATGCAATGAAAACCAGCATCATCGATGAATACAATCACTTTCCCTCTAAAATAAAACAAGAAACTGCTGTGGTCTTTCAATCAGTGTCATTAACATAGTCGTTTTCATTAAAGTGGTCTGATGAAAAAAAACAATGGTTCTCATACTTTTTTTTAAACTAAGCATCCGCTCAGACAAATATTAAGCACTCCAAGTAGTACTATTTTGACCCAAGTTAAAAATGCAGTAGCATAGCTTAAACTATCCAGCTACCACAGGGGTGGGTAACATTTCAGAGGGCCCCACTGGCTAGGATAAAGTGAGGGGCCACACATCAGAAAATCAGAAAGAAACATGAAACATATATTGGAATATGTTCATGGATCTGAACTTGTTTTCAACTGTACGTGTTAATGTGGTGAACTCTGAGGCAACCATGAAAAGATCCCCTTTTTACCTACCTGCCAATCACTGCCATGCATTGATGAATTGATCACTTAAGACTCATGCCGAATTATGTTTCAGAGATATGAAAATAAGTAACTTGGTGGTGTTTTGGATATCAGATCTCATTCAGCTTGATGGAAAAATTCGTCATCAGCTGACAGCTGGAACCTCTGTCAGAATCACATTTAATAGCAGTACAGACTCAGTACAGACTCCTACACAAGACGCAATGGGTGCTGTGCTTGCTGCAGTGTCTGACACATGCAGGGTGACATGGTGCCAGCCAAGCACAGTTGACATGATGCATACCAGAAAGTTTTAGCATTTGCATCTGAATGTATCTTCTCAATCTGAGTGAAGTGCTGGCTCTCGTTATTCTGTGGAGATGAACAGCAAAGAAGAAGCGTGTGTTCATCTTCAGGACAACACAGGGATTGAGAGCCTTTCTGTTCATCCAGGAACTCCGCCAGGATAATCTTTTCCTTTATCGCCACTGTTGTGATCTATGACTCCCTCTTGCCAGATTACTTGCAATTGAGCTGGTGTAACACTTTTGAATCGTGGACCTGGACTGCTTCAGTCAATGGAGTGTTCTCAGAAATAAATCCAGCACATTGTCTTTCAGCCCTGGATATTTGGTTGGAAGGTGTCATCTGAGAAGTGCTGATTTCGTGGCTTCACTGCTGAGAACTTAACCTCATACCACACAGTGGGCTTTGGCTCTTCTGAATTCAAATGGGAGATAATGTGAGTCATGGCTCCTTATTGTCTAGTGTAATTTACTGTTATGATAGGATTCTTTGTTTTTGAATACCTTTGATGAATTTCCTTTTCAAAAAAATATTTCAGGGATTCCTCAACATACCACTTGAGGAAGGTGAACCAGTTTGAGAATGACTGATCTTGTTGTCATTATGTAATGAGGCAACATATTTTGTAATTCTTTCAAGTAAAAGGATGTGGAAAAGTGTTACATCTAGTGCAGTTACACTGTGCACATCGTCCACATTTGTTGTCATCAACTAAATGAGGCATATAACTCCTAGGTTTTTGAAATATGCTGTCTGCGTGTACCCGTCAAGCTTTTAAATTCTTTAATGAAGGAAAATGGCGGTGTCTCAAATAAATGCCCAACATCAGCAATGTTCGGCACAACATGCAAGTGTTTTCTGATGGACTATTTTGTTTCATGTGATCTGAATGTGAAATTAGGCTCACAGACAAAAGATGCTTTGTTTTTTTGTCTTTGTCTCACTTCGTCAACAGCTTTGCTTTAACAGTCATTTCACTGTTGACACATAACATTTTCTAGTCTACTTTACAAAACAAAGTTGTGCTTATGAAGTTTGCTGTTTGGTGAGGTTTTTTTCAGGTGGCATTCTCTGTTCTTCTCATTTTATGTAGGTTTCTAAGCCCCCCCCCCCCCCCCAAAAAAAACATACAACCCAACAACAAACTACTGGCAGGCCAACTAGTAGCATCCGACACATATGGGAAATGGCAAGTGTTGGAAGAAGTTTAGGATCCTTGTATAAGGCAGGTCTGAAGGATCTGTTATCTTGGTAAATTGCTGTAAAGAAATTCAATGAATATTAATATATTTCCCAAAAAGAGTCTCCCTATATTATTATGCAAAGTACCCAGACTGTACCCTGGCCTTAATGATAACAGAAATGCAAACAAGCCAAAGCATTTGTCTTCTTTTACAGCAGAATGATAATGGTTTGAGATGTGGAGCTATTTGACATTGCCCTTTTTCATGATCTGAAAATCATATTACCTCCGGGTTTTTTTCTTAAATCATCCTTTAATTCTATTTCTATACGGCATTATCTAAATGAAATCAACATAACAAGCCTCATGTGTGAGACGTGCATACACAGATTTGGTCTTAAATCAATGTGTGTGAACGAACAATTTAAGAACATTTGATGCAGTCCCATTCAAAATTTAAGAAACAAGAGCTAGCTTTCATTTTGTGCTATGAATTATCAAGAATGAGGAAAATGTATTTACTTAAGGAAAGAGTTGGAGGAACATGTTCTAAGACTAATTTTGCGTATTCCTGTAACAGTTTACACTCAATAGAAGCCATCTTTGCTTGTCCTATTGAATGAGTAGAAAAACAATCATTGCTCATCATAGTTCATCATGAAAAGGGATACGATGCCATTGCTTACTTCATCAAGGCATGTCTGTGTAGGTTCTCATTTATCCAGGTCATCGTAGATCGAAGCGAAGTAAAATCTGGTCAACTGGACGTAAGTTTATCTTGAAGACGTTTCACCTCTCATCCGAGAGGCTTCTTCAGTTCTAGTGAAGAGTGTGGAAACTCCAGCTTATAAACCTATGTGGGAGTGGTCAGTGCTATTGTGGTGGAAACGACCCTCCCGAGACTCACCTGGCTTCTCCAAACGACAGTCGTTGTGCGATGTCAGGGAGTTTCAGGGGTGGTCGTTAGGGAGTTTCACCGACCACTCAGATGCTAATGGGCTCTGCTGGCATCAGCCGTTCCACATGGGTCTGTCAGCTGAGCTCTTTGGGGAAGTTTTGAAAGGACTTGGTTGTAAATAGGAGAAAGGAAATGTCGCAGTCCACCTCCTCTGTTCAAAGATGGTTTCTCTATCCTGACGTGGATGGCTTCTTTAACTCCTCTTTCAAACCATCTGTCCTCTCTGTCGAGGATTTGGACATGGTCGTCCTGGAAGGAGTGGCTTTCCTCCTTCACTAGAACTGAAGAAGCCTCTCGGATGAGAGGTGAAACGTCTTCAAGATAAACTTACGTCCAGTTGACCAGATTTTACTTCACTTCGATTCATCAAGGCATGATCTCCAAATCTCTTTTACTTCCTCAATAGAATAATTATCCAAATAATGTTTGATGTACACAACTGAATATGGAGAGTGCATTGTTCTTTTCATTACACAATGGGTGTCTGGTCAGGTCCAGGGGCTGCTGGAGACATGTGGCTCATTGGTACATTAGTACATTGTAATAGAACATTTATCATATCGGCAACTGCTCAAGAATGAAATTACCAGACCCAGCAGGTATCTCTATCTCTATGGTAACTTAATTGCCACCGCATTCATGAAACAGCTAAATCCAGCAGTGAAATCAAGAAAATCCTGTCTTAATCTAGGTTTTGTGAAACAGCCCTCCAGTGTGGTGATTAGGTAGTTTACACAGATGCACTGAATACCCTGGGTGCATCAACAGGCCTTTTTCACAGCAGCCATTTTGACCTAACATAGTAGCATATTCACAAGTGTAATTAATTATAATAATAATGTCTTCTTTCCATTATGAGAGCCAATCACTGGGGGGCAGCATTTGACATAATAAATGGAATAGAACAATAGATAATTTGATTAATTACATCTGTGTACACCCCACTGATCTCTCAAAAAAAGCTGCAGTGAAAATGGCCTTTTTTTCCCTTAATCTTTATTTATATGACGGAACTTAAATCTGACTGGAACAGCGAATCGGTGGTGCCGTGTGCAGCCTGGTTCAACTGTTGGGCTGAACTGGTACCGCTGTGTGCGACACGCCAGCAGTGAAGCACAGCACAAATTCCATTGGTTGTGCAGACTCAGCAGGCCTGTGAAAGATGGAATCATAGCAGAGTGAGCAAGCTGACATTCTCATGTACAGAGTGAGAGAGTAAAGAGGAAGGAGTGGGAGATATCCTGCGGAGCAGCAGGAAGGAGAGGATAGCTGATAAGAGGAGAGAGACGGGATGAGACAAAAGAAGAGAGAGGTATGAAAGATTTTACAAGAGAGAAATAATAGAGAGAAAAAAATTAGATGTGAGATGACGTTAGAGAGCAGAGATGATATGTTGAGGAGAAAAAAGAAAAGAAAAATGAAAGAAAGTTGAGCAGATGGAAGAGAACAAGAAACTGTCCATATAATCTTTTTTGTGTCTTAGGTTGACAATCAGAAAGCTGTTTTCTGATTATGATGAGGACATGTTCAGGGATAAACAAGCGAGAAAGGACCAGGACTTGAAATTATGTCTAAGTTGATTATTATACTGTGCTATGCATGAATTACATCTAATATTATTTGAGTGTAGATTTTTCTGTTGGTCTGTTATTGATTAAGAGAACTTTAGTTTTTGTACTACATTGTTGAGGATCATTGTTTTGCTATCAAAACAGGCCAGATTATTCTTGGATGGGCTAAACTGTGGCAGATTTGTCAGCTAACATCTCCAGCACATTCTTAAAAAGATGGTTTCAAAATTTGTGGTGCTGTTATCAAAATGTATCCCTGTAACACTGTTTCACTCACTGTTATTGATGCCATATCATGCTCTTTGTTGGTAGGTTGCTGCTTTGCGGCGTAATTACCTGACTCATAGCTCCTCTTTGTGCCCTTTTTTGACACAGGCCATTATTATTTGCATGAAAGATAACAAGTCTGACTTCTTTGCTGCAAATGTACTTAAAAGAGGTGTTAACTTGAAGTATAAAACACATCATTGATACATAGCAGTCGACAAAGCAGAGAGGACATTTCTGGGTTTGCAAGGTACTCAGTGAAAAAATGTTGAGCATTAGCCACACCAATGTCAGTGAATAGCACCCAATACCCTATGAAATGGTCTTGAAAATTGGAAGGATTATGCTCTCTGTAAGCACACTCAGGTTTCTCTTTTGCATGCAAACTTTTGGCCAAATGGGCACCGTGCTTGCCAAGGAATAATTTAGAAAACTGGAGCTAGCTTGTTAAAGAAACCCATTACTTACATGAGGACTAGGCATGAGCTCTAGACCAGGCTCATATCTTACCAATCAGGATATGATACAATCTTGAGCTGAAATGTGGTTGACTTCATTTGTCACCTAGCTAAAAGGAACCAGTATCCAAATATCCTATATGACCCACAAAATGGCACTTTCCTATCATAAGTCGATTTGATGCCACTATGTAATCCTGGTTATGAATGACCTACCTCAGCAATCAAATTCAAAATGAAATGAGAGTGATAAGTGATAAGACATTTTCAGCAAGAATATTTCACCTGAATGACATGCCATGGCCATGCAGCAGTCCCAATGTGGTCCATGCAGATGCACACAAATCTTCAACATCTCCCCCTTGAATACTCTCCAGAGACTGAGTAATCTTTTTACTCATATGCAAAACGCTTTAACTATAAAGTCATTGTCAATGAACTGATTGAAGGTTAGAGGTGACCGTGGGAAAGTGGAGGTTTACAACTGTACCTGTCAGACACCATTCATTGCTTGAGCTGGTCTCCAAAACCTCCTGCAGAAGAACGTGAACTTTGCTCCTTGGTACAGCATAGCATATCAGATGAACCATGTCAGTAAGATTCCAAGTGTTTATGAAAACATTACAGAGTGAGAGTATATCAGAAATATCTCCAGGAAAGTGGACTTGCTGCCTCTCAAACTGATGCCAGATTGATAGAAGAAAACCTAGAGTTTGACAGCATTTCTTGAGGAAAGACAGCAGAAAACAACCTGGTAGCCTCAGCATGACAGCACTGAAGAAACACAATCCGCTCGAGAAGAGCAATGAGAGTTTCTTTCTGCCACTTGTAGACACAGCTCTTAAAAGCATGAATGACACATTTTCAAAACTGAAGGTATTTATGTTATTTTTTCTGTTTATTTTCTGCTGAACAAATAAAATACGTGACTGACTATTCACAGTGGCAAACTTGATGGCTACTGTAATACGCAGGAGAAAAACCTTGCTGGATGTCAAAGCTGCTGTCCGTGCCTTTTCATCCATACATCCATCCCCCTGCAATCAAGGCCAGTTGTCTCCCAGGAGAGACTTTTAACACTGAGAACAACGAGGTTTTTGATCCATTGGAGACGTGTTCGGTGTTGATACAAATTTTTTAAATGTCATATCATTTCTATCATAGTGTGAGGAACATTTTTTTTGGCCCGCCCAGCAAAGTTTGCCCGAGATTGACCACATAAATGGCTGAGAAATGTTAAGGGTTCATTCCATTATTCGTCTCAGATACTATTCCGCCAACAAAGGAGCAAGATGAGGGTCATTATTGGTTCAGTATTTCTATGGTGCTCTAAACTGAAAAGCTAAAAGGGGCTTAAAAGCAATTGCAAGGTCACCACTTTTCTGCTGGACAGGTAATCTCATGTTCGCTAACTAAAAATAGCAATTGCTCAAGTTAGCAACTTAAGCCTCTGACAGGTTCTTGTTCTTGTGCTTGTTCATGTGTCAAACACATGAATTGTCTGTTTTATTACTGCTAATACAACTCTGACCATATGTGGTTAGTTGTGTCAACCTGGCAACCAGCAGACTAGATTAGTGCAGCAAGAGTGACAGCGACACCTACAGACTGGGAGGCATAGGTCCATTGCACATTTAAGAATCCCTTGGAACACATGCTCTTTCTGTTCTTTCCAGATTTGACTAAATCAAGGATGTAAATATAAAGTCATGGATTCATCTTTTAGACAGTACTTCAGAATTCAAAAGGAAATTATCCCTATGGTATAATCCCAGTTCCCATAACAAAAAAATATCAACAAGCAACTGAAAATATGATTATTGAAGTAAAGTAAAAGTGAAAGTTTAATGGAGACATACAGTACGTTTCCCACACACAGGAAATAACACCAATGGCTGATTTAATTTTGTGTCAGTGAGAGCTAATAGTGTGAAAGAGCAGCTCTGTCCAGCTCCCTCCTTCCACACCAGTGTCATAGCCACTTGCTGTATCAACTCCCTTGCCTTTTATCATCTGCATTGTGTCTGCTCTCCGGGTGCAGTGGGGTCTACTATAGTGCAGCCACCCACCACTACTTTCAGCTCATAAATGTAGTCACTCTAACATTGTAGGGGAGATTCGTGAGCTCACACTGCATGCTGACCATATATACTGATTTTCCAATATACCATACAAAGACTCCGCAATCGCCAGGCCTGAATATAGCACACCATTATGTAACCGCCACTCACAGCTGGTTAGTGAAACAATAAAAGGTCATACTGCATCAAATCCATCGAGGCATGCACTGATATTAAAAAAGCTGTTAAAAATGTATTATCTACCATGGCTTCCACAAGTAGTAAGCATTTCATCACCAACCAAAGGGAGTTATCAACAATATTAAAAAAAGATAAGGATCTCGTACAGACCATATTGAAAACCAGCGAACTATTTTGGTGAAACGATTGCTGAGTTACACAGCTATGTTCAAAGGAGCAGTGCACATCCAAAAATACCTGAAGACAGGTGCCCAAAACACAGTGAGGTCAGAAGTACAAAGATGATTGCCCACTGATAGCTCCCTTAAGTGGTTTTTATTTCATCCACTGCCACTGGGTGAATAATATTTTGAGCAGGGTGCTTTTCTAAAGACTCATGTCATTAAACAGAGGAGCCATCTCAATATGGTCACATGACCAAGCAAAGATGAACCAGGTGTGTACAATTAATCAAGATACAATATGTGATATAAATCACACAATGAATGTGCCATTGATCCCTCATGAATCACCACATATACAGTCTTTCAAATATATATACATTTTGTTAATAGAAGTAATACATGTGGATCCATCATTTTATATGATAAACATCAGGTTATAAGCTATCATAAACTCAATATACCTTTATACTGGTGTTGGGAAGTGCTCTTTTTCAGGTTATAGCAACAGCACCTCAAAATGTCTGTGCATGTCCCTGGTGTGCAGTCATCTTTGTGCTTTTGAGCTACAAAAGTGGCATACATGAAAAGGCCAACTGCACCGGTTACAAGGGCAATCACATTGTATCCCTTAAACATGTTTAACCCTAAATTACATGTATGACAATAAATTATAAAACACATTTTGCATCACCTTGTGGTGGAAAAGGAAAGCATTTGGCTGTAAATGAAAAGGCGCAATATCAAACTACCGTAGTTCTGCAACACTGTCCCTCTATGTGTTGTGCTAGAGAAGAAAAGTCTGCAAATTTTATGTTATGATTGTATTAGAAATATCATGATGAATTAGAACGTGCTGCCCATGGTTGAAAAGCATTCCCACAGTACACATATACTCATGTAACTTTTGACATGAGTTTTTTAAGTGGCAACGCCCTTGTGGGAGGATTTATTCTGTTTTGTTATTTGTCTTTGTAACTACAATGTTAATATGTGATCGCTCAATTCCAAAGAAAAAAAGCAGCTAAATGTCTCCCCTCACCAACCAAGGTTCCTGCTCTGTTCCTAAACATGCACCAGAGGGGTTTAGGATATAGAAGGACGGATTAGCTCCAGGGCGTTTTTTTCTTTCTTTTTTTCTTCTTCATGACATCAGTGAGAATTTTGCTGCAATTTTCCGAACAGTCGGCTTAGAAAACCACCTCTGAACACCACAGGGGGAGACAGGAAAGATCAAGATTTTCTGAAACCAGCCAGAGTTTCATCCCAACTGTTTCTGAGCCAAACTGGTTGACACACTCATCTTAAAGTGATATTTTTTCTAAAAAAAAAGTATACATCAGGATAAAATCAGACAATGCATTTGAAAGTTTGTAAATGGATGTTTTTGGACAGTTTTGTTGTTGTTAGTAGTTGATGGTACCATTAACTTCAAGCTTAATATATAGCGCTGGTTCTTTCTGCATCCTAGAGTCACAAAAGAGTGATGCAGCAGGGAAAAACATGTCTTTGTGAGCTCAACAACCATTAACTTGAAAGCAAAAATACATTTAAAGACCAGCTGAGCAGGGTATGTGGTAGGTGGACGGGAGCATTTATTGTAGCTAAGCCCAATTCTGCTTGCTTCTTTTTTTCAGTCTTGTCTTCAACATTTCTCTCCTGTGGCTAAATCAAATATTCTTAGTTCTGGCTCTAGTGGAGCAGATGAGAACTTTATTGATTCATTATTGGTTGCTCACTTAGAAATTAACACCGAAGCTCTTCCATGTCCTTATAAAGTAAATGCCTTGGATAGCTATATGTGCATATTAATGCACTGCTGTGTGGCCCTGTTTTTTATAATGTCTAACTATCACAAAATCCGATTGAAAATAATCTATTCACCTCAGGTCTGCCCTGGTTCAAGCTCCATAAACTGCACATCGACTGGTCCACCTATTGTGTGGTGAAACAGAGCCTACTTTGTCATTCTCAGTGCCTCCATTCAGCCCTTGCTCCCAAGAGTTCCACATGCAGCCCCTAGGGTTTATACTTATATGCCAATACATTTTTCATCACCAGTGCAATTGAAAAAAGGGAATACGAAAGAAGAATACAAAAATCATAAGCATTTAAGAAAATACTGCTGTAACACTGACAAACCACGAAGATGTTTGTAAAATTAAAAAATGTATCAAACCCTAAAAGGTCTCATGTGTAGCCCTAATTAACCAATAACTGTGAGGCAATGACTTTTAAACAATGAAAAAGTAAATAACTAAAGAAGTTGTAATTTTAACCCAGAAATGCTTCCATTTCATCATCAACCTTAATCACTGTTAACAAAATATAACTTCCCATGTTTGAATTAATGATACGCACATCTTTTATTATACGGGGTTGCATGGCTTGGAAGTAGAGAGGCCATCTAGCAACTGAAGGGTCACTGCTTTGATCCTCACTTCCCTTGGTGACCATGCTGAAGTATCCTTGAGCAAGAAACTGAGTCCCTAATTGCTCCTAATGGCCCTGCGATGGACTGACGACCTGTCCAGGGTGAACCCTGCCTTTCGCCCAATGTCAGCTGGGATAGGTTCCTGACCTACCCCCTCCCACATGACCCTAACTGAGAAGCAGTACAGAAAATGGATGGATGTATCCTTTATTTATTTCATATCTACAAGCTTCTTATCAATTTTTGCAATTCAGCCCGGCCTGCTGGAGAGGAAGGTTGCTTTGCTTTTGCCTCTGCTTTTTCAGCACATTCATTCACTGATTTCTCAAGGGCACAAATATCACCCTTCAATCTGGCCCTCTTCTTGTTCAAATGGTGTTGTTCATCGTGAGAGCCATTCCTCTTTAAGTCAGCCACTTGATTTTCTTTTTCTGTCTCTTCATACATACAGGTAGCCATGGGTACGTCTTCCTGGCCTCTGCATCTAAAAAGAGCAGCTCTTTTGTGATCTCTATATTAGTTAGGCCCTAACATGGTTAACAGTGAGGGGCCTCTGAGCCGATAGAAAGCTCTCCTTCTGGTTCCCTATTGTGCTTTGTTGGGAAGAGATGGGCCTTTCCATGAGACAAGAGGTGGATTTGCAAGCTTGAGAAAAGTATTTGAAAGGTTGTTTTTGTTTTTTTCCCCCGCATGGCCATACATAGGTTTTGTGTGTGCGTGTGTGTGTGTGTGTGTGCGTGTGTGTGTGTGTGTATAAATATATGTACTGTATATATATATATAGATTGTCCACATTATAGATGTTTGACGCAATTTCTTTTTCTTCAGTATGGCAGATGCCTTCAAGGTTTTTAACATTTGGCAGATATCTTGTTTTCGCTTTATATGTTTTGGCACATAGCAACTACCGATTACATGCATTAGTGCCATATATTTTGGAAAGTGTTACGTGCCAACGAACTGTTGTCAGTTTGTGTGGGTTTGTTTTTTTTTTTTTTAGATTTTTTTCCTCTGTCATGCACTAAAAGCAATTTTAAAATGCAGGGAACTGAAAGTACAGATATTGATGTTAAAATGTATGTATGCCAAACTATGGGGAGGCTAAAATCCATCGATCCATCCATTTTCTACCTCTTATCCTGTTAAGGGTCATGAGGGGCTGAAGCCTATCCTACCAACCTTTGGACGAGAGGCAGGGTTCACCCTGGATAGGTCACCAGGGCCAACACACATAGACAGACAACCATTCACACTTACAGCCACGCCTACGGTTAATTTCGAGTATCATTCAGCCTCGTCCCCTCTTGATGTCTTTGGACTGTGGGAGGAAGCCGGAGTACCTGGAGAAAACCCACACAGGAACAGGGAGAACATGGAGACTCCACACAGAAAGACTCCGTGTTTGAGCTGGGTGGGGCTCAAACCCAGAACCTTCTTGCTGTGAGGTGACAGTGCTAACCACTGCACCACTGTGCTGCCTGAAAATAGTCAAATAAAGAAGAAATACTTGAATAGTCTACAGTGTAGTAAAAAAGTATTTGGACTCTCTTCTCTCTAAGATGTGATCAGATGGTTCATTCCACTGCCAGTGTTTTGCAAGTGTCTGCCTTTTTCAAAACAGTTTCATATGGGCAACGTCTCAATGATTCCTTGAAACGAACCATCTGACATGTCAGTTTACTAAAAATCCCCACAACTTCCTGAGGATATGATCACAGAGTTACCTCACCAATGTTTAGCTTCAATATGCAATACTTATATTTCTTCAAAAAGTCTAATTTGCATGACTTCTTCGTGACTATAAAGTCAGAAACAGGCAGCCACATAATTCTTAACTTGAAGGTAACGGAGCCTGACTACCAAAGGCTTCGTTCAGTATAATCTTTTTTTTTTTTAAGTCTTTTTTAATCCAACCGTGTGCTCAATAATCCAATGATCTCTCTCAGATTCAGTCATGCGTCCTTGGGTCAAGGCTTTGTATGCGTCTCACTAGGTGGAAAGCCTATTTTTAGCAACTCCTCAAGCAGTGTAACCATGAATATTTTGCAGTCCATCCTAATCTCTAATCCTGGTCTCTCTGAAATGTTTTAGGATGACCTGAGTTGGATGAGACCTCAAAACAATGAAGAGATTTTATTTGCTAGTTAGATCCCTCACTCCATACAGCTGAGGTGATAAAGACTGCAGTACTATATCTTGATTCTATAACATGCAGTAAATAATATTTAGAAGTCAACACATCACTTACATATTGTCTTTATCCTTCAGTGGTCAACAGTTTGGTCAATTGTATCTGTAAGACATTGGGAATAGCTTTAAGGGAAATTCTGATCAACTAAATAGTGAAGTTTTGTATATGTTGGACAACAATCATGTGTAATTGCTTATGACATGTGTTTATGAAGTCAGTTATGACCATTTTTTGTAAGCTATTACACTTATACAATATCTTGCTTTGGTTGCTTTCGGTTGATAAGATTTCAAATGGAAAGCAAGTGAAAAATAGTCAGATTTTAAATATTCATGTTTTGCATTGGGTAGTTCACCTCTCCCTTCCATCTTCATGTACTGTTTGACATGCAGCAGAGCTGCAATCCTTTTTTTGACACATTGACAGGAAGTGGATGTAGCATATTTTGCAAGCTCCAGTGGATAGAAAATGTCAAAAAAAAAAAAAAAAAAAAACCTTGTGACGGGCAGAGCAATCTTGGAACAGCCAGTCCCAGTAAGAGAGTGTGTGTTCAACTTCCAATCTGGTGGATGTCTTAAGTCATTATGCAGTGTGTGCAATGTACTTGAACTGATGATAATTAACGACTCTCCAACATCATCATGGACTCACTCCTGCAGGATTGTGAACCTATTTGGCCCATCCATTTTGATTGTGATATTTGTTATTCAGTGCTCTGAAAGCACATCCTTCCTTTTCTTATCTGTATATCAAGCTGATGAATGGCCCATAAACGCTGAGCTGATCTATGTAGTCTTCACCTCGGGCCTGTCTCATAGTCTGATGTGCATGTCTAATTGTTTCGCCTGTCGATAGTGATCCAGGGTCAACATCTGTGTCCAAAGTCAGTTTCTTTAGGAACTTGCATGTGGGGCTGGGAGTAAATTCCCTCATTTTTAACTTTTCAGAGAGAATGAATTACTTTTTGTCATTTTCTTCCTGGAAAGAAAAATAAAATATATGGCGTCATTACATGTTCAACAGCAGGAGTGATTTATCTAATGAAATAGCTTTCTAATGCTCTTTGTATGTTGGTATCATCCAGTAGAGGTCCATTTAAATCAAACAGATCCCAGTGTTTAGCTGTCATTGGATTAACAGTGAACTTAAGAGGAGGTTATGTATAAACAATTTTTTTTTCAATGACATAGCTCCAATTATTTCTGACTAACTCTGGACTCAATGACATTTGGATTTAGGAGTATGTTTGTGAAATACACTAAATCAGTGGTTGTCAAACTTTTTAACCAAGTATCATCACAGAAAAATTGAAGCACGACAAGTACTACCATTATGAAGTTAGAAATACAGGGGCATAGTTACTCTTTTCAGCTGCAACAGGGGTGGACAATATTTTCCCTCAGAGGACTGCAGTGGCTTGGGAAAAGTACATAAGGTGCCACACATCAGACAATCAGAAGGAAAGATGAAACACATGTACTAGAATGTGCATGAATTTAAATTTGCTTTCACATGTGTCAGTCTGGTGAACTCTGACATTATAATGTCAAGATCCACTTTTGCCAACTGCTGATATATTAGTGATTTATTGTGAACTGATGGAACACACTGAATTATGTTGTAAATATGTGAATATAAGAAAATAAGTCAATGGGCGGTGTCTTTGAGAAAGGTGCTCTCATCCAGCATGATGGAAAAATATGGGAAATTGGCAGCACATGGGAGGCTGAAACCTCAGTTGGATCACACTTAATAGCAATACAGACTCAGCACAGACCCCTACACAGGACTCAATAGATGCAGCTCTTGCGTCGGTGACAAGCGCATGCACTATTCAAAAGCAAACATAGTTGCTATGCAAGGCAGACATGCAAAAGAAAGTTTTATAATTAGACACATTGGAATGTATCTTACTGTCAATCGGAAGAAAATGCTTGCTCTGGTTAATCTGTGGGAGTTGCAAAGAAGAAGCATGTGTTCATCCTCAGGACAGCACAGGAGATTGGAACTTTTCGGCTTGTGCAGGCAGCTTCATGCCATGCTCCGAGGGTTATTTCATGCTAACACTGCCAGGATAATCTTTTCCTTCATTGCCATTGCTGTGATCTACTGGTGAATCACATGTTTGTGTCATGGACCTGGACTGCTTCAATGTGTCGCATTTTTCTCAGGAAAAGCTACCTTTCCACCCTGGTAGTCTGGGTAAAACGTGCTGTCTGATGTGCTGATTTCATGGATTAGTTGCTTAGAAGTTCACCACTTACCACACACTGGCGCCTCCAATCCAAATAAGTCCAAACTGGAGATAACTTGAGTCATAGTTCCTTACTGTCTTGCATCTTTGTTGCTAACTTTAGCAGAAGCAGATGCGGCTCCGGCTGCATGCATGCAACATGAATCAATGTGACCATGTAGCAGTCTGACACAAAAATATTACAAGGGAGAAAATTTATTGTGACTTTCAATTTGATTAATGCATTTCTTTTCAAACATAATGCTGTTTTGATAGTATGCTTTCTTTTAAAATGTTTTGAATTGTTTCATTTTCCAAGATATATTTCTGGGATTCTTCTATGTACCATTTGAGGGAGCTCACAAACCACACAGTTTGAGAATCACTGCACTAAACTGATATGTTAATTTTTGGTTGTTGCTGTTACTTGTGGATGATGACCTTGATTTTACTGTATTGTTCTTCACATTGGGTAAGACTAGAATAACCTAAGCTTTAAAAAAAGAGAAATAATAGTGTTTTCTGTAAATATATAATTCTGTAAAGTCTGTATGTATATGCAGTATATATATATATATATATATATATATATATATATGTATATATATATATTTATATGATTTTTGTTTAGTTTTTCTTTTCACTTTTTCTTATCTTTTTAATTTTACTTACTATCTAATTTATTGATATATTTCACTCTCTTCTGTGACAGACTGGCAACCTGTCCAGGGGTGTACCCTGCCTATCACCCAATGTCAGCTACGAAAGGCTCCAGCCTATCCCAGCTGAGAAAACAAGAAACAAAAAGGAAAAACAGTAGATAATAAAAAAGAGAGAATATTTCACTTTTAAAAGAAGAGCAGGGGGGCGCTGTAGGATGCGGACGGAGTAGACGTGTTTCTCTGAGCTCCTCGTGGCACACCAAATCTATCTAATTTAAACGCGCATTTCTGTTTTAAGGACTTCGCCTTGTGTAAACCCTTGAGTTTATTGACAAAGGAAACAAGATTATGTCGACCAAAACATCACGAGGCAAGAGGGGAGCTACTCGCTCGCTAACAGAAGCTCCTAGCCGTGATCAAGCTAGCACGAAATCTGTGAGCATGTCATCAGCTGAGGAGGAAGACGTGCTTCCACTTATTTGGCAGAAAATGTCAGACAAGCTGTTGCAGTCCTTTAATGAGAGGTTCGATAAGTTTGAGCTGAGTTTCCAGAATCTGCTGTCCGCCCAGAAAGCACTCACGGAGAGGCTGTCCGTCAACGAAAACCAAACCGCGGACCACGAACAGCGCATCCACGCCGTGGAAACGTCACTCGCCGAACTGCAGCAGGAAAATAAAAAGCTTCGGGCCAAGCTTTCGGATCTGGAAGGGAGATCCAGGCGAAACAACATAAAGATCGCCGGCATTCCCGAAGGGGAAGAGAAAGGGAGGCCGACCGAGTTCGTCTCCAATTTAATTCCCAAGCTGCTGGGAGATGACATCTTCACCAAGCTGGTAGTCATCGATCGGGCGCACCGCACACAACAGCCCAAACCACCGGAAGGCTCCATACCCCGCACGATAATAGCGCGGGTACACCTCGCACAGGATAAAGAAAGGATTCTATGGTTTGGAAGACAGCGGTCAATGGAGTACGGAGGTCAGCGTATTTTGATCTTTCCCGACTACACTGCAGAGGTGATGGAGCAACGGCGGAGCTTTCGTGAGGTGCTTCAGCTGCTGAGGGAGAAGGAGATTCGGCACTCACTGCGCTTCCCGGCCAGGCTCCATGTTCATTACCAGGATCAAGTGAAGGTATTCAACAACCCAGCAGAAGCTAAGAACTTTGTTGATCAAAAACTTTGAGACCCTATATCCTGATAACGCAGAGAGTCTAAACGTGTACTGAGTGAACTTTTATTTTGGCGCTTTCTTTTTCTTAAACTAAATCTGTTTTGTAAGGTGTGTGCCATGGAGGGGCTGTGAGCTGGAGGCTTTTTCGCCGTTTTTCTTTCTTTTTTTTTCTCTTTTTTTCTCTTCTTCGCCCGGTGGTCCCTGATGTGGATGTGGGTAACGTTGCTTCGTTTGGGGAAGCACTGGTTAGGGGTTTTTGTTCATGTATGTGTTCACTGTTCACTTGATGTTTTTTTTATGTGCTTGCTGTTGGCTGCCAATTTTAAGGTCGATTTTATGTTCCATAACAACGCTGTTAGCTTTCGTCGCTGCTACTTAATCCTGCCACTCTCGAATGAACAACATGCTTGACTCAATATCCTTGGTTTCCTGGAACGTCCGTGGTTTAGGCCACCGGATAAAGCGAGCTAAAGTTTTTGCACATCTGAAGTCACTGAAACCTGACATAGTATTTTTACAAGAAACGTATGTTAAAGCCACTCAGCATAGTATACTCAAAGCTAATTGGATTTCACAGGTCTACCAGTCACCTTTCACATCTAAAGCTAGAGGCGTGGCTATTCTTTTCCGCAAATCCGTCCCCTTCCGCTTTCACTCGTCTACAACAGATCCAAATGGCAGGTTTATAATTTTATCAGGCTACATCAACTCACTTCCTATTACATTTGTAAATATCTACGGACCGAACACTGACGACCCAGTTTTTTTTCGCAAAGTATTTGACCTGATCCCTGATGATGATTCCAGTCACATACTGATTGGGGGTGACTTCAATTGTTATCTGGATCCATTTCTGGATAGGTTCTCCTCTGCTCCCCCACCCAAAATTCTTGCTGTGCAAACTCTTAACGAATTGATGAAGTCGAAGAAGGTGGTGGATGTTTGCAGATTACAACACCCATTAGATCGCGATTATTCTTTCTACTCTCATGTGCACAGATCGTACACGCGAATTGATTACTTCTTAGTGGATTCTAGATTAATTTCAAATGTTGACCACACTAAATACAACAGCATAATAATATCAGATCACAGTCCGGTCACCCTTAGGCTTCAACTGTCTCTTCCTAGGCAGGCCTACAGTTGGCAATTCAACCCTTTTTTGCTCACAGATCAGGCATTTAGGGAATATATCACATTGCACATTTCGCTGTTCCTTGAGATCAATGACAATGGGGAGGTGAATGATTCAATACTGTGGGAAACACTCAAAGTATATATTAGGGGACAAATTATTTCTTACGAAGCAACTTTAATAAGGACTAGGCGGGGTAGGTTGGACATGATTGAGAAAGAATTGGTGGCCGCAGAACAGGCTTATAAAATCTCTTTGATTCGGTCGGATTATAATGACATTCTTAAATTAAAATATGAATACAATTCTATTTTGGGGGAACAAATTGGCAAGACACTTCTAAAACTTAAACAGAAACACTTTGAGCTTGGTGACAAACCACAGAAGTTATTGGCTAGGCAGTTAAAGGGAGAACAAGCAAAACGAGCCATCTATAAAATTAAATCCAAATCTGGTCTGATGCTAACCGACTTAAAAGATATTAACGAACGATTTAGAGAATTTTACTCTGAAATTTACACTTCTAAATCAATAGCTACCCAGACAGACTTTGACCAGTTTTTCGATTCAATTCAGTTCCCACAACTCGACAAGGTTTTCAGGGAAAATTTAGACTCTGATTTTACACTGTTTGAGCTACAAGAAGCCATCAAAGCATTCCCTTCTGGAAAAGCGGCTGGACCAGACGGGTTTGGGCCGGAGTTTTACAAAGCATTCCAGGGTCTCCTGGCTCCCATTTTGCTGCGAATGATTCGGGATACATTTAGAAATAAGAGACTCCCATCTATGCTCAATGATGCAAACATTTGTGTTTTATTAAAAAAGGACAAAGATGAAACAGATCCTGGCAGTTACAGGCCCATAGCTCTCCTAAACTGCGACTTGAAAATAATCACAAAAATACTAGCAAACCGCTTGGGCAAGTATATAGCTGGTATTATTCATCCAGATCAAACTGGTTTTATCCCAGGCAGATATTCTTTCTGTAATGTCCGCAAAATTCTCAATATCCTATATGCTACTCATGGTAAAGACGACGGAGCGGCCATATTATCCTTAGATGCTCATAAAGCCTTCGATATGATAGAGTGGCCCTATTTAATCGCCACATTAAGGAAGTTTGGATTTGGTGACACATTCATAGAATGGGTTAAAATTCTATACAGCGATCCAAAATCCTCTATTCTTACAAATGGGGATAAATCCAGCCCGTTTTCTCTAAAATGTGGTGTTCGTCAAGGGGACCCATTGTCTCCCTTGCTGTTTGACATTGCACTGGAGCCGTTAGCACTGGGCATTAGGAGCCATCCAGATATAAAAGGCATTAAGTTGGGCGATGTTGAGACTCGTGTGACCCTTTACGCGGACGATCTCCTCATTTGTTTGGCAGACCCAGCAGTCTCTATCCCCATCCTACTGGAATACATAAATTCTTTCGGCAAGATTTCTGGTTACACCATCAATTGGCAAAAGAGTGAATTTATGCCTTTAGTAGATCATTTTACTGAGGATTTCCTGAGTAAGTTGCCTTTTAGAATAGTGAAGGACTCTTTCTCTTATCTGGGACTGAAACTGACCAGGAATCCTGAGCATCTTTTCAAATCAAACTTCTTAACAGCATTAGAGAAACTCAGTGCAAATATCGAGTCTTGGAGGACACTGCCCTTATCCATGATTGGACGGATCAATACGATTAAAATGGTTAGCCTACCTAGATTTCTCTATATTTTTCAGAATCTGCCTGTGTACTTAAATGCATCCTTTTTTAAGAAACTTGATTCTATTATATTGTCGTTTGTGTGGGGGTACAAATCACATAGGATATCCAAGGCTCACTTACACAAACCTCTTAAGAAGGGTGGTCTTGGTCTGCCTATTTTTAAACACTACTATTGGGCGGCCAATTCTAGGGCTCTCACCTATTGGAAAAGTGCTGGGGAACTGATTGATAGGAGCCCTCTGTGGGTACAACTAGTGGCCTCTATGGTCAAAAGTTCCTCACTCCCTGCTCTGCTATTTTCTGGCTCGGCCTTAAAAATTAAGTCAATTAAATCAAATTTTACCCTAAAGCACTCTCTGCGAATATTGAGTCAAATACGGATGGCCTGTCAAATTCCCAGTGTTTCCATTCATTCTCCAATATGTCAAAATCACTCATTCAAACCTGGATTGCTAGATGGGGTGTTTGGAGTCTGGAGGGAGAGGAGTATCAAAAACTTTGCAGATCTGTACATTGATGGCAAATTTGCATCTTTCACTCAATTAAGGACTAAGTTTGAACTTCCAAATTCTCACTTCTTTCGATATCTTCAAGTCAGACATTACATTAAGGAAAATTGCCCACACTTTGAATCCACCCCTACTTCTCATCTTTTCCTTGAAAATCTCTCGCTTCCCCCGGACTCGGAGCAGTTGGTATCAAAATTTGTAAACTGCTTTACCACTAATATTTCTTCAGATCACATTAAAGATGCCTGGGCCAGCGATCTGAACTCAGAGATATCTACAGAGCTCTGGGAAGAGGCGATGTCCCAGGTTCATTCTTGTTCCATTAACTCACGCTACAGGCTAATCCAATATAAGGTGATTCATAGACTACACTACTCAAAAACAAAACTAAACCACATCTTTCCATCGGTGTCTTCTGTATGTGATAAATGTGGTGCAGCTGAGGGATCACTAGGGCACCTATTCTGGTTCTGCCCAACTCTGCATAGCTTTTGGACTTCTATTTTTGAGTGGCTTTCACTAGCCTACTCCAAGGACATTCAGCCTAACCAGGACCTGGCCATCTTTGGATGCTCTACTAGGACTTTCTAATTACCATGTAACATGCAAACAGCTTGGCGGTTAGGGATGGTGGTAGCCAAGAAACTCATTCTCCTGACTTGGAAGTCCACCAACCCACCCTGTTTTACACATTGGCTGAAAGAGATGCTCTCCATTATACAGATGGAAAAACTCAGAATGTACAAACCCAATACACAAAATAGGTTTGAGAATACATGGGGACCTTTCTTGGCACAGTGTCACATAAGATGATAACCACAGGAACTCTAGCTGACTATATAATTATGCAATACTATGTCGGTCTGGATTAATCTGTTTATGTAACTCTGCCTGGAGTTGGAGACATTGTTATTGAGAGATGGATACAGACATTTTTTAATGGAACAGCGATCTCTTGAACTGTCTGGCAGCCTTGTTTTGTGTTTTGTTATTGTACCGTATTTTTTATTATTGTTTGTTCTTTTTTTTTCTTTGTGTCTGTTTGTTCTGTTTTTTTCTTTCATATGTTCTGTCACTGTGTTTGAAAAAACTGCAAATTATAAATAAAGTATTAAAAAAAAGAAGAGCAAAGAATAGCACTAAAAGCTTTTCTCAACTGAAAATATATTTTTGATTTTACATCAATTTTTTGAGCTGACTGGTTGAGTTTTGAACCTTCCAGAGTTTCTGTGTGTGACTTTTCAAACTAACTGTATAATATACAGTTGATCAAACAAATAAAAAATTTAACTTAAATGGCAAGACACATTATGCTTCATTCATTAAATGGGGTTGTCAGATGAAATATGCATACTGTTGTTATGCCAATATTTCAGAGAGATTCACAGGACTGTCCATAAATTAGAACAGATATCCCGGTAGCCATGGTAATGAATATTCATGACACCTACGTTATAGTTTAATGTTGATTTCCATCAGAGGATGTATCAATAATTAATCAAACATGAGTTATTTTCAACAGCTTGGTGGTGCTAGTAAAAGATGTAACCGTGTGGCTACTGTAATTTTGTGACTTGAGGATGTTCTGCATAATAAGATGCCACAGAAGGAACAAAAACCTGATACCTTCAGATGACTGTAATGAGTATAAGTGACGTGGCAATTTTCAGTCGGACTCTCTTGACTGCCCAGAGCTCGATTAAGGGTTTATCTTGAACACTATAATTTTCCCCACAGGTGTCTTGGCAGTCTCAAAGTACTGGATTTATGTTCTTTAGTCAGTACCCTTTGAATGAAAATATATTGAATGTATGGATAACAGGAACATGAGATTTCCATTTGGTTCACGCTTAGGGCTGTAACACACAAACATTGTGGCATCTCTGCAGTATAGTGACAAATGCAAAAAGAGTATTTTTTATTTTTTTATAACAAAAAATAATTGATTACTCATTTTTTCAGTACACAACCTAGAGTTCATTAGCACATTTGGTGCACCAGGTGACAATCTATGCATCCATCCATTTTCTATACCGCTTATTCATTAAGGGTCGCGGGGGGGGGGCTGGAGCCTACCCAGCTGACTTTGGGCGAGAGGTGAGGTACACCCTGGATGGGTCACCAGTCCACCGCAGGGCAATCAGGAGCAATTAAGGGCTCAGTATCTTGCTCATGGATACTTTGACATGGTCACCAAGGAAAGTGAGGATCGAAACCAGTGACTCTTCGGTTTCTAGACGGCCACTCTACCTTTGAGCCATGCCGCCCCCATCAGGTGACAATCTACTGATGGATAATTGAGTGTAACTCAACTGAAGACACCTATAGGACCCAGGAACTAAATGAAGTTTGTAAAACAGGCAGGAGAACAATGACTGATTGAAATCCCAAGGAAAAAGTAAACAAATGCATCACACAACAAGAGACAAGTGAGAGCCCAAATGGCTGTGAAGGAGCTGCTCGGCAGAGGGACAACGAACACATAAAGACAGGAAGTAAAGAAAACAGACAGTTTTCAAATAAAGCAAGAACTAACTAAAACAGGGGTCAAGTGAAATAATACAGGAGAATAAACAATGAGGAAAACAATAAACACAAAAATCACATTTCAAAACAGAAAAGTCAATGATCATAGATGTAAGCACAGGTGGTTCAACCTGCTTGGCATACCCGCCTGACACACCGTCGATGGCACCATGGTGCAGGCTGCTGGGTTGTCAGCTGGGAGCCACCTTTTCAGATGTTTTGCCCCATTATTCACAGAACATCTCTGGGTGGTGGGGCAGCAGTAGGGATGTCTCCCTATCACTCCCTGCAGCCTGCTTAGGAACCTTCTTTTTCCCACTCCTTGTCGTAGCTCTGACGCCAGAGCCAAAAGCTCCCTTGCTCCACCTCCTCTGCCATGTCTTGCATAGCCTACTTCCTTTTGTGGCCTGTTACTCTGAGAGTTTTAAGGAGTAGCTGTCTGGATGCTCCAGTAAAACCCCTGCACCCGACTTCCACTCAGAAAATAAATGCTGTCCACCCAGCTTCCAAGTATGCAGCTGGCAGTTTTACGTACCTGTCCTTTCTCGAGTGTGCAGCCTCAACTTCTTCTTCCCATGGGATAGTGAATTCTATAACTGTTCTGGCATCAATTCCTCGCTGATTGGGATGTATCAAGGAAACGTGCGTGGATTCCAGCGCTCGCACATATTGATACATCCGGATTTTTTTGTGCATGCGCAACTTTCGCGATTCTTGCGACCACAGTTTTTTAGTATGAGATCCACGTAAGTATTGATACATGAGGCCCCTGGAAACTCAATCTTGCCTGGGGTGTCCTCACATGCCAGCCCAAATGATGATCCTATTGGTCACAGCTTCCCAAGCAGTCCATCTGCCTTGCTGGTACTGGCTTACAGCTGTGACCTTGTAGCTGTCTTCTTCCATCCTGGCAACGTCAGAGATGACAAGATCCTTCCTCTCCTTCTTGGTGGCTTTAGACCGTCTCTTTGGCACTGCTCCTCATCTAAGGCCAGCTTGACCCTGCTGTGTGAAGCTAAGGACTACTTGGGTTGCATTCCACTTGCGTCCTGTTGGAATCGGAGGATTGGCAGTTTGAATAGCCTGGTCCGGTGAGTCTCTCAGGTTGAATGAGAGCCTTACCTTCTCCTTTTTGTATCCTACGCTAATTGACTGCAGTGGAAGCTAAAGGGTGTTTTTTTTCCCAAAGAGTGCTGTAGTCGTCGAGGATGGCCAAGCCATTTCCAGATGAAGCTGTTGGCTTTTGCCTCCAGTGTCAGGATGGTTGTCAAGGTGATGTCCCTCAGTTCCAGAGTCTACATGAGGCAGTGGTATCATGTAAACTGGTAACACCAGACATGGAATTTCCCTGGCAGAAAGGACAGGTCAATCTGGCATAGGCCATCTTAAAGTTGAGTTCTGATTATTGAGGCCATGCTCCTGTCTGACAGGTCAGCTTTGTAGAGTCTGCCTAGATTTCTCACAGGTTCTTCTGCCAATAGAGGGATTCTTTCTCTGCCAACAGTGAAGAGGATGTTGTCGTTCTTCATACGGGCCCATGCCAGAAGCTCCTTCAGACATTTGAGGAGTCGTAGTCATTTGTATAGGCTGCTGTTTGGAGGAGGGTGGCCACATCATCCATGTAGGCCCATATGGCAGGGAGTCTGTGGTCTGTCTGTGATCTTATCCCTTGGAACATCAGCCTTCTGCCTATCAGGATTACTTCAAATGCAGCTGTGAAGAGGATGGGAGAGATGGAGCATCCCATTGCTATCCCCTTCTCTAGCTGGTGCCAGTCAGTAGAGATATCCCGAGTTGTGTAGCAGACCTACATGTTGTTGAGGTAGTTTCCAACTAGGTCCTGGATATATGATGAGATGTGAAAGAAGTCAAGGGCGTATGTAATAATGTGGTGGGGAACTGAGCCGAAGGCATTCTTGAGGTCTAGCCAGACAACACTGAGGTCTGCCCTGATGCATTTGGTCATCTGGATTTGCCCCCAGATCCCTGCAGAGTGTTCAACACAGCCACGAAACCCTGGGAGGCTTGCCCCTGACAGCTGGTATCAACATATTTGTTTGCTAGGAGGTAGCTAGACATGTGTCTGGCCAAGACTGCGAAGGAGATTATTCCCTCCACATTCAACAGGGCAATACCTCTAAACTGCTTGATGTTTATGGGGTCTTTCTTCTTTGGAATGAAGATGCTGACTGCTTTACACCATGATGGTGTGGATGGATGGACTGGGTTTTCCAAGTCACCACCATAAACCTCCATAGCAGCTTGAGGGCAGTTTTTGAACACCTTGTAGGGCACTCCATTTGGTCCAGGTGCTGATGCTGTTACGACCTGCCTGACTTCCGCCCACTGGGTGGCGTTGTGTCAAATTTTGTGGAGGGCTCGGGTGGGCAAGGTACATGGCCTGGTGATCCAAGGGGTGTTCCTTTCTAGTTGTCGCTCAGCTGCTCCTTGATGTAATGTTATAGCTCCTGCTCGGTAGTCTGTAAGTCCTAACAGGACAATGTGATTTCATGGAATTGCATATAAATAACATGCCACTTTAAGGACATTTTGCATGCTTGTCTACACATTCTTAGTTTTTCGTGTGATTTAATGCCCATAGACTTTTATTGTGAAGTGACACGTGCTATCTCCAGTGCATTGTCATAAATGGTGATTGATTTTACAACAAAACAACACTGTAAACTGTGTTGCTGAAGACATATTATGCTAGAAATATGCCATGCAGTAACAGGATCTTCATTAATCTTTTATAGTGCACCTATTGAAATACTTGGAAATTCAAAAATTTCAACCCGAGAGTAAGAGTTTTTGTTACTTTTGAAACATTTTAAAAAATATTCAATTTTTATGTTGAAAATCAAGATCAATGAATTCGCCATACATATCACTCAACTGTCTAGGGCAAACACTTTCTACAAGGTGTATATACTAAAAAAATAAGAAAAAACACAACATAAACATGATTAACCCCCAACACACACATACACACACACACACACACACACACACACACACACACACGTGTGTGTGTATGGGGCGGTGTTATTCCTGTTTATGTTGTGTTTTTCTTATATTTTTATGGGTATGTATTGATGGTCAGTTACCTTAGCGTTACCAGTTACCTAAGCGTTACCTGGCCTTTCTTTAGGAGACTTCCTTCACTTAAACCATATAAATGTTTGTTTTCCATGAAAGTTCTTGCCAAATGAGTTACAGTCACTCAGTATCTATTAAGATTCTGATAGAATGTCAATTGGGACTCTAGTGAAAATACAACTAATTACAACTAAACTGTTTCAACAACATAATGCTCTGAGAGGCAGCAGTCTTTTGAATGAATTCACTGAAAAAAAACTCAATTCAGTGTTGTGATCATGTTCAAATGATGCATTACCAATAAACACCTTTAAAAAAAGAAATTAGTAGAAAGTAACAAGTTAGTAAGTTAGTAATGTCATTAAGGTCTGGTTAGGTTAGGAAAACATCATAGCCTGGGTTATGAAACTCAACGGAACTTGATCAACAGTCTCACTCTGCAATGTCCAGTGTGCGTTGGACCCATCTGCCACCCAAAGCAAGCATAGACTTTTTGTGTTTACTGTAAATAACCATAACCTCTGCATTCTGTGTGATGTTGAACAAGAAAATATGTGTGGCCACCATGGCAACTGACTTCCATTATTTCTGTGGTGCTGAAACCTATATTTAGACATGAATACATCATTACCAAATAATTGGATCTTAGCAGGCTGTGGTCATTAATGTTTGACATAAGATTGCTTTTATTCAGAAAACTGCAGCTACTTATAATTTGCTGCTGGTCTTCAATCATCTGTCAGTTCTGGTGACTGATAGAAGAGGGATCTTCTACTCATGATCAATACTGAAGGCACAGTCATTAAATCATAATCAAAGTGAAAGTTGCCCTGAATTGCTCTACAGAGTTAATTTTTCGTGTGTTTGTCTGAAAATAGTGCTGGTCAGACTGCTGTTACTCATTAAGGTAAAGAACCATGGTGAACAAAGCCATTCTCTGTTAGGAAAGTGGCAGTGATGGTTACAAAATCACAGCTTGGAGGTCAACTTTGGTCAGGAGAGAGGATGGGCTGTCTCCTTGAATCAGTGGACTCCCCATATGCCCGTCAGTTGGTGCCAGATCAATTTCACAGTACTCACAAGTGGAATTTCTCACCCCAACAACAGAAACACAGTCTTTAGATTTATTACTGTGGAACTGATGAATTAATCACATTTTATTATTTGTTTTCAAGCATATAACTACATTCATTTATTGGTTATACTTTCACACATAAATTGTTCTTCTCCTGAAAATTTTGAGCAAAATCTACATGGATCCACTCTCATAAATGATAAATGAATTGAGGTAAAGTATTTTTGTATTACCATTGATTAAAGGACTGATAAAAACTTGTATTACAATTTTTTTCAACACTTTTCTTTCAATGCATCAAAGGTCAAATTTTTTTCCTCTATAAATATTAAATTATCTGTTTAAAAGTATTAATAGTGCTTATACCTTCTCTTTCTTATAGCTTAATTTAAAAATGAGTCCATCTAATTTCCCCTTAGGCTGTTAATCCTTCACAAACACTCCTTTGAGTTGTTGTCCTTGAAATGTAAATGTCGAAAACCTCTAATTGTCAACTTTAAAATGCAGTCTTGTATATGATTGCTTGGTAGAATTAGGTGCTCTATATGCCAATAAATATTTACATCATATGGTTTCCAATGAATGATAACAGACACACTTTATACACTGTGGAAGGGGACAAATGTGTCTGGTTGATTATGACAAATTATTTTTTCAGAGACCAACAAAAGTTACTTTGAGGAGGGCGCATGTGTTGATTTACTTGCAGCCTGTTGCAGTCGCTCCTGCTTCACCTTCTAAACTTTCTCTTTATTTAGTTTGTTATACTTCTTTTCTGTTTTTCTTTATGTCTTTATTTTGCCTATATATTTTCCCACCAAACATGCTAGTTTGGAGAATTTTTGCCCTTTTGTTCACTGTGGGACTGCTGTTTTCCAAAACCACAGCACAACTATTCCACACCAAGCCATTGTTTCCTCCATAGATCAGCTGATCGACCTGAGGCTGGCTGGCCTTGAGTTTGAAAAAAATGGATATCCCAGCAGAAATCTGGAGGAAAACACACTGGGGATGCCGAGGGGGCAAAAAACAACGGAGGAAGAAGTAAGGGATGAGACAGAAGAGACTTGCGGAGAAAAGGAGGTTTAAGCTGTGTCACCCCTTTTCATCAGGGGGAACGTGAGGTCCCTAGCGAATAAGATGGACGAGCTGACAGCACTAGCCCGGAGTCAGAGGGAGTATCGGGAATGTAGTTTAATGTACTTTACTGAAACATTGCTGCAACAGGATATTCCCGACGACGTCTCCATCGAGGGCTTCCAAATGGTATGGGCTGACAGAGATTGCACCAAGAGTGGTAAGCGCAAAGGTGGGGGGGCTTGCCATTCTAGTTAACAACCGATGCTGACGTCATTATCAAGGAGTGTATTTGTGGCCCGCACGTTGAACTGTGCACTGTTGGACTCCATACGTATTATCTGCCCAGGGAGTTCTCGCATGTCGTAATTGTGGCAGTTTATGTTCCCCCCTCGGCAAACCTGACGTCGGCGACCGACATCGTTCACTCCACAATAGCCCAGGTAAAGACTCAACACCCAAGTGTATTTATTGTAATCTCGGGTGACTTCAACCACATCACCATGGACACAGCACTCCTCACATTTACACAGTTTGTACGCTTCCCCACCGGAGAAGAGAGGACCATCAACCTGCTGTATGCAAACATTAAGGATGCATACACCTCCTCTCCCCTCCCCCCACTTGGAAGGTCAGGTCACAACTTGATTCACCTCAGCCTCTGTTATGTGCCATTGGTGAAGAGGCAGCCTGTGACCATGGGGACCACAAGGAGATGGTCCGATGAGGCTGCTTTGAGATGACGGACTGGCAGACACTCTGTGAGCCGTATGGAGAGGACATTGATGGGCTCACAGAGTGTATCACACACTACATCAACTTCTGTGTTGACACCATCGTCCCACCAGAGCCTGTCCTTTGCTACCCAAACAACAAGCTGTGGGTAACAAATGACATTAAGGACACATTGAATGAAAAGATGAGGGCTTTCAGAGCTGGCAACAGAGAGGAGGTGCGAATGATACAGAGGGACCTGAAAACAGAGATCAAGGAGGCCAAAGAGAGGTATAGGAAGAAGCTGGAGTGGAAACTCCAGCAGAACAACATGAGAGAGATCTGGGGCGGCATGAGGACCATCACTGGTTTCAGACCAACCATCTGTGGAGTTGAAGTCAGTGTGGACTGGTTGGACGAACTAAATCAGTTTTTTAACAGATTTGACACGGTGACCCCGGCTTACTCCCCCACAGACTTAAGTACTTTCAGCCAGAGACTCATACCCCCAAGTTGTACCACTGAGCGCCACAGGAAATCATTCCTACCGGTGGTTAAATCTGCAGTCCAGCAATTTCCTGCAAGGGATTAATAAAGAATTTCTGATTCTGATTCTGATTTAGCTGTTGAACAGTTTGTATTTTAAAATGTTATTTTGCTCAGACCACACAAAAATTAAACAGTGGCAGCCTGTCATAGATTAAAGGTGCTCTAAGCCTTGCTGCATGATTTCAGCGCAATTTCATTTTTGTCTCAAATCGTAGGCATCTCTCCATGATCCACTAGATGCCTGCCCGCTGAATACACTATGAAAAAGTCCGGTCTCTGGAGTCAACACAGGGCTCATAAGTGGCAAATAAACACTGAGTGCACAGGATGTGCACATAAACAAAACAAACCACGTTACAGCCGACAAGATGGTTGGAGATGGGGGGAGGAGGGTTAGTGTGCATGCACATGTTGGGGATAAGCAGAGTTGATTGAGTAGTGTAGTAGCTATGACACCTGAAGCCATTTTTCATTGTAATAGTTTGTTATTCCGAGCTTACTCTATAGGTCCTAGCTAGCACTAGCTTTGATTCCAGGATGGACAAATTCTACAAGAAGTGTCTCTTTCACATAAGCTCATAAAATAATTTTCAATATATCAGCAGTAACTCATAACCTAATATCATAAAGATATCATATAAAGATTTAGAATATATTTATTCACCGAACAGTTGGAATTTGCCTGCTCATCTTCGTGGCGTTAGTGCCACACAGCTCCACTTTCCCTGTCGATGCGCATTCATAACATTTACAGAAACACTGGGTGAGGGGCAAGTTTGCTCTGTTTTTGTTAGGTATTTACAACGAACGTCAATGGAAGTGACATCAGGCAACAATGCACCTTTAATTGATAATACTGACATGACCTCATCTGGCTAAATAATTACTGCTCACCTCCAAATATGTCTGATCAGATCTCAATAACCAAGCATAAAACAGTTATTATTGACAAATGGTAAGCAAACTCTATTTATGTTGCAAAAAAAAAAAAAGAAGAAGAAATGCACTTCGGCTATGTTGGAATTGGGGAATTGGTTGGGCGTGCATAAACTAAGCTATGTAAAACCACCAGAGGATGGTGGTATAGACAATTTTTTGCATGACTATTGCCTTAAAAGAGTAGAAGAAGAAGAACTTTTAGTCATGAAAAATAGCAAGGACTTGATGAATTACCAGTGGTAGGACAAGTTTTAAGTGTAATGTAGCAACCAGTGTTGTTTATGTTGCTGCTGTCTGGAGACAAAACTAAGATAAGGAATCTCTGTGAAGTTAAGGACAGCAGAGACAGACAGCTTGTCAATCATGTGACTTTAAGGATTGTAATGTCAGAGGATATTTTGAAAAGACCCTTTTTGGGCATTTACTTTGTTCCTAAAAAGACCAAAAACACCTTTAATAAAAGTAAAAATGTTCATTTTTTTTAAATTTGACTGTTTCCATCAACTTTTTTCTGACGCTTGGTACTTCAAAATGCGTATCAAAATATGGTGATACGTTTTTAGCTGTCCACTTGTAATCAGATCGCTCTGGAGGATGCATGTTAAGTGGAGGTTGGAATAGGCATGTTGCAAGTTAATTGAACTGAAAAGAAAATCATCACTGATTCATTACAAGGTAAAAAAAATGTGTGCCCAGTTTGCCTCCACTACAGGAGAATATTAAAAGTTGGCTCAGAGAGATAAGCACTGAGTTTCTGTTCCTCCTTTTCCTTACAAAGCCAGACTGTGTTTCATTACCTCATTCATTCAGCGCCTATCAGAGGGGATGTTAGGATCTTGAGACTTCAGAAAGCCCACAAATCTTTCTTCCAGAATAGAGTGATAAGATGTGAGACACTATACTTTAACAAAATGTTACCTTCAGGCTGGCTTCCACAACATGAGCGTAATAGACCAAATGAGTGCATTCTGAGTGCAACCAAGTCATTATTTTTTATTTTCAGCAATGGGAGAAAACCCTGAGGAAAAAAACTTAGCCTTGAAATTCTGATCTGAAGATTGACTGACCATAGTCTCATATTTTCAGCTCCTAGTGAGTGACAAGGTCTTCTTTTGAACTGTGACAAATTGTGTTAACTCTGTGTCTTGTCTGTCAATCTGATACTCTTCTTTTCCTCACCTTTCCTCAGCTGCTGCCTGTCACACTTCTCTCCTCTGCTCTCTCCTGCCCTGCTTGTGAAGCCAACCATGCCTTTCTATTGTTATATAATAAATATAATTATATGTTACATACATCTTGTATGTAGATTAACCACTTATGAGAACAGACTAATGAATTAAGAAATATTACTTGCGAGCACAATTAACAATGACCATGTGCTGGGTTGTTCCATGAGCATCCATATTTTAATGTTAGTAATCACACCCGAAGAAATAATATTTGGATCACACTCCAAGTCTATGGGAGGCTGCATATGGTGAGAAAGTTAAGGTGTCCTTCATCAACACATCATCGGATGTTAGTTTGATACACAAAACTATCTTAGGCTACCTGCTTGAATATCAATCATCTCTTTGACCGTGACTTCTGCCCTCAAATTCAAATATGACACGGCAGCAAGTCACCCTTTGCTTCAGAACATCAGAGTTTTGTGTCTTCTAGTGAAAATCATGGACATTAAGCGTGTGCAGAGATATCATCATCTGTATCTGTTCAACCAACAAATTACCTATTTTTTTGATATAAACTGGACATGGTGATTCTAACTTTTTTTATCTAAAATATAAGGCCTCTGCAATAAAATTCCAACTGAAAATTAGGTTGAATTAGATTAAATCATGTATGTTAAAGCTGGCAAAACAGTGCCTTCAAAACTCCAGATTGCAAAAACAGACAGAAAAAGGACACGATATAACCACAAGCTCTACATGCAAGTGAAAGAAACACATAAACAAAGTGACAACAACCAAATCAGTGGAATCTGAACAAGTTAACAAAGCCTGGTGAGTAAAAATGGCTGAAACATTGCCGGTAGAAATGGCAGCTGTGTGGAGGAAAAACGTGATGGGCTTTTGCTTTGTCATTTGATGAAGCCGTGTCCAGTGTATATTCAGGTGAGTGTGAATTTCTCCAGCAGGGAGGGAGAGAAATAGGGCTTCTTCTCTCAGTTTACTGGCAGATCACAAACGTCTTTTAGAAGCCTACCACCACCCACTGTTATTTCCAAAGAATAATGAAAATATTCAAGTGATTAAAAATTGAGTTGACACCTTGATGTTGTTATTCAGTTGTTACACAGTGTGGCTTCAAGCAGGGAGTTCAGCCAAAAAAACTGTATTGTACTGGTTGAGTACTCAAAAGTAGGTGTCTTGAAAACACAAAGATGTTTCTCCTTCCTTCATCACTTCTTTGTGTCCCCAGAATGAAGACACGAGCGAGAACGAGCCAGCCACATTAGCTTGAAACAAAAAGTGACACAAAAATGTGAAACACTCAAGTGTATTGTCAGGTCCATATTTTCTCTATTCATCCTTATATAAACTCTTTTTTTAGCTAAAACTAAACTTACACTCCCAGTGTGGCACCACCACGAATGAGCGTAGACGAGCAGGAGCGAGTCAATCGGCACTAAACACGAAGGGTTGTAAATACAAAGTTCACAAGCAGATGTTTTTGGGCAGTTTTCTGATTGTTAGGAGTTGTTTCCCATTAGCTTAAAGCTAAATACACGTGGCTGGCTCTTCCTACTTCTGGAGTCACAAAGATGTCATGTTGTGGGGAAAAAAAAAAAAAATTACAAGCCAAGACAATAAGGCAATACCAGTAGCTAAGGAAACATATGAGAGTAATCCAACAGTACCACAATAACAAAAGAGGCTCTCCTCTATCTAATAAATCTAGATCTAGAGGGCAGATCCAGAGGAAACATAATATCAATGTAAGATGTGTTTGAGGAGCTTTCACCCCCCTCGAAAAAAAATCAGCAGGCAGCAGTTTGCGATTGAAGTAACCGTCTGAAAGTTAGCTTGGTAGAAGAAACTTAAGTTTCATAACAAGCAGATTGTATGATGATGCCTATAAAGTGCAAAGCCTTCTGGGGAACTTAACAAGCACTCAGTAAAGACAGTATTTACTTCCTAACTCCATTCATGAGAATCTGAATGAGCAACAGTCCATGGACCTCTGAGAATGTTAAGGGATTTCAGGGGAGGACCTGAGCTCCGGCACTGAGGAGAGCATACTGAAGGTGTTTCCATGGCAACGAGGACAGTCTAGGGAGAGGAAAAATATTGAGACATGATTTAGAGAAATGCTTCAGGAATTAAAGAGAACAGACTGTATAGAAAAGGTGATAGGACTGGAAATAAGTAAGGTAATTTGGAATAATTCACTCACTCATCTTTACAAACCACCAATGGGCCTTATTAGCAATACGGCTTTTGAATTATCTAGGAAATGGTTACCTCACACATACACTTGTGTGTGAGTGTGTGTGTGTGTGTGCATGTGTGTGTGAGTGTGTGTGTGTAAAAGAGAAAATCTGGATTTGCTAAGAGTCAATGCATGCACCCATCCTTGAATTGCTACTAATGCAAAATTGTATTGTGGAGGTAGCAGTTCTCGCAGATATAACCAAACTCCCCTTTACCTGGCCCTTTAGCCTACAGTATTCCCAGGCCAGCATGGTGATGTAATACAATCCCTACATCTGGTCATCGGTTGGCACCAGCTAGATGTGCCTGGAACAACACCCTAGGGAGACCTCAAAGTGGGTGACACCTTTTTAATAAACTACAAAAAATAACATACCTTTGAGGCTTTTGATTAAATTTTAGAATTTAGTCTCACTAGGTTAATCAGATACTCTCAATTGACTGTAGGTGTGGCTGTGAGAATGAATGGTTGTCTGTCTCTATGTGTTGGCCCTGTCCAGAGTGAACCCCGCCTCTCACCTGAAGGCAGCCGGGATAGGCTCCAGCCCCTCCGAGACCCTTAACAGGATAAGCTGTGGAAAATGGATGGATGTATAGATGGATTTTAGTCTCCCCATAGTTTGGCACATTTGACAAATTACCTCACTCTCCAGCCCTCCTGGCTATTGAAGAGTCTTACAATTATTTGTTTGGGTCCTCAACCTTGGAATTTAAGTACTGCATTGAACAACTGCTGTCTTGTTCATGTCTGAGTAAGTTAAATTTGCCTAACAATTACTGTCATTTACATTGCTATTTCTGTTATTTCAGCTTGAATATGCAATATTGTATGACCACTATTAGAATTTAGCTATTATTTTCTTCCAAATATTGGTATTTGAGCATTTCAGTAGTGTGATCGGATAAACTGGGAAGAAAACCATTCTTTTCTCCATCCATCTACCACACAGATGGTCCTGCATACATGTTACAGGACTTGTGTTTGTGATTGAAGCTGCTGAAATAGACTGCCCCCGGCACTAAAGAAAGAGTAAGTTGTTAATGCCACTGCACATCAAAAAAGATATTCGAAAGTACATCTCTCACTTTCAGATGCGATGATTGGCTTTTTGTCTGCAAAATCTTAAAAGCAAAAAATGAGATTATACAATTGCAGGGAGGAGGACAGATGAACAGCTGAACAGTCCATTGTCCAAGATTGCACAAATATCATAGAAATATACTCATTTTTCAGAGCTTTACACATAACCCCTACAGACACATCTGTGCTGATGTCCAGGGTACCATAGAACTTCAAGCAATTTGAGTTCAAGCTTCCTAAACCTCTAGGGCAACAGAAACACTGCAGCCACTTCCAACAGAATTTAAGAAAGTGTCTATGAATTTCAGACAAGTAGAATGGACACAACTAGAATTAACACTGTGATGTTCTTGTTTGAAACAGCATGAGGACCTCCACCATATAAACACCCTTCTCTCTACATTCCTGCTCTTAGCTGCACATGCACACAGCCACTGACCTGCCACTGGAGAGAGACAAGAACATAATTCGAATATGACTAATCTCCGCAACCACATGTTGCGACATCATCCAAATGTGACGAATGAGCCGTCCACACCACAACAAAGGATACTTAAGGAAAGTCTTCAACTACACACCAACTTGACACGAGGAAAAAAAAAACATAACGGAAGCAATCACTTCTTTTGTGTGCAAAGATATGCGCCCCTACTCCAATGTTGAAAAGCGTCGGATGACAATGACAGAACCACACTACGTGATGGTGTCTCAAAAAACATTTAGTTATCCCAAACATGTGCGCATATACATTAGCATATTGTTAAGACTGGTTATTTGTGTTTGTTTATGTTTTGATTTCTGCACTGATCATTTTTCTCCTGTTTTTGGATTAGGAGTTAAGTTATTCATTGTCTTTTGTTTTACATTTATTTCTTGCAGGACAGGAAGGTATCTTGGTTAGTTTTGTTTGTTGTGTTGGCACTGCTCACCTACGAAGCTAAATAAAACAGCAACTTTGTCTTTTGACTGTAAAGTTGGCTGGTTTTCTTGGGAGTGGAAGGGGCGGGAGCTCTCGCTTTCATGTGTGGCACTGGTTCCCCTAGGCCAGAACCATAACAAGATGTATTAATTTGGTGTGAAGTATGAATATAATACCAGTATGGATGTGTTGCATAACTAAGCAGTCATTTAATTCTGATTACAGCTCAAAATTTCACAAAAATGATAGATATTGAATCAAATTGAATGGTATCGAATGGAATTGTAATAACCAATTCTGAATCTTGAGTATTGGAATTGAATCGATTCTTGAAATTTGAACTGATTCCTAGCCCTACTCCCTATGACTATGTGGGTTTCTCTTTGTTTCCCCACTATCAAAAACTTGTATGTCAGTTCTTCTGACTGAGACACTGGCTGAAACATCTGTAGTTAGTCCCTGATTCAGGGTGAGTTTAATACAGAGGACAAACTTTGTTGTATCCTTGTATAAGTATTACAGTAAAGACTTCTTCTATACTGTAGGTTTGATGCAAGCATATTCCCATTAATAATGCATGGCCTACAGACTTACAGTAGACACAATACGTGGTACATGGAGATATAAATTGAATGTACCGATTGAGGCGCTGAAAATTGGAAGAGGAAATGCTGTGTTTAAGGTGACTTTCTTTCTATTTTGAACTTCTGGTGACCTCAAATAAGATGAGGTCAAACTACGCCTGTAAGCTGGAAACCAGGGCTTTTATCTCATCAACGACAGAGACTGTGTGAAAGTGGACAAGAGCCATGCTTTCGAAGTACAAGTCAGCTCCACATTGTGGGAGCTATTTTAATCTTTTGATTAATTATGCAGTAAGGAACAAAAATGACCTCTTCATCGACAGAATTTTGCTTGACATGGAATTCTGGGATTATGTCACTCAAATTCAGGATTTTTTTCAGACATTGCTCTGTCTCAGAGTGATCTACAAGCTGCAAGGGCTATTTAATGAGAAATAATTTGAACATATATTCATTTCAATCTAATCTCTAATTTTTTCTCTTGTTAAAAGTAATTTCACATGTCTGTATGGAAAATATTAGTGGAAAGATGAGTTTTCATGTGGTGTAGACAGAGCCTGGAATGACGATGGAGAGAGAGTTTTTTTGTGGACAATAAAAACATTTTCAGGTGTTAAGATATAACTCACACAAAAATATAACTGCCATTTCTGCATCATTTTAAAATTGCAAATATTAGATAACTGTACTGGACTGGTGTGAGCAGACCCACCTGCTGCTGAACACCAACAAGACTAAGGACCTTGTGATTGACTTCCGCAGAAAATCCCCCCTACAAACAGCTGTGAACAGGGATCGGACATTGAGATAGTGGACTCATTCAAGAACCTGGGTGTTCAAATGATCAATAAACTGGACTGGACTGATAACACCAATGCAATCTACAAGAAGGGCCAGAGTCGCCTCCACCTGCTGAGGAGACTGAGGTCCTTCGGGGTTAGTAGGGCCCTTCTCCGGACTTTCTATGATACTGTTGTGGCCTCTGCAGTGTGCTACACAGTCAGGTGCTGGGGGAGTGGAGTCACGGACAGGGATAGGAAGAGACTGGACAAACTGGTGAGGAGAGCCAGCTCTGTCCTGGGCTGTTCACTGGACTCCATTTAGGGGATGGTGGACACAAGGATGTTGGCCAAGATGACTTCCATGATGAACAAAACCTCCCATTCCCTGCACCACACTGTGGAGACCTTGAGCTTCAGTTCCAGACTGCTGCACCCTCAGTGCAAGAAGGAGCGCTACCGCAGGTCATTCCAGCCTGCAGCCATGAGGCCGCACAACTCCACACTGTGAACATTCAGGTGTCTGTTTTTCAGCAATGTGCAATTAATGGTGCAATAACATATTACTATTTTTCATACTTCATGTAAATATTTTTTTTGTAAATCCTCCAATATAAATGTTAATATTCATTTATTTTAGTTTTTGTTTGTCTTCTTATTTCATAATTTTTTCTTGTAATCTATAATATCCTTCTTCTTCCCTCTGTAAATACTTCTGAAACTATTTAAATTTCCCCTGTGTGGGGTTAATAAAGTATTCTTATTCTTATTGAATACAGACGAGTAAGTTGTCTTGTTTGCTTTGCCTCAAATGGAGATAACTTGAAATTATAATTTGTGAAAGCGGCCATATTCAATAAAGCACAGTAAAATCTCACTCTTTCCTGTATATTAAAACCAGGAGACTGTGAGTCTGCCAGAACAATGTGTCTGGGGCACAAATTCTGTAGAAAGTCACACTCCTCAGTGACTACAGTACTTTTCCTAATATTGTCCTCCCCAAGCATATGAGATAAAAGTGACAAATAGTTGAGGAGCATAAAGAAATGTAACTGTGTAATCGTGTTTAAAGTTACACCAGGTTTGTAATGTAGTTAGCAAATTAGAAGGTCTTTCAAAACTTAAAAACAATCCAGTGCTACTGAAACATGTTGTTCAAGTACTTGCTGAAATTTCATTGGCTTTGGACTTAGCTGTAGCACTCTCTTATGTTTAATATTTTATCCATCCATCTATTGTCTTCCGCTTATTCCTGTTAAGGGTCACGGGGGGGGGGGGGCTGGAGCCTATCACAGCGGCTATGGGCAAGAGGCGGGGTTCACCCTGGACAGGTCGCCAGTCCATCGCAGGGCCAACACAGAGAGACGAACAACCATTCACACTCACATTCATACCTACAGTCAATTTAGAGTATTCAGTCAGCCTAGTCCCCAATTGCATGTCACATCACGTGACCGTGACAGAGGCCCTTCGACTGCACCACACCCCGATGCGTGGGAGAGTGCAAAGGCCTGTTCAACACTGCTTGCAGCTTCAATACGTTACTGGCTCTTTCTTCATTCTGGAGCCAAAAAGAAGTAATAAAGGGCTGAAAAACTGCATGTCAGATTACCTCAAAAGAAGCAGGCAAGCCTCAGACTACATTCATCACTCAGCAAATACATTGTCAGGGTTTGTAAGTGAGCTTTATGCTGTAATGTCATGAATCATCCTTGTAAGGCTGCACCACAAACATTCCCTCGTCACCAGATGAAAGTACAAACAGCCTTCTGGTATAACTCAGTTTGCACATACATCAGTTTTTTTAGACTGGAGGGCGTCTTTAAAATGAGTGATGGCAAAAATGTCAAATCAGATTTGTAAATATGTGTTGAGACTGACATAATGCAGCACATTTTTAAAGGGCACAGATGTTGGCAGGTTTTCAATTATGGTTGAAACACAAATATATGGTAGCTCAAACACCACAATTAATCAGTCAATCTAATCTTCACTGTAATGTGTCTTCACTAATAAAATGTCATTCACATGATAAAAAATGCTTAGTAATTACCAGAGGGGATGAAGTTAGGCTGATGCATTTGGATTAATACTGCAAATCTGGGGGCTGCACCTTTAATTTTTCCATGATCCATATTTCTTTGTGATTTTCAATGAACCCCCCCAAAATCAGGTTACATTTAACTTTCACAGGTCACACTGGCTCTAGGTGTGTAAATACAGTGCTTGTAGGGATACTCTCTGAAAGCAGAACTACAGATGCAGACATATGTTTATTTGATCAAAACACCATGGAACACCGAAAATGGGTAGCCGTGTGCAACAGAGACAAACTTCCTTACATCCAAGTTCAAAACTGTGTGCAGCATAACTGCAAATGCTGCCTTTCACTAAATATTCAATACAATGTTTTTTTCTAGATTGCTTCAATTATAACATGGAGTACTCCTTCAAGATCAAGAGAAATTTCACAAACCTTTGATTATTCACGACTCCTGTTTCCATTATATCAGTTCCCTATAAGAAATTGCCCACATGCTGAGATGAAAGAAAAGCTCAGAGACGGGGGTGAAAGGGACACAATAATGAAATGAAATGGGACATTAATAGTGGCTGTTGCTTTTGTCCCTTAGGAGCATAGATAAAGGGTAACCTTGATGATCTTGCCTTTGACAAATTCTTCACTCTCTTAATAGGCTTTCTGCCAGTGTTCAGGAGTTCATATGTTTGCTCAAAAGAGTTTGTTTCAGAGTCTCGGTGGAGCAAAAATCAAAAGGGGAAAACACCTTGGCGTGACCTTTATGTGCACCCTTGCAAAAGCCAACCAGCAAGTTGAGAAACAGTGTCATCTGGTGCTCACATGTAGGCCATAATCAGATGGTTACTGGTTCAGTACCCATTTGCTTGATTTGCTTGATCCCCCCAACGACCCTTAACAGATGGATGGAAATTAATATTCCCTCGTATATCACAGATCCTATTGCAATCATGTTTTTTTTTTCTAAATTTTTTTTTTTTTAATTGGCAGTTAATTTTCCTTACCAGACACCTTTTTTTTTTAAAGGCTTCAGTTATGGACAGGATAACAATTATGATCTAAACATGGCTCAATTATCTGGTTTTAAAAACTTGGGCAATTATCAGATGGAATGAGGTGAAGGACTGATGCATTTGGATTAATGTTATAAATTTGATTGCTGAACCTTTCAGCTTCCCAAATCCATCAGATGAAGCTTCTTAATGAAAAAAACTGTATACGAGGCACAGAGGAGGTTTGACCTTCATGGGTCACATGATACTTACTAGTGTGTATGATCCAGTGATAGAAGTGTAGTTGCAGGTTGCATCAAAAATGGAAAGGTATATGCTTTTTCTGTCTGTAGGGAGTACAGATCAGTTGACATAAATTCTTCTTAAATTAGGGATTTAATCTTTTTAGAGACATTAGGAAGTTTTTGCTCTTTTCTATTTTTGCTCCTTGTGCTCGAGCATAAATATAACTAACATTAACGTATCATAAAAGGACAGCTTCTGATGGTGTACCCCTGGAAAATGCTGATATTTCATTAGCAACATTTACTTGGCAGCTGTTAAGCCTGCAAATAAAATGATCCTCATCAGGACAGTTATATTAAGCGATATGTCATCCTTCAATAACAGCATGTGTGGCAGGCATGGAATGTTAGTGGACAGAACAGTTGTAACAATGGCCGAAAAAGAAAGGACCCCTGGACATTCCCACATTGTGAGATCAAAATTTGGCAACATCTCCTGGGAGACAAGTGATTATTTGTAATGATTTATAGTGGGTTAATTGATCATACATAAATTACGGAAGGTAAAGAGGATATTACTGCACACTCTCTGCCAATTTATACTTACATTAATATATTCTGAATAAAGGTTCCACACAGTGACAAGTCACATGGGTCCTCACAACTACCATTGTATTATTTAAAAAGAAGGCGACAGATAGCAATTCATGCTCTGACACCTGGCCTCTTTCTCTCATTAATGGTGATGTAAGACTTTTTGTCAAAGGTCCTGACTCAGCAACTAGAGACAGCGCTGCCATTTCAGGTTCATCCAGACCAAACAGACCAGGCAGTCTTGTATCAGATGACTTTAATTCTTTTTCTTTTATATCATTAACAGATTGACTTTGATAGGAAATTAGTGGTATAGAAATGCATTAGAATATGACTTAAATACTGTACCATAACCCTTCTACCATATTATTATTAATTATAATCCATTCCCCAGCATTCCTTCCACAACCAGGGTTACTGGCCAGTGGTTCCCAGCGCCTACACTGGTGTCCACTGTATCACTTGAACCCATCCATCCATCCATCCATCTTCTGCATATCCAGGGTCAGGTCAGCAGCCAAGCAGAGAAACACAGACTCCCCTGAACACCTCCCCAAGGAGGCGTCTGGGAGGTATCCTAACCGGATGCCCAAGCCACTTCATCTGACTCCAAACTCCTCCCGAGTGGCGGAGCTTCTCGTCCTGTCTCTAAGGGAGAGCACAGCCACCCTCTGGAGGAAACGGAAATTTCAGGCGTTTGTACCCACAATCTTGTCCTTTTAGTCATAACCCAAAACTCATGAGCATAGGTGAGGGTAGGGACATAGATCAACCAGTAGCTTTGCCTTTCGGTTTAGCTCCCTCTTCACCAGGGTGGACCGATACAGAGCTCGCATGACTGTAGATGCTGCACCAATCCATCTGTCAATCTAGCGATCCATCTTCCCCTCACTCATGAACAAGGTCCTAGAGTACTTGAACTTCTCCACCTGGGGCAGGGTCTCATCCCTGATCTGAAGATGACACTGCCTAAAGTGTAGAGCTGACCCACAGTTCCATGACCAGGATGAAAACCACACTGCTCCTCCTGGATCTGAGGTTCAAACCCCTAGTCCAAAAGAATTAAGTCTGGTGAATAAAAAATATTACAATATTTCCTTTTATTCAGAGACTATATTATTTCTCAGTGATGTCTTACATTCTCTACCAGTTACATTGAGCATTCTTCATCACATTTTCCCAAATTTAAATTGACAAGATGAATCTGAGCAAACTGTTTTTGCACAGATACCAGTCATCCCCCATTTTAGGTAACTTGTTATCAATAAGATTGTGTTAAAAAATGACAGAAGGCTTAATAGGTGAAATACCCTTTAAGTTGTAGTTGGTAATCTGGCTACCTTTCCATACTGGCAAAGACAAGGAGTTCATCCACTGACCGATATCTGTAATGAAGATGGCCTCAGAAATATTAAGGCCCTCCAAAAAAAATTGCACTTTGCCCAGCAAATCCTTTTTCTTTCACTAACAGTGGTGCACTGCTATGTGCACTTATGGAGTTCCCATGGAGTCAACTCTCTTCCCATCTCTTATTGAAGCTATCGAGTTGTATACCTGGTAGCAGTAGTTTGTTTCGTGTCTAAATAATAAAGTCTACTGAATAAAATTAAAGAAACAACAGGTTGGTAGGTTTTCAGATTCTCACGAAGGATAAGGATACTATTGAACTGTGATGTATTTTTACTGTGCTGATTAGTCTGCACATAGAGTGAAAGATGTACTCATTAGTGAATATATAGTCTGTTCAGATCTAAAACCTCCAATGACTGTAGTCATCGGGCAAGCTGTCTGATGTGGGATTTTTGCCAGCAAGCTGCTGTTTAAACTGTTCAAACATATTTATCATCAGATTTGATCCCTGGAGATCATCAGATCTGCGGGGGTTTTGTTGTTATTTCAGTCTGTTCTGCTCCATGAATGTAATGATGCTCTCTCTCTCACCGTTGACCACCTTAACTGTGGATGCAGAAGAATGTCCCACAAACACATTTAAATCACCAGTCAACACTAATCTGCTGTGCAGATGAGGGGAACATGGACTCCATAAATTCATGTCCTCAGCTGTACTTATTCATGGCTGTTTTGAGTATAATATGTGCCTCACAATGCATTTATGGAGTGAAAAATGATGACAAAATTTGGGCTGTTTAATATGTACATACATACAGATATGTGCATGCGCACATGTGTGTATGTTTGTGTGTGTGTGTGTGTGTGTGTGTGTGTGTATGTTTGTGTGTGTATGTGGTGTCTGAGAAAGGATCTTGTTATGGCTTGTTCCTTCAGCCTCAGATGACGCATGTGTGTATTACACAAGGGGACATTTATTTAAAGATTCCTTCTGTCTTTGACATTGTGCCACAAAAAATATAATTAGCATGTTCTAATACTTAAAATGACACCTACTCTTCTACTTCATCAAAAATTCTAGTTTGCATGGAAATTTAAATACTTTTTGTTTCATATGGTTAACTGCTGGACACAAGATGTCTCCTACTTCTCTAGAAAGGTAATTGTCATGGTTTGTGCAACAGAGACTTCAAAGTTTTACATACCTGTGTTTACACACTAAGAAATGCTGAGTTATTTTGGCAACCCAATTTAAGGGTTACTAGTGTTGAGTTAAATTTTTGGGTTATTTTTTATAAAGAGTAAGCCAATTTATGGGTTATAGGGCTATTATTTTAACCCAATTACCAAACCCCATAGGTTTTCAAGGTTATGCACCATTTTTGGGTTGTTTCTCAGAGGGGAACCCAATTTTGGGTTAGCGGCTTGTTTTTTTTTTTAATTTAAAAAGTTATTTTTTTCTTGAAGGGGAGTATATTATGGAGTAATCTCATTAACATTATTTATAATCACATTTTATGTACATGAAATGCATCCTTGCTGTATATGACTACTATGACCATACACTGTAATGTTGGTAATAACAATAACAATAATAATAATAATAATACTAACAATGGCTGTCTGCCATTTAAAATAAATTGGGCCTGGAATCCTAGAAGAAGACGAAGAAGCAGCAGTGCAGTGGGTATAGTTTGGAGTTCTCAACTTGTCAACTTCTCAACTTCTCAACCGCCTTGTGGCCCCTGTGTTTCTCCTGATTCCTGATGTGAACTCCATTAAAAGGATTCACCTCTTGTATTCAAGGTATGAATATGTTGTTAGCGAAGATTGTATAACATTAAACGCTTGTACAGTATTGATATCATGTAAACTTTTTTTCTGTGTCCATGTGTCCCTGTTGCTAACATAGTTTAGCACAATTCGTTAAACAACATTTGGGGTTTCGTGTTGTTTCGCACTTCTCTTTCATCTTTTGGTCTCAACTTAGTTATAGCATGCATTGGTTTCGGCTTGTTGAAAATGACCACCCGTACCACGGTTAACAGTGAAGTTGTAACTAGGCGGCGTTAGCTGTGGCCACTGGCAACTAGCTGGTCACTATGTGGCCGCGGCTACGCAGCCCTCCAACAGGTAAAAACTACATAGAACTGTCGTGCCGTGCCCAGTGTAGCAGGTAAAAGACTCGGTCCCCAGTGTGCTTACCCCGTTAGGCAAGTTGTGCCTTTTTTTCAGCTGTATGGTATGGCTCCCACTCGCTTAGTGAGATGTAAACAGTGGGTTCGATGGTTAGATTATTGTCAAGCTCTTCATTGCTCTGTCTTTTTCCCCCAGGTCATTTTAATGGACAGCTTCGTCACTGCTAAGCTAGCAGAGGGGCAGTTGCCTGATCTCGGTGAGCATATTCCCCCTTTCAACCGTGACAAAAGTAATGTGCCCATTTGCTGGTTCATCAAAGTTTCTGTGTTAGGCAGTGGGGCAAGCGTATCAATACAGCCTGTATTAAAATATTGCCAGAGCATCCATTAAGTAATTAAAGCTTGTATTGATAATGATAAAGCATTGGTCAGTGATTCGTAATTGTATCAACTTGTGCATATTACTCATGTATTGTTTTTTGTTTTTTTTGTCTTCCAGAACAAGACGTAGACAAAGAGGCATTTCTTCTTTTAGATGAAGATTCAATCAAAAACCAACAAGTGGTTTATCAGAGAGGGACCAGATTTTTCAAATTTTTCAAAACTGCATTGCTGAATTGGGAGACTTTAGTAACTGTGTAAACCACCACTGTTCTGAAAATGTTTGACATAAGTCAGATCCAATGATGGAATTTTCTTTAATGTTGGAGAATGCTTTGTGTTTTTATTTCCAGTTAAGTTAAATTTCTGTCAAATGTCTGACAGTTGTTTTGTAAAATAAATACATATTCTTGTAAAAATTGTCATTCTCATTTTTTGCTTTTATTGATTTTAAGTATATTTTTAATGGAATATAAATAATTCTGATAAGTAGTTGGGAAGGAGTAGAATGAACCAGCAGTAAAATTTATTTATTTTTATTATTAATTAGGGCCTGAGCCTGAAGGTACTTCAGGCAGGTGAAGACCCTACTATGTTTGCTCGGCAGAGCAACACATTAGCAGCACTAAAAACACACACTAAACAGTGTCCCAGCCCCCCCAACACCCATGAGGCAGCTTGGCCAGACGGCCCAGAGCCGCTTTTCACATACACACCCATTCAAAACCTGGTATTAGACTGTTCTTGCTGATAATGAGCACGCGCATTATGCGCATAAATTATTTTCTTTTTTCCGTGAACTATTTAACAGTTAATTTGACCCCCTGAACATGCATGAAATTTGCTGAAATTCGGCACATTTGTGTTTTTTTTAACCCAACTATTGGGTCAATGAGCACTAAATTGCACAACCCAATAGTTGGGTTAGGAATAACCCAACATTTTAGTTAGCATAACCCTTTTTTTGGGTTAAATAATTTAACCCAAAATTGGGTTGAAAAAAGTAATCCAACCTGTTGGGTTAAAATAACCCAAAAAAAGGGTTCGTCTTTTGCTGAACCAGCAGTTGGGTTATATTTGGGTTATTTTTTAACCCAAATATTTTTAGTGTGTACATTGAAATTTGTACCAGGATTAACTTCCAAAATATTTGTGATCTTATCATGCCTGAAGGGCTACCTCTTAAAGTCAGATTCACTGGGTTCAGAGAACATTTGTACTTTCACCAATGAATGTGAAAACAGCCTTCCAAAGTCAAACTCTCATTATTCTATACAGTGAAGCTCAAACACTCAACTGTGGGAAGAAAACAAATTTTTGGCTTGCAGGGGTCTTTGAATGGCCAAGTAATTACAATGTGCTTGTATGATGTCCAAAATTCAGAATATTTCAGGAGATTATTGGGCCTCACCAGCGATCAGCGGAGCCTCGGTACCTTCTGATACAACCCTGTGGATCGGAGTCATGAGTCATGAGTAAATTGGACTTGCCTTTTTTTGTGAGATTACAACCAAATATAAGCTCAGCTCTAAACTATTGATTACATTTCAGCAAGATGTATTTTAATTTTGGATGGGCAAAAGTTCTTTAAGTGTTATATTGTAGAAATTTCCACAACATTCTCTTTGCTTTCAAGGTTCTGAACCAATAAAATTAATTTCATCAATACTTTCCTTATGTTGGCATTATCATTAGGAAACAGTAAACAGACCCGATGCAGTTTTCTGCAATTCAACTCAGGCTAAACCATAGTTACAGTGTTTTACTGTAAACACATTATTTAATGATATATTTACTAGAGCTATAAAAGGTCTTGGTAAAATATTGAACCGTTCTTGCCGCCCTGCACGAATTAATATGTCCTTATGGATGGCGGGTATCGGTTTTGTAATTCATTTTTTTTATTGACGCTTCACAGGCCACTTTGTTTGTGTGTGTGCCTGTCCACAAGTTGAATCAGTCTGCTGCAAAAAAGTACTCCCTGTGAGTTATTGTCCAATCACTTTTGTGGCTCCGCCCACTCACCCCCCACACGAAACACAAGTGGACAAATAAAATTAAGAGAGCCATAGCAAGCGCAAGTGGAGGAGTTGAGAGACAAAAGTTTGAAGAAGTGCTTTATACAAATCTCTGGTGTGGCATCATTTCGGTTTTGCTGCTGAATACTACGACGAGGGACTGAAGACAGTTAACAGAAATTGTACTGTCTGCAAATGTTGCTTGAAACCTATCCCATACGTAAAAGGAAACATGAGCAATATAAGCAAGCATCTCCAGCGTAAGCACCCTGACGTAATGCTCTCTGAACACAGGACGGTAGAACAACTCTAGAAGGTAACACCATCAAAAAAACAACAACTGTCTATCGAGAAGGCTTTTCAACAGACTCATTGTGCCACTTCAGATAAACACAAGAAAATAATCTGTGCAGTGAGAGTGTTCATTGCTAAATTTGCAGCTGTAGTGTACAAGCCCCCTTTTTTCATCACATTCCTCAGGATGTCTGGAGTGACCCCCCTCATGACACTTAGTTCTGAAAGAGGAGCAGAACAATCCCCTCTTGACCATTCTAACGATAATTAACTACTTACATCAACCAAGAACTTTTGCTTCCCCGTTATCAAGATGTGTAGCAGTCTACCAGTTATGGTCTCCTGTTCACCCTGACCCAGGAACTCTTAATTCCAGTCAGGAGGGTTAGCCAAAGGGGATTCTCACTTCTCTGTAACTTCCACCCCCGTACGTAGAATGCCATAAAACATTTCTCTGGCGGGAAAACCCAGGACCATTAAATTAAAGGAGGATTGCCTGATGATAAGACTGTTAAATCTCTCGGGGTGTATGTGTGCTTAAACATTGAAATATTCCAACTGTTTAAGTAAATAATATTGCTCATGTGATTGAAGAGTTCTGTGTTACTGCCAAATGAAGTACAAGAGTAAGAATTCATCAACGTCCACAATGGAAACCTGGACTCTGTGTATTAAGTGATGTCACCTTGTAACTGAAGTCTCTGTCTCACAATTCCTCACTTAACTTTGTCCACACACACACTCGCACTCAAATACACAAACAGTTGTACACATATACACATACACTCGTGTATAAACATGATGCTTAGGATGTTTCACTGTCTGTGGTTGTCAAGCTTTCCTTGCCTGTTCACTGTCATTGTTATAACTCTGATCAGCAATGTCATTCTTATTCTATTCTTATTGTAGGTGATCTATCTGTCTGATGTATGATTGCTATCATTAATACATTTATATCTGAGAAGTATTGAGGACGGCAAAGTGTGCTGATTGGTCAACAACCCCACACAGATCAAAGATCACTCCTCTGAGGCCGACCAGATTATTATAATAGTCACGTCACCATCTGTTGCATTTGGGCTCTCTTCCACACTTCTTCCTTTTGCACGAGCTCCTAGAGCGGCTGGTCCGTTTCTCCCCTTTCCTTTTCTATTCTACGTATTTTTTGTTTCTTTGTTCTTTAACTTTAAACAGAACTGTCAACTTTTCCTTTAGCAAAGTTATTTTAGTACATGGGGTTGAATGTGCCTCTCGTTTTTGAGTTTGTTAAGGCATCGTTCCATGTTGCACCTACACTATTAATTTTTCCTGTTTTTGTAACTTGTCATTGATTGCGGCTCATGCTTTTTATACCATTGACCTGCCATGAGCCTTGAATCTCCATCCTGACCAGCGAAGAGAAGCCACCTTGTGCCTGAGAAGAACAGCTTTGTCGAGGCAGCCAGCAGTCTGAGACCAGACGGTAGCGAATCAATGTGCTTCCCTTCTTCATCGAGCGAGTCTCAGCGGGAGCCACGGTTGACGAGGCGGAGCCTTTGGAGGCAGAGGCTTTGGAGGCCGTCCTCTCACCAGTTTGTTGGAGAGGTCTTGTACATCGATGGGAGCAATCCAGCTGAGAACGTAAACCCAGTTACGTTGGTTTTCGCACTGTCGCAATAGCAAAGATCAGTGCTGCATCTATTCAGGACTTGACTCCTCTCTCACTGCCAAACTCCACCTGACTCCGTAGAGCTTGGTCAGCCTCCCATTCAGTAGTTTTCGTTTATTTGTAGGTCACTATCGTTCATCCTACACACTTTTTTACCTTTCTTAATTGTATTAAATCCTCTCTGGGAGGGGGAGGGGGGTTGGGAGGGAGGGAGGTAGGGGCTGGAGAGTGAGGTAGAGGTGGACTGCTTGGCGCCTGGGACTTGCTGGCCTGGGGCCCTGCCGCTCCCCCGGGGGGGTCGCACCCACATTTGGGAGGGGTTTGCTAGCCTCGGCCCATCCTCGGGCGGGCTGGGCCCTGGCGCGGTGTCCTGGACTGCCGCCACTCCGGACAAAGGGAGGATGCTGGGGGACGTCTGAGGGATGGGGGCTGACCTCCTTGATGCTGATCGAACTGGGGGCCCTGACCACGGGCTGCTGGCTGGGGGTTCCGCTGTGCACTGGGGGCCTGGGCCCTCCCTGCCCTCTGACTGCACGGTGGTGGGTCCTCTGCCCGGATCTCCGGACAGTGCTCCTTGGTGCTCCCATCTGACCCCTAAACCAGGGAAGCTAGACTCCCTGTCGGCTGGTTGCAGTGGTGACGGGGTGGTCAGCGGGGCCAGTCTGGAAGCTGGCCCCCTGCAGGTCTGGCCCATTCCTCAGCCCTTCTCATTGCCTCTCTGTCCCATCACATCACATCTTATGTATCACTAGGCCTTGAGGGGCTGGACCCCCCCAATTTTAATCACATCGTAGACATTTAGGGCTTGGGGGAGTGCATGAGGATGTACTGGGAGACTCTAGAATGTAGTTAAAATTGGCAGAGGCACCCAGGGCATGGGAGCCCCGCCGGTTGCAGACGGCAGTCATCCACATCATCACATCTACATTTCCATGCACAACACGCACCCTGCACCATGTTGGGATGGGGGGGCAGCTGGGGCAGGGAGTGGGTCCAGTGCTGCCTCCTTTGCTAACTGCACCATTGCAGGCCTGGGGGCCTGGCCGGGGTTCTTTGGGGGGGGTGGTCCTCTTCCCGGCATGGTGATTGGGCTGGGGTTGGTCACGGGCCCTGCTGTTGTACGGTGGCAAGGCAAGGGCAAGGCAATTTTATTTGTATAGCCCGTTTTCACAAACAGTTTGTCTCAAAGGGCTTCACATGGCATCATAACAACATCCTCTGCCCTGAGACCCTCACATTGACTGAGGAAAAACTTCATAGAAAACCCTTTTAACAGGGAAAAATCTGAGAAACCTCAGGGTGAGCAACAGAGGAGGGATCCCTCACCCAGGACAGACAGACGTGCAGTAGATGTTGTTACAGACAAGAAAACAGTTTACAATACAAAATGTGGGAAACACGGAAATTTTAATAACAGCTGAAGAAGGAAGCTTCTGGTAGGGGAGGCAGGGAGAGCAAGCCAGCTTGATGGGGGACTGGATGGCAGACTGGTTCATGGAAGGGGAGCGTAGGCCAGTGTAACAGTAGGGAATAAGGGGGGGGGGGGCGATGCAGGCGGCGGTTGGTGCTCTGGTGGATCTGTGGAAACACAGAGAGACTGCGAGACACCAAGGCCAAACTACAAAGTGCAACAAGTAATGGTAATGACAGTTCCAGAAAGGTGCAGGGAGGAGAGGAGGAGAGAGGGGGAGAGGAGAGGAGAGGAGGGAAGGGCTCCACGTAACCTGATGTGTCCCCCAGCAGTCTAAGCCTGTAGCAGCATAGCTATCAATGGTTCAGAGCTACCTGAACCAGTCCTGACTGAAGGCTCTGTCATAGAGGAAGGTCTTAAGCCTGGACTTAAACGTAGTTAAAGTGTCTGCCTCTCTGACCCATGAAGAGAGCTGGTTCCACAGTAGAGGAGCCCGGTAACTAAAGGCTCTACCTCCCAGTCTGTTTTTATTGATACTGGGAATCACTAAAAGACCTGCATTCTGGGAGTGGAGTGCTCTGGTCGGACAGTAGGGACTAATGAGCTCTTTCAAATAGGATGGAGCTTTATCATTGAGAGCCTTATAAGTTAGCAGAAGGACAGGTGGATCGCCCGCTGGCGGTTTCACTAAGTCTGAGGTGCCCTGGACCGTATCAGCATCTATGGAGTTCTCAGCCCCTGTATGGAAGAAGATGAGAGTATGATTGTTTTGTCCGGGGGTGGCGGTCCTGGGCGTGCGTGCCTTCGGCTCAACCCGGCGGGTGGGCTGGACCTCTCCGGGGAGTGGGGGGTCCCGGCTGGCTGGCTGGTGGTGCCCTATAGCCTGAAGCCCTCCTGCTCTGGGGGGAGGGGGAGAACAGGGGATGAGTAGAGGGGATGGGGATCGCGGGTTGGGGGGGGGGATAGCTCTGTTCGGGGGCGGTTGGCCTGGTTGTTGTGGTGGGCTGTGGCTGCCCCGCCTGGGTGTGGGGTGTGGGTGGGTGTTGGCCTCGCCGCTGGCGGACCCCTTGGGGGGCTCTGGTCGGGTCTCGGGCCGGAGGGGCCCTGTGCCCCTGGGCCCCTGGGCTCTGCTCATGCTGTGGGGGGGGGGGGGGTGCCCGGCGGGACTAGGGTCATCTCTGCCCCGTCTCTCTGTGGGTTGCTTCTGGGTGGGGGTTGCTGCTCCTATGCTTTCCTATGGGTCCTGGCATGGGTTGGGCCTGTGGCTGTTTCCTGGGGGGTTGGCCTGGGGCTCCCCGTGTCCTGGGGGTTTCGAGGTGCTCTGGTGACCTGGTCCTGACCTACCTGCCATCCTGGACTGGGGGTGCGATGTCCTGGCTCCCCACATCAGCTACAGCCAGCTACGCACAGCATCCAAGACAAACCGTAGCACACACACATACACGTACACACGCGTATACACACATACACGCATGGAGTGCACAACTGACCCATAATCACACACTCAGACATTTATCTTAAAATAATATTTAACCAAATGGTAAGCCTGCACCGGAAATTCTGCAACCATTGTTTTTTTCTTTCTTTTTCTTTTGTTGTTGTTACTTTTTCTTTGTTTGTTTATTTGGTTTTTGGGTTTTTTGTGTGTGTTTTTGTTGTTGTTGTTGTTGTTGTTGTTTTCTGCTATTGCTGTTGTTGTTTTTGTCTCCCCCCTCCCCCTTGTATTCGCTGTCCTGTCCCTGTTCTCTCTTCCTGTCCACTCCTGAGCCTCAGTCCGGTAGCTTCATCAATGAGCCAACACCATTCCTAATAAAATTAAACATAAATGGCAATAGGAGGACTTTATCAGATTCCTCCTATGCAGAATAAAACTGCTTCAGTACAACAAGGCACCAGGAACACTGATGCTGCTTGCCTCAGCTACTGAACAGGACAGGTAAAAAAATAAATAAATAAATAATCCTCTTAAATTTCCAAGAAGTGTTCCAACTCGTTTATATATATGCATGCAAGCAACTGATCCGCAAAGCACTAATTAATAAGCTATAATCTGACACTGATCATTTCTCGTTGGAAGAAATTACAGTGAGTGGTACCCCAAGTAACAACTGTGTAACACATCCTAAAGATACATCATCATCAGTTTATCAAGTCACTGCACAGCCCTTTTTGGTGGTCAGAGATGTGGGTTTTCACCATATGAAAACGTTCAACCCATGTTGTGTTGTGCCCTCCCGTACACATTTCAACGACGTTGTCATTCCCCAACTCTATGAAACAGCGTGCAAAGCCATTGAAAATGATTTGGCTCAAACACAGAACCTTACACTGACCACGGATAGTTGGATCTCCCGGGCCACAGAGCTACTGGACTGTGACGGTCCACTAAATGTCGAATTAGCAAATAAGGAGTGCAGTACTGCAGACTCACACCCTATCGAAAGCTGCACAAGCAATCAAATGTGACCATACCAGTAACCGGATAACCCAGCAAATATTGTGAATGCAGTTTATGAAACAGACGGACTGGGACCACAGGTAGGCTGCTTTGCTCACACTGTAAACCTCGCAACCAAGAAGGCAGTGTCAACCAACGGGGTGTCCTGCCTCCTTGGGAAAGTTAGGAAAGTTGTCACCTTATCCCACAAAAGCGCCACAGCCCACCATGCACTGACGGTGAAAGAGGTGTTAAACTTACCCAAGCACAAGTTGATCCATGATGTGACAACTCAGAGAAATACGATATTTGACATGTTTGCACGATATGTAGAACAGCAGCCTGCCATACATTCTGCATTAACAAAAGCCTGAGGAGTCACGTCAAAAAAGACATGGCAATGTTGACTGACGTTGAACAAAAAAAACAGCAGAACAACACACTGAACTACTAACGCTGAAAACCGTTACAACTCTCATGAGCAGTGAAACAACAACCACATCAATCATCCTTCCTCTGAAGGAAATGATTCTCAAATCCATGGCACCAGGCGATGAAAACAGTACAGCAATCAAAGAAGCCCAAAAAGTCATTACATGGGACCTGGAAAAAAGGTACACAAACCCCAATCTCGAAGAACCTCCAAAAAAGTCACAACCCTGGATCCCAGGTTTAAATCCCTGCCTTCCCTTGATGATCCCTCCCTTGTCAGACTCTACAGGGATCTTGCCACAGACATCCTGGAGTGTGAACTGCAGGTATTATTTGATCATCATATTTTGTGGGATTTTAGGATTGCATATTTGATTATTATTTTTATTGTAAAAAAAAAAGCATATAAATTATATACATGACATATTTGTCTATCTATCTAAAGGATAAAACAAAAAAGCAGGAAAGGTTTTCAAAACACAGTAACAGGTCAGGCCCCTTTCCCAGACAGTTGAGGATGAAGTTGCTTCATACAGCTCAGCAGACTCCATTGATATTGATGCTGATACATCCATGTGGTGGAAGACAACGAGAGCAAGTTCCCAAATGTCGCAAAAGTTGCACAACACACCTCTGTGTCCAAGGAACTTCTGTGCAAGTGAGAGAATTCTCTCCACTGCAGGGGACATTGTCAATGCAAACCGCTCTTGCCTTGCTGCAGACCATGTGGACAGGCTTATCTTCTTACAGAAAAATCTCACAATAGCAGAGGTATACATAGCTGATGCCCATATTGGCTAATTGATATTGCACATAACATCCTGAATATAGCCTATACTGAAGTAATTTTATGATTATTTAAAATAGGCAAAGCACTCGCTATTTCTGAATTTATGTTTCTCCCAGATTGCATATGGCAACCATTTGTCAAGGATAAAGTGCACTTTTTCTTTTGAAATTGTTTACCTCTTTTTTATACGATTGTATAGTGTATACCTGTAGTCAAGGCTAAGAGGCACTTTAACATACAAAAGGGTTTTTTTGTTTACAACATTTCTGTATGTTAATTTTTCATACATGTTTTATACAATCAAGGAATAAGAGGCAGTTTACCATTTGAAAGTGTTGTGTTCAGTAACCGTTTATATATGAAAGAGTTTCTTAAAGATATGTTATAAGACTGTATTTAATATAGTGTATACTGTATGGGTTGTCAAGATTAAGAGGCTGTTAACTTGAAAAGAATTCCAGTATGTTTATATTTGGAGCAGTGTTATTCAGTGCACCAGTGACTGTGACATGCCGTTTTTGCTAACACACAAAATAACAAGATAATTTTGGAGAAAAAAATTGGTTCTCTTCACACAAAAAACATGTACTAAAACCAAACCAAAACCATGGCGTTAGTGACTGTACCATGGGTAACCTGTACCATTGCACCACTATTTACTGCTGATGCTGTTGCCTTGGCCTCACATACTAGAGACACACAGAATTAACTTGAATGCTGCTGCATGTGTATTAACTGAATTAAAGAGATCGTAGTTCACAAATATTGGAATACAACATCATAGGCGTGGGTTTTGGTTACTCTGTACAAGTAAAAAGAGTAGATACACTGTGTCTCACTACCCTTGCAATGACTTGTGCCACTTGGTCTAATAAAATTAATAAAGTTAAAAGAATTGCACAGTTACATTATTTATCCACATTCAAGTTAGCAGAAACACTAAACAAATCGCTAGCTCTACACAATGCCACATGCATTGCACACCACATACGCTAAATTCGCCTCCGTGATGCCACGATCTGTTTTATGAGTGTTTTACCATCATCCTATTTTAACTTAGTATGCAATTGCACTGTGCCACAAAAAAACCCTCCCGTTTAGCCTGATCATACTTTTGGACTGAAACTCTTTCATGCCTCCTCCTTCTTCTATGGTGTTTAACAGCACTTTGCATCAATCATGTTGTATTAATGTCTCCCTCTGGTGTCACTTGTCCAGTTTATTATCTCTCTGTTTGATTTTAAAAACCATAAGGTAGCTTTCCACCCCTACCTCATTCCCCCACATTGTAGTAGGATTGCCACAGTCATCTATTTCCTCTCTCTTTTAAGTGTTAAGCCCCCTCCCAAAAGTCTAACCAAACAATATCAATCAATCAATTACTGTGAATTTTGACCAAACTGTGACATTCCACAGACAATTATTAAACCAAACACACTCCATGTAGTACGAGAAACATTCTTTGTCAGACCCCTTACCCCCCGCCTTTCACATCATAAATCAATCAAAATAAGCTGCACAACCTGGGATTTCAATAAAATTGGTATGTTCCTCCATCACCACACGTGTCTAATTGCTGTGACCTCAGGCAGCAGCTGTCTTTTGTACTGTGGAGGAGAGGAACATAAGTGTGTGCCTCCTCTCTACAACACTGATAATGCAGTAAATAATTGTAAAGTGGGATGTATTACCTTAGTTTGATTTATTGTAGGGTGTGCACTTACAACTGATGTGTGTTTAGTTGCCTATTTGCAAGTTTTATCCTAAAACTGCAGTTATTAGTTATTATATTAGGTTATTAGTGCAATCTGGAATCTGAGACAAACAGTGTCCAAAAGAGAGGTTTAGTTATAGTTACGCCTGGCTAAGGGTTGCCTTGAACAATCCTCGTTATGCTGCCGTGGGCCTAAACCGTTAGGGGACAGATGCATTCATATCCCATTAATACAGGTTTTTAACTCTTCTCTCTCCAGTAGCCCTGTGCTTTCTGAATTCTTTCTCTATATATCCAGTCGTGTTCTGCAGGTATTTTCTCCTTTTCGCTTCCACACAATTTCTCAACCCAACCAGTCGAAGCTGATGCCTGCACTCTGTAAATGAAACAGATTTGACTTGACAGGCACTTTCTCTTCCTCGTTGGCCGTCACAGAAATTTTGAGCAGAAACGTTGCAGTTTTCATGACACCCCTCATTGATATGCGTCTTCATGCTTCTGGGTCCCCAGGTGGTCAAGAAGCATTTCAATAGGTAAAAACAAATCTCTGCAAAGTCTACTGTTCTTTCCTAGCTCACTATAGTGTCCAAAGCAGAGAATAATTAGGATATCAGTATTTTAGCAAGCATGGGACTGACAAAATGATATTGGATGTATTGACTGGACAGGACTCACAAAATTATCTTGAGAACAAATTTCTTCCTAAGTACCTCAGTAGTATTATTATTAATTAGTCTATTCAGTCTTACAATACAATTCTGAGGATAAAAAATATGCTGTATACATTGAAAGTACGATAAGTATGAGCCATATTAAATGTAAGTTAGCAGTCCCTGTATATGTTAGTGACTAAAAAGACAGGTAATATCTTACCCTGCAGAACTGAACAATAATGATAATTCACATTTATAACTCACAAAAAAGGTATTCTTTTTAAAATCAAAAACTAGTCACAGATGAGATTCAGATTTTTATCTAAATCAGCATCGTTCAATTATTGTACCCCAACAACAGAAATGTATCTCCATTTAAAATTTCTCTGAAATAATGTGTATGGTTTTTCCTTAAAAAGAACATTTTTATGCTGTCTGGTTAGTCATTTAGAGTGGAACATTATTTGTATTACTTTAAAAAAATACCAAATCATCAAACTTCATCATGTGAAGTTAACATAATTTATGATCAGGAATAAGACCATGCCATTCTCCCTCACTAATTCAACTAGCCGGTTCCCATTAATTCAGCAACCTTCAATCCGGTCACCAGCTCAGACCTACATGAGCAAGTCTAGCCCTCTCTCTTTTGTCTGTCTTAAGCTGATAATGACACAGAAGTGTTCTTCAGCAAGCATGACTCCACAATTCTTTCTGGTCCCTGTTCATTCTTTTATTTCTGGCTCCCCCACCCATTATCAACCAAACTTGACCCTTATAGAAACAGAAGCAAGCCTTATGAATAGTTTTTTGAAATGGTAGTAGTAGCAGTCATATGTAGCCCAAGCTGCCATAGAGAATTCATAGAGTTACAAATATAAATAAATAATTTTAAAAAAGAGAAGCAGATTTCATTTTTCAGTGTGTATAAATATGTTTTAATGATAGATGGTGATTTTTAAAATTTACTGCTTGATCGTCTGAGCAGACACAATGACGTTATGGCATACTGAGTGTGAGTTGCGCAGGTCATGCAGAGAGACGCGGGATTCCACTGAGTGATGGTGTGTGAGTGAGGAGACGGCTCTGCTGAAAATTCCCAAAAAGTTTGGAAATGAGTGACAGGATTAAAATTCATCACCGGGCAATTCACTGTGTTTTGTTGGATGTTGACTACTTGGCAGTGAGTTGTTTTGTGTGTTTCAGCGTGAGAGAGCGTCGAGTAAAACTTGTTAGCCATGAAGCTAACGTGAGCAGCTAAGGCTAGGCAGTACCTCATGCGTGTTAGCCGCTTCGGCCACTTTTTAAGGTGATTTTATGTTGACCCGGGCTAATGGTCAAGTGGGGGGGGGATACAGAATTATTGTGCGTGCCGTGTATGTCGTGTCCCGGGTGTGTATCGTAGGTATGAATGGGTGAGAGAGGAAAAAAAGAGAGGAAAGGAAAAAAAAATTATTGCAATTACTGCTTTTGTTTTTAAAACTCGGCACTCAAGCAGCAATTGTCATTGTCAACTATACGCACACATACTCACTTTTTTGGAAAAACAATTCACACAAACACAAAAATCAAACTATATATATATATATATATATATATATATATATATATATATATATGTGTGTGTGTGTGTACTGTAGGGTTATAGTGGTTAGCACTGTCACCTCACAGTGACACTGCATGTTCTCAATGTGCCTGCAGGAACTGTGGCTTCCTCCCACAGTCCAGAGACATGCAAGAGGGGGCTAAATTAATCGGATACTCTAAATTGACCGTATGTGTGGCTGTTAGTCAGCATGTACCCTGCCTTTCGCTGGAAGGCAGCTGGGATAGGCTCAAGCCCCCACCCCAACATCACACTGTTTGCTGTAAATCAGAAGCCAGAGTATTAAGGATCAGGATTTAATGGAACTAAAAACATTTGAATACACTGGCCACAAAACACAGGATTTGGAATATGATATAGACCCGGACAATAATTTATTCTCTTCCATTAACAACAGCTGCTACTACTACACTGACAAACAGTCTGGCAAACGTCTTACTGTTCCCAGTCCAACCTCTGCTACTGCTGTTGTGGTCACAGACCTGGTGGTACTTTTTTCTTAAGTTTTTCAACTTGCTGGTGATATCCCGTCATCTGACGATAGCCACGTCGACCAAGCTCCTCCGCAACCTTTTCATCTGACAAGCCATCCTTCACAGACATGTGAGGTGGTTTTCCACGGTCCTCTTGTGAGTGATGTTAGCAGCTACCTGATCTCAGCGGCTCCCCAGATGCTCGTCTTGCTGAAGTGACGACACATCGGAAGAATATTTAGCCCCGTGACAGTCTGTAAGTTTTAAAATAGCAGTTCGTCACTCTGGTTGCTGGCATCGTCGGTGTTCACATTCTTGGAGGTGTTTGATGCGGGAGAACCAGCGAGTGTTATGTGTGCAAGAGAACCCACAAAGGCCCAGGGAGAACATACAAACTCCAGGGGCTCGAACCCGGAACCTTCTGGCTGTGAGGTGACAGTGCGAACCACTGCACCAGCATGCCACCACACCACAGACCAGTTGTGCTCAAACACCTGCATCCCCATAACTCCTGAAAAATCCTATTTTTGTACATTTTTTTTAATTTATGCATGTTTGAACATCCTTTCATCTCCTCAGTCAGACTGTTGCAGTTTCACCCCACAGGCTGTGACTCAAAAACTTTTTTTGGTTGTGTACCCTATTGATCTTGAAATTAAATATCCCCCTAAAACTATAATTTCCTTCTCTTTGAGTGAACATCTTATGGATATTTATTGGTAGCTGATTATTTTTTTGCTCTATATAATAAATCCACCATATCTACAAATTTTAGAATTCTCAGTTTTAAGAATAGTGTATTTGTGTGATCCAAGTAGCCAGCCTTATGAATGATTTCTTATTTCTCTTTTTTGGAGTGTGAATAATGACTGAGTTGTACTGTTGTAATTATTGCTCCACACCTCTGCACAGTCAGTTAAATAAGGTGAAACCATAGAACAGTACAAAATGTGAAGTAAATTATGAACCAGGAACATTTTTGCTCTGTTTAAGACTGCAACACTTGATACTTTGGATTGCATGTAATTTACATTTGCTTTCCAGCTGAGTTTTTCAACAATAACTGTTCCAAGAAATGTCATTTCCTTCACTCGTTCAATATCAACCCCATCTATTTGAATATCAATTTGTGTCCATTTTGTTGTTTCAAAATAAAACTACTTTGGTTTTATTCAAATTTAATGTGAATTTATTATTACTGAACCACAGAGTAACTACAGAAATGAAAACTTATTCCACCATACCCACTCACATGACCACAGACACCATGATGTTACTCTTAAAACCAAATGAAGATCCATCTCATCCCTCTCCCTAACGATCTCCCTCACTACTGAACACTGACCTGAAAATTGTCACCTAAGCACTTGCCACTAGAATAGAAGCAGTCACTCCCATACTCATTCATCCAGCTCAGACAGGCTTTATTAAAAATAGACACACCACAGATATCGCTGATGACATTGGTGATGTCCGCAGACTGTTCCACTTATTCAATATATCAAGAAATAACACAGAAAACCACTGTCATGTCACTTGATGCAGAAAAAACTTTCGATAAGGTAAACTGGTCTTTTTTATTCAATACTCTCCTCAGGTTTGGTTTTGGAGAGTCGTTCATCCCCTGGATTATAACACTGTGCACATCACCTAGGGCCACAATTACCACTAACGGAATCACTTCCGAGAGTTTCACACTGCACCAGGGCACCAGACAGGGGTGCCCTCTCTCGCCCTCCCTCTTTGCAATTTTCATTGAACCTCTCGCAGCCACAATACAACAAAACAGAATAAGCAAAGGAATTCAGGTAGCCAACATACAACACAAAATCAGTTTATATGCAGATGATCTACTATACTTTATGATACTTTATACACAGAACCCACAGGTATCACTACAAGAAAATTTCAATATCATCAATAGGTTCTCTCATGTCTGACATTACACTATTAACTGGAATAAATCAATTTTACTACCCCTCTCAGATGATGCATGGGATTCTGGAGTTCAGGACACTTCCCTCCATCCATATTTCCCCCGGGCTGTCAGAGTTTTTTACCCTCAACTATACTCCCCTTCTCACGAAAATTGAAGATGATTACAAATACTAGTCCAACATCCACTCCCACTCATTGGAAGAATAGCTGGAGTCAAAATGAATGCCCTGTCTCAGATTAACTACCACTTCTCTATGATCCCCTCCACTCCTGCAGACAATTGGTTCAAAACTCTCACTTCATTAACAACTCAATTTTATTGGAAATATAAGAAACCCAGAATATCACACTCAACACTACAAAATTTTTTAAAAAAATCCCGTGGTTGGCTTCAAGCGCCAAACTTCCATCACTACTCCCTGGCAAATCAATTACAGTGCTTATTTAAATGGATCAACATAAAAAAAAGCACAATTATCCATGGCTGGAACTGGAACAAAGCCAACGCACAAATATTACGATTGATGACCTCCCCTTCCTCTCACAATTAATCAAAGAAAAAAAATGGAATGGAGAAGGGGTGGGATTGAATGAGTTTTCAGCTTCAGCCCACTCCTTTTTGGACACGGGAGTTCAAACTGCCAAGTGCATGATTTTGTTTGTTTTATTTTCTTTGTTGTTTTTATTTTTTTATTTATATTATTTTTGTGGTCTTGTAATTGCTAAAAGGTATTGTAGCTCTGGTTCTCCCTCTTGCTGCTGTCAAACTGTCCAGAGGTAGGTACACTGACATTACCTCCTCACTTTAATCCTCATTGCTTTTATCTTTCAGCATATTTGGTGGGACCAGATGTACATTTGAAACAAGAAGAACTGCCCTGTATACTGTATTTTGTTTCACCATTGCATTTACACTCATATTTACAGAATGCTACACCAAAGGAATGTGCGAAAGACATACATTACATATAAATACTAATATGGAATGCTTTAGATCGTGGCTGCATGGTGGTGCAGTGGTTAGCACTGTGGCCTCACAGCAAGAAGGTTCGAGGCTCGGGCGTGGGATGTCTTTCGCAACTTCCTTTGGTGTAGCATTCTGTAAATATGAGTGTAAATGCAATGGTGAAACAAAATACAGTCTACAGGGCAGTTCTTCTTGTTTCAAATGTACATCTGGTCCCACCAAATATGCTGAAAGATTCTGTGTGAGTCTGCATGTTCTCCCTGTGCCTGTGTGGGTTCTCTCTGGTACTCGAGCTTCCTCCCACAGTCCAAAGACATCAAGAGGGGACTAGGCTAATTGATACTCTAAATTGACCGTAGGTATGACTGTGAGTGTGAATAGTTGTTTGTCTCTCTATGTTGGCCCTGCGATGGACCTGTCCAGGGTGAGCCCCGCCTCTTGCCCGTAGACGCTGGGATAGGCTCCAGCCCCCCCGTGACCCTTAATAGAAAGGAATAAGCGGAAGATGATGATGGATGGATGGATTTAGATCAAGCACATCAGTGTGCAGTAAATGGTGAAAGATCTCTTCAGTGTTTTTTTTTGTGTGCAAAGTTTGCTGTGCTTGCTATTGCAAGATATGTTAGTGTTTTGCTCATGTGTTTGTGGTTTTTATGTATCGAGTTTTGACAAAGAAGACTATGTTTAACAAACTGTTTCTACAATTGTAAAAATGTAGAGAGGTTCTTGAAAAATGCAATCAAACAATTGTATAAAATATTTTAACTGTAAAAGTCATCAACTGTTGCCTTAAACATGCTGTGGGGTTCAGGAGCAGGGTTACTAAACAGCTACTCTGGAAAAATACACTAGTCCAACTATAGTCTATTGTCACCTAGAGACAACTTACAATTCTTTCTGACCATATTTGCAAAAGTTTTCAGTGCACTCAAACATTTGTTTCACTGTGCAAATAATGGTAAGCACAGGAGTCAAAAGTTACTCAATCCAGCACAGCTGTTATATCTTAAACACTGCACCTCAAAACTGATCACACTTTTTGCCTGTAATGATGAAATCAATATAAGGCTGCTCAGGGGCCACAGGTTGTTCATATCAACAGTTACTGGAAACCGTTGTGATACATAATAAGGTTGATTTTGATTTTTGCATTACAGCATGCTGTTATATTGTAATTCGTGAAAACTTGCACCCTTTTTTTTCAAAACTGTCAGCAGAAAAAAAAAATCCTCTTATATCATCTTACCATTTTCATTGTATGGATTTCCAGGATTTGTACTTACTTTAGGTGCTGGATCCACTTAGTAAAAAAATATTTTGCATTTAGATTTTTTTTTATGTAAACTACTGTGTGCACATTTTTCTGGAAGTGAACATTGGTTTTAACATATTTCCAACATTTTATTTTCAAGGTGTAATCAGTACTCAGGAGTGTTTTTTTTTTAATTTTGACTAGTTTAGAGTGAGATTGTTAGGTTTTGAGTACAGATGACACTGCTGTAAGGCGTTTTTTTTGGGGGGGGGGTTTGTGAATAGGTTTTGAAAATTGGATTCTGTGCTAACTTTTGAGAAAAATGTAGACGATTGAAAGAAATATGCAAAAATGTAAGAATTGTTTCATGAATCCAGCCCAAGGATTCTTCCTGGGCGATAAGGGTGTACTACGTATGATTGTCTCTGTGGTTCTCTTGCCTCTTTCTACTCTCTTGAAGTGACATTTCACCCCCAAAATTATTTTTTTTCCCTTTCAGTTGCATAAAAGTATGTGTCTTGAGCTCAAAAAAGATGTTTCCCCCCCCCTCCCTTTTGTATCACTTTTTTGTGACTTAAGAAAATTACACTCAAGAATATTTAGCTTGAAACTATGTGACATGACTACTATCAACATCAAAACTGACCAAAAATGAAACTGGCAATCGTTATTACTTGTTTGTTATAAGCAAATCATAGTGTTTGTGTATTGCTTAGCACATGGCTGGATAAAGTATATGTGGATCATCCTGGAAGATGCTTTTAAGAGTTTGTAAACTGACATTTTGTAAAAGTTTTTCCATCGGTAGCAGGGCGTGGTTAGTACTGTTGCCTCACATTGGATACTCTAAATTGACTAGTAGGTGTGGCTGTGATTGTGAATGGTTGTCTGTCTATATGTGTTGGCCGTGCGATTGGCTGGCAATCCATCCACGTTGTATCCAATCTCACGCCCAAAAACTGCTGGGATAGGCTCCAGCCACCCTGCCCCTTAACAGGATAAGCGGAAGAAAATGGATGGATGGATGGATGGATGGATGGATGGATGGATAGATGGATGTCATTAGCAGTCAGTCACCATTTGCTTCAAGCAAAACATATGTGGCTGGCTCTTCCTGCATTCTCTAGTCACTAAAAAAAAGTAGTACAGGAAGAAGAAGACATCTTTTGGAGCTCAAGACAACCATATCTCATTATCAGTTAATTTTTGGTTTTCATGGTGTAAATGGTTCCACTTGGCATGAATTTAGAGGCAGCTTGCAACCATGTGAGTGCCTCTGTAAAGTGTTCTACATGTTAAATGAGCATGTGGAAAAACAGCCTCAGAATCTGTAATTTTTCCAGGGTTTTTTTTTTTTGTAGACAAAGAAAAAGAAAACTTAACCGCTTGTGTACCTGTTTGTGCTTTTGTAGAGAATGACAGCTATTGTTGATGCTGGCTGCAAAACAGGATCAAGTGAGTTAAATTAACGATCAACAAATTAAGTTGTCCTCACTTCTATGGCTCTAAAATCTTAGGAAATTTGATGAAAATATTTCATTTCCAGTCTTAGTATTCAATAATTTTCTTTAAATCAGAGAAGTCAGCTGTGATTTTAATTTTTTTTTTAATCATCAGTTTGCGGCATTGCAATTAAGCAATTGACCTATACGGTCAGTTTTCACAACATTCGGTTTGCACAGCTATTGTGCAGCTTCATATACGGCACTGTCCCATGATATTATGTCTATTCTGAATGCAGAGTATAGTATTAAATTAAACCCATCCGAAAGTCTTGACTCAGTCCATGTGAAAGGACCACTGGGATTCTGCCAGGCCTACAGTTTTAATGAGAACCCATGCAGTTCTTGCCTTGTATCATTGTAATTGTGACAAATTGACTTGTAGAGGCATGTCTTGCTTAAAGGAGTCGGAAGATAAAGGCCAGCAGACCGCAAATCATGGGAATGAGACAGGAAGATCATCTATACATTAATTGTGACTTTAAATCGGCCTCCTGTTGTGGTTTGGAACTGGTGTTAGCAGATTCATTAAAAGAGGCAAAGTTTTTCCATCGTCTAATTTCAGTGCTCCCACTGGAGCTCCAGTTTCATGTTCTCAGTTGACAGGAGTGTCCCCTCAGTGTGGGATTTTGCTGTTGTAGCCCATCTGCCTCAGACATTGATGTGCTGTGCATTAATACATGCTCTGCATTGTTAATTCCTGCTGCATTTCAATCAGTTCAAGCCTGTCCAATCATTCTTCTCTCTAACATCTGCCTGAAACGCTTTGCCCAGAGAACACCACTCAGATGTTTTAGTGTTTCATTTTCTGAATTTTTTTCTGGAAACCCAAGAAATTTTATCTGTAAAAATCCCTGTAGAGCAACAGTTTCAAACCAGCCAGTCAGGCACCAAGAGCCACCATGGAGTAACCGATACCCCTTTCACACTGAAACATGCATGACAAAGCAGGTTTTCGTACCCGCCTTTGCTCGGCATTAGGGCGCATTCAAGCTTTCATCAGACGCAGGTCTGAGCTCCCACTGTGAGAGCTGTGGTGTCTGTGTTTTTCTCCCTCGTATGTCATCACACTGACAACGTCATCACCACACAAAAAAGTGCACCACGTCTCAAAATGATGGTGTTGTTCCCATAAATCTCTGTGTCCCGTACGGTTCCAGAAATCTGCCGCCGGATCTTCTCTTCATCGCGGATGATGAGCAGCTCATGGACTTCATGATCTTGCCAGTGCGCCGCCATGATCAATCAAAAAGATGTGCAAGATCGCTATACAGGTTGTTTATAAAAACGGTCGCGCTTGCGCAGTTCAGGTTAGGGTTCCCAGTTGGTAGGAGTTCCCAAGCATGACGTAGATTAATTCACCTAAGATCATACACATGTAAAATGTTTGAAAAAAAGGAGTGAAATAGAGTCTCGGGGACATCAACAGGAAGACTGATCTTATAGCAGAGGCTAAAACTTTATTGAGATATGAGTGAACAGCTCTTGCAGCCCAGCCCAGCCTGATTTTTAGGGCCTGAGCCTGAAGGTACTTCAGGCGAAGACCCTATTATGTTTGCTCGGCAAAGCAACACATTAGCAGCACTAAAAACACACACTAAACAGTGTCCCAGCCCCCCCAACACCCATGAGGCAGCTCGACCACACGGCCCGGAGCCGGTTTTCACAACCTGAGACAACACGGGTTGCCTTTTTCACACTGTAGGCAAGCCGAGCAGAGCCAAAGCAAGCCGCTAAACACCTGGGTCGCTTGGAGGGTTAGTCAACGCGGGTCGAAATGCCAAGTTGACCCTTTCAGAATGCCCAAACACCCATGTTCACCTGCGTTTTTGATGCAGTGTGAAAGGGGCTTGAGAGGCCAGTCAAAATCAGGGATGAAGGTACATCTTTTTATTTAGTAAAACAGCTTAGTATTTCCACCTGTTTTTTCACCGTAAGAGTGATTATATAGTGGCATTTTTGCTCTTTGTGAACAATTTATATCATACAGTTTCCATTTATTTGTGTGTCATGTCCATAATATGAAAAAAGGAACATCTGAGGCAGACTTCTAGTTCACCACTTAAAATCTTCTGGTTCCCTTTTTAAGGAAGTGAATTGATTTATCTGTGTAGCTGCCTCTGTTGAATTATTTAATTGCAGAAGTGATGCCATTATTAAACTTTCAGTTTCCTTGAAGACATTTTGAAATGTCTTCATTGAAACTGAAACTGTCCAGTTGACGACAACACAGCATTTAAGAGAAAGGCACCGATATCTTCCTTGCACTGCAACTCAGAGAGTTACCAAGAAGCTAAATGTTATATACTGTATACCTCAAATTACTCCAATCAACTCATTTATTGTCTTTATTCATGAATAAGTTGTTTTCTGCAACACTAACTGACTTAAAGGCAAAACAAGATAATGAATAAACTGGAATTTTCCAGTTTACCTGACTGGCCAGACTGAATGATCTGTATTTTCAAGAGAATCCTAGAGCATTGAAGCTTGAACATTGCCAGCTGCTGCAGTTACTCTACTAATGTTAAAGGTGATCTGATTGGATCTGAGTGTTCTCCCAGTCAACTTCTACATTTGTTGTTGAAGGGGCTGTTTCTTCAGTGGAGATGTGGATGTATGCAACATTCCATTTGGCTAATCAGGTTAGTTCAGTGTGGCCATGAATTTGTCATGGTCCACTTTTGGTTATGGAATTCTAGTTTTTGATTCTTTCATTGTAAATTGACTGCTCAATTTTTTAGTTTCCTACAGGTGGTGGTGTTTTTGTTTTGTTTTTTTTCTTAGTGTGTTTGTTATTTGTGTTTCTTGTGTTTTCATGTTTAAGGTCTGGTTTTGTCTCCCACCTGTTACTAGCTGCACCATTAAATAGAGATTGTATTTAAGTTCAGTTACTCATGTCAGTCAGTCTTTGCTAGATCCTGATGTGTCTATATGTTTCTAAACCTGGTTATTCCTCCATGTTTGTTGTTTTGCCAGTGTTAAGCCTCTTCTTCATTGCTTTACATCCTGCCTCTTTGCTGCTTGTCTGCATTTGGGTCCACCTTCCTCAACCATGACAGACTAGCTGCATGAAAGCCAGCCTGCCCAGGAGTCTCTGTAAAGTTGGGTAGGTACATATTTGTGTTTTAAGCTGGCGACCACCACTTTCTGTGCACCAAAAACAAACTTGATGAGAAAATATGTACCGGTACGTAAATCCTGCACCTTACGTACGAACATTTGGATGGAGACATGGAGATAGTGGATGCTGATTTTATTTTTATTTTTTTAATTTAACCTTTATTTACCCAGGCAAGCAAATTAAGAACAAGTTCTTATTTACAACTGCAGCCTGCAGGAATCTTCTTTTTGGACAGAGGAGGGCTAAGACAATAATAAAAACAGGGTATGTATTATATAATCACAACATAGTGCATAAGGAAAAAGGTGTCACGAAGTTGTACATCTATATAAAGCAATAGTCAACAGCAACATCACATGAAATACAGTGTCAATGGAATGAATGATCAAGGAGAAGAGTTCAGCAGGTCCATTGGTCAAGTAGAAGTTGGTGACGGATTTGTTTGAACAGTAAGTGGTATCATACCAGTGAGTTTAATGATTGATTGTAAGGCATTCCAGTCAGACGGTGCAGCAAACCTGAAGGCCTTGCGACCAAAGGTCGTGCGGGATTTGGGGATGGTGAATTTGATGAGTTTACTGGATCTGAGGTTGAGTTTGGAGCGGGAAAGGTGCAAGAGTGACGAGAGATAGGGAGGCGTTTTTCCAAGTAAGGTTTTGTATATGAGCTGGTACCAATGGTGAAGTCGTCTGGTGTGGACTGATGTCCAGTCTACCATTTTGTACAGGTCGCAGTGGTGGGTTGAGAAAGGGGCGCCCGTGGCGAATCGAATGGCAGAATGGTGGAGAGTGTCAAGTTTACTGAGGGTGGTTTGAGAAGCCATTCTGTAAATGGTGTCACCAAAATCAAAAAATTGGCAGGATGGTCATTTTGACAAGGGTATGTCTGGCTGAGCGGGTGAGGGATGCCTAATTCCGGTAGAGGACGCTCAGGTGGGCTTTGACTTTTGACTGAAGATGTAATGTTGTAATGTGGGTTTCGAATGTGAGGGATGAGTCCAGCCAGTGACCATGGTATTTGTAGCATGTCACGAAGTCTAGGGTAGAGCCATCAGCACAGAAGATATTCGGGGAAGAGTTAGTGGTGGGATTGTGGTTCCGGTCAAAAATGATGCATTTAGTCTCCTGATGAAACAGGTGGTGCGCCGATTCTTGTTTCTTTAACATTGTCATTAAAAGTAAAAACAGCTGGGTTTTTGTTTGTGGTAGGCCATAATTATTCTATAAACACCTTTGAAATTATATAAGCCTAATGTCTGCTCAATCAGTGCTTTTCTTCTGTTACATTCTCCATCATCAGATCAAAGAGAAGACCAGTCCCCTACGAAAATTAGTCTGGAAAAAAAAATTAAAATGAAAGAACCAGCCATTATTGGACCATCTAATGCTGCACATTACCAACATCATCATGTAGTTTTAGTTTTCAAAATTGCTGCTATGAAATCAGCTTTCAGATTAATGTAGATAATGCAGGAGCACACACACTGAAAACCTTCATCTGTCTCATTCCCTACATATCAATTGCTACTTCTGGGTAGTCTGTAAATAAATCCAATGAGTTTCTCACAATATGACCTTCCTCATCCTCAGTATCGGTCCTATATAAGCACAGCACAGCCAAGATCACCATGATGAAGCTGAACCAAATGTCCCTATTAAATAACATTATGATACCACCATCACGTCATCATAATGTGCAGTTGTCGGTCTGGTTGCTGTAAACGCATAGATACTGCAGTGCCACTCATCTGTAATGATACATGAGCCACTTTTCTTACTCTTCCTCACAGATGTTGCTTAACATTGAATCTATATCGTTAAATGTGGATATAGAGGGCAGAATATAAGGACAGATTTCATGTGCGCACATTTTTAGTGAGACTGTGATTTATAAAGGGAGATCACTTGCAAGTGATCGTATGCACAATTTAATAAATCTGAATATTTTGGGGCGTATACAACTTAAGGATTTCTTTGTGTACGTTCGCTTTAAGTATGAAACCTATGTGCTCTTTTTTAATAGAATTATTCTGCTAGGCTGCTCCAGTTCCCAGACGAGGCAGCAGCCAAGCTTGATTAATCATCTGTTCAGTCAGCTGTCACTGATCACCAATAAATATTTTTCAACAGTTACTCAATGGTCAAATTTTATTTGCCTGCATTAAAATAACACAGACATCTGCTAGGCCTTCTGTTATTTATCTGTAACCATCATGTTTACGATGATCTAATATGGTCTGGTGTTGACATGCACTGACACGTTTAATCAGAATAACTTGTAAGACACATGGATTCAGGACAGTTGTTGCTGTTATCATGTTCTATTTTTCTGTTGTAGCTTTTAGCATGTTGGGAAGATATTTGTTAAACATAAGCTACTATACATTATCAATGTCATGTTGAAAAGTACCAGAGATGTTAACCTACAAAAGGGTTGGATCCACTCGTTATGAAAGTATGTTTTGAAGTTCATAGCCATCAGTTTCCAGCTGCCTCTATTGCAGTTCCTTTCAGTGGTTTGGAAAAGTGTTTGAAAAGTTCAGTATTTCTTCCTTTTCTTCTGTCAAGTCATTAAAGCCTACATTCACACAATGATCAGATTTGTCAAAGCAGGAAGGAAATCAATTGCAAAATGTAATTTTAAAATAGCAAGCAAAGACACATTAATGCAATAAGCCAGCAAAGTTTTATGAAAAATAAAGAATAAAAAAGTAGGACTAAAAATTGAAAAAAACATTAGTCCATGTATAAGTTAAGAGTAAGACTTATGAATAAAACCATTAAAAAGTTATATTTAAAAAAAAAATGAAGACTAGGAAACTAAGCTCGTGAGAGGCACAGTTTAAATAGAATGTTTTCAGTTTTGTCTAAAGGCAGTAGTGTTGGAACACTCCTAACTTGATTAGGTGGGATGTTCCAGCAGTTTGGGGCATAACGGCTAAAAGCAGATGGAGTGTTTTTTTTTGTGGACACCCAGGAGATAAAAAGGGACAAACAAAAACAGGGTCAACTAAACCTGACAATGGAATACAGAGGACTGTAAATGACACACTAAGGATAGCAAGCAACTGTACAAAAAAAAATTAAATTTCAAGTGTCAAGAACTGAAAACCATTATAGTCCAGACTGGAGCAAATCTGTTGCTGATGTGGAAAACTAAATTGTAATGCAGTGCCACCATTCAAACCATGGGCTTATAGTTGCAGTCAATGTCTTCCTGAAAAATAATATGATACATAATCCTCACATTTTTAACTTACTGTGTACAAAAAATAAAATAAAATCAACATTCCATTATGGCTGCCGCACAAGATTTCAATTCTTCTGAGATGAAGAATCCTCTTTTTTGAAAGTAATACTTTATAAGGATCTACTGCAGAGAAAATGCATTGACATAGAAACGTGAATCAAGTAAAGTCCAAAGACTCAAAAATGATATTTTAAGTATTTCTGCTAGCAGGGGATGTTCCCACAACATTGGCTAATATTAGATTGTAATGATACTAAATAAAATGTTTAATCAAACATTTAAAGAATCTCAATGAATTTATACAAAATGTTCCTGAAAAAAAATAGTTAAATGCAAAACATTTGGGCAGCATGGCTTGAAGGTAGAGTGGCCGTCCAGCAACCCAAGGGTTGCTGGTTTCGATCCTCACGTCCCCTGCTGACCATGTCAAAGTGTCCACGAGCAAGATACTGAGCACCTAATAGCTCCTGATGGCCATGAGACGGACCAGCAACCTGTCCAGTGTGTACCCCTCCTCTTGCCCAGTATCAGCTGGGATAGGCTCCAATCCCCCCCCCCCCCCAGTGACTCTCAACAGATAAGTGGTATAGAAAATGGATGGATGGAAATTCAAAACATTGTATTCTGAAGATGTTTTGAGGATGTTTTTCATTATTTGATTAATGAACATTCTAAAATTTGTTTCCTCAACAAATTGTTACAATATTTTTAGATAATTCCATTCTAGCTTTAAGAAGAACACTCATGAAGCATACAATCTCTTTCCTTCTTTTATTGTTCGTGAATATGATTAGACAGATTTTAAATCCAGGTGGTCTCCCATGGATAAAGGTGAAGACCTGAATCAACAGTTGTGATGAAACAAGTTGCCATCTCGTCATTAATATTATATTACATTAATGAAGACCACTTATTTAGGCTTATTAGGAGAAAATGCTTTGATGTTTCATCATTATTTGCCTATTAAATACATGTCTTCACTCCTTTTTTTTCACTTCTTGACTTTGACCCAAAGACACTCTCGGCTTGAAAAATGATATCAGCCATGTCCACATGAAATAATTGCCTTTCTTCTATTTACATAATTTGTTTTCTTCTCTTGTGTCTCTTCATTAGAGCTACTGACTAATTAAATGCATACCATTTTTAAATATCCATCCATTTTCTTCCACTTATCCTGTTAAGGGTCAAGGTGGGGGGCCGGAGCCTATCCCAGCAGCTTTCAAGTGTGAGGTTCACCCTGGACTGGAATCCATTGCAGGGCCAACACATAGACAGACAACTATTCACACTCACAGTCACTTTAGAGTATCCAATTAGCCTCGTCCCCACTTGATGTCTTTGGATGGGGGGAAGAAGCAGGAGTACTGGAGAGAACCCACGCAGGCACAGGGAGAACATGCAAACTCCACACAGAAAGATCCCGTGCCCGAGCCGGGACTCGAACCCGGAACCTTCTTGCTGTGAGGCCACAGTGCCAAACACTGCACCTCAGTGCAGCCTCATATTTAAACAATTGACTTTAATATTTATTTTCCAGCAGAAAGCAGAAGCAGCGGCTTTCATGAGGGAGATGCTGTGTGTCAGAGAAGTCACAAGAACCCATATCAAGCAGCCTTCTGAAGCTACTGAACAATAACAATAAAACCTGTGGAAAAAACATAGATGAATTGTGCAGCCTTTTTTATCATGAAGAACTTAAGTGTTGAGGGAGAGAGCAAGAGCGCAGTACGTTTTGTGTTTGCCTTTAACAAGCACAGAGGGACATCATGTCCTTTGCTCCATGCATTATATGATATGGAGGCTTGAAGAGTGGAAGTGATTCATAACAATCTCACTTTAGAATGCACCTCAGAAATTTTAAAAATGTGGATTCACAATCTAGGGTGGCACTGTGGTGCAGTGGTTGGCACTGTTACCTCATAGCAAGAAGGTTCCAGGTTTGAGCCCTGGCTCGGGTATGGGGTCTTTCTGTGTGGAGTTTGCATGTTCTCCCTGTGCCTGCGTGGGTTCTCTGCAGGTACTCTGACTTCCTCCCACAGTCCAAAGACATGCAAGTGGGGACGAGGCTGATTAATACTCTAAATTGACCATAGGCGTGGCTGTGAGTGTGAATGGTTGTCTTTCTATATGTGTTGGCCCTGCAATGGATTAGTGACCAGTCCAGGGTGAACCTCACACTTGAAAGCTGCTGGGATAGGCTCCAGCCCCCCACCTTGACCCTTAACAGGATAAGCGGAAGAAAATGGATGGATTCACAATCTAGTTCTCCTACTTTACATATAAAGCATTTCTTTGAATTAATCCACAGTTTAACCTTTGCCTGCATCACACTCACGTCTAATTAAAGTTAACGCAGCTGTTTTCCTGGCTAATACTCCTCAGCAAATTCTCACTCTCATACTGGTGTAATAGCTTAAGTTAATCTGTCATACAGTACATATAAAAATGCAACATGTAATCCATTAATGCAAGATGCTTTTTGCAACATCTAATTATTAAACTTTTGGTTCATATGTTAATATAACAGTGAATAGTTTGCTTTTGGAAATATAGGGTGGTGAACAGATGTAGAAGTTGTAATGGTCTGACATCACAGCTCTGCGAGGTAGGTCATTCCTGGTGTAAATCTCGACCCAGACAAACCTAAACTAACAAGAATTGAAGAAGTATTATCTACTTTTTTACTTGTTTGAAAGTTCAAATTCAAGTATGTTCTTATACCCAATGAAAATGATTTTCTTGCAAGAAGTTTCAAAGTGAGTATGATAGACATTATCAGACACTCGATGGATCCAGAGTCTGTCACCTTTCTAACTTTCCCTTCTTTGAATAAGAGCACTATTAAAGTCAGGTGAGATCTCCTGTTGTCAGTTGCCTGGCAACAAACCCCCACACTGATGAACAAACTTCTTTGGTCAAGCTGCATGGAGAGCCAACTTCCAGCAGCTCCAGCTATGCTGAAAAAAAGTTTATCATGACAATCTCATTGGCTAATAGTTTTTATCCCTGCTGTCAGCTGATGCCTGAATTGTACTTGTAATACTAGTCATGGTAAGGCTAACAGCACACTATCATAACTTAGAAAGATGTGCAGATTTATTTCCATGTTCTTAATTCATTCATTTGTGCCTTATTGTTTCCAATTGCCTTTTTCTTCTTGATTGCATTTTGTTGGTAATGTTCTGTATCAGGCATCATGAAATGGCGGTCCCGGTCCGGACCCAGTGGCGGTTCTGTCCGGACCCGTTAAATTTCTAATATTAATAAAAAAGTAAATCATTCCTGCATGCACAACTAGTTAATATGACAGGGGTGTCATCAATATCCAAGCCAATCAAATCGATTGTTTACCTTTCAGCACCAGGGAATAGCGAGAGAGTGGAGATGAGATAAAATGGCTTGCTCAAAAATGAGAAAAGTTGATGGTGAAAACCAAACTTTTAAAGATGAATGGACTGATTAATACATGCTCATTCTGCCTGCAGCCAGTTCGAAATCTTATATGCTGTAAAACTGTGGCATTAATAAAAAAGTGGCAACGTTACATCAACTATGAGACCAAACACGGGTCGTTTGAGGAAAGGTACCCACAGAAGTCTGCAGTGAGGGCAAGCAAAATTACTGAACTGAAAGCATAGTATGACAGATCTACCCTGAAAACAATACTATAGTCTATCATTTTCCATTCAAGTGCCATACAAGTTCAGACTTAGCAGTATGAAGTACATCACTTTGAAAACACTTGAAATTTCTCAATAAATGATATAGAAGTGTACGTTGTTGATTTGATTCACATCAGGATACACTATTTCAAGTGACAATATAAGATTCTGACCTTTGCTGGGAGGAAATTTTAGTAACTGGACCTCTTTGAATTTTAATTGAATGCCCCTGCTCTATATAGCTCAGTGTATACAGTCAATAATTGCTGGTATGTGGTGTTGTGTTTTCTAGAATGTGGTGATACCAATAAGAAACAACAGTAATGTGGTGCTTAGGATAAAGACGGTAGCTCAGCCAAAGTTTTAAGCCACCAAAGCAAACACATCCATCAAAGGTGTGCTCCTGTTCTTAAGTAAAAAGCATTGCCCTCTTAGTTGTGTGCTGAGTCACCAATTGATAGAAGAACAACTGAACAACAGTGCCCCATTGAAGAGGGCAAAGCTGCCGTATCTGTGGCCACCACCATGTTGCATCCACCGTATTTACACCTTTGACCAGAATGTATATTGCACTGATGGTAGAATGGTGCCATGTATGATGTATGTGTACACAAAAGGGGCATGGGCAGTGAGTAAAAGAGGCCACATCAATCTCAGTGTATGGCAATTTTCTATGGCCATGTGCAATTCCAAAAAGATTTGGCCATGTGGCAGGAGATAAGTGGACTCGAATGGACGGACGTACAGAGATTTACTTTATTTGTCATCATAAGATTAATTGGAATACCTATGTAAACCAAGTGATAACTAATTGGTTGTAAGCAAGTTTTCTCAGATTTGTCTGTATCCTTGTCTTCAAACAAGAATAGGTGATGTATAATAGGAAACAATGGTATTACCAGCTATGCCTTTGTCAGCGTGGAGTAATTGAATAACTCTTGATTACAATGAGACACAAACTCACAGACTTATATGAACCTCAACAAATCAGTTTGAGCTCTTTTGACTTGAATTTACTTTAGAAACCATTTTCTCAAGTCTGAGCACAGGCACACTTAACAGTGTCAACATGGCTTGAATTGTTATTCACTAATTATTCATCAAAAGTACTGCTGTAAGTTAAAATATATTTTTTGTGTGAATACTGGAATCTGATGGGCTGCTCAGGATCGGGTGTATGTAAATAAATTCCTGATAACCAGACACTGATTAAGTAGTTCCAATCAATGTGCCTGCTCAACTTTTTCTAAATTAATGCACATTATGAGATGAAGATATAGAACCGAGCTAAGTTACTCTGATTGTTGTCGTATGCAGAAAACATTGCCCTTTTGTAAATCTGTTTTTAGCTATGTAGAGTGAATTATTTTTTTCTCATGCTCCTCGCGTGTTTCCTGATACAGTGAAGGACCTTCTCATTGCATTGAAGCCAGAACATTTTTAGGAAATTAACCCCTCAGGTTTTACCTTTGATACGGAGTTATAGCTTGGAAAGAAATGCTTGATTTTGATTGTAAAAGACACAAGTGTATAAACTAATTGACTGTTTTTTTTTTCCTTGTGTGACCATGGTATGAGTAGGATTATGCCCTCACAGATGTCTGTTATCAGAAATTAATGTTCCCCATTAATTCCTGATCATGGACAACTCGTTGGGCATTATCCCTTACATAAGTGAAGAATATTAATGTCTTAGTTCATGAAATGACTTATTGAAAGACTATTTGCAAGGCACTGTGCAACCTAAAAGTCTGATCCTGGCATTGTTCCTGGTTGAGACTTAGAATTATCACCGATTTAACTGTCGATTATTATCAGCTGTGATTGGTTCCAGTTCCCCACAACCCTTGACAGTATGAGAAATATATCTATAAATATCTCTCTCTCTCTCTCTCTCTCTCTCTCTCTCTCTCTCTCTCACACACACACACACACACACACACTATATATATATATATATATATATATATATATATATGTATATATATATATATGTATATATATATATATATATATATATATATATATATATATATATATATATATATATATATATATATATATATATATATATGGTTCCGGTCGACTCGGAAGGCAGCAGAGCGGCGGCGGGGCAGCCTGCAGGGTCTGCTGTAGTTACTGGTGGGAAGGATGGAGAAGCTGTTGAGCTTTCCTTCACCAGGGACCAGTTCACGCGGGTTGCGTGGCTCGACGGTGGCTTCTCTGGACGAGTGGACAGGAGGGAGAGAGTTGTCCTTGTAGAGTCTCTGTCGTCGGCTGACTGCACTCGAGGTCCGAGGTGGAGAACCGGAGGGTTGGATCTTCTGAAGACTTGCAAACCACCCAAGGGAAGAAAACCAACGAGAGAAGAAGATCACCAAGAGGCGAAAATCACCAAGAGAAGAAGATCACCGAGAGGCGAAAATCACCGAGAGAGAAAGAATCTTCTTCGCGCTGAAGTTTTATATGTGGAGGCCGATGATGTCACTTCCTGTGGGATGATACTGGCTCTCAGCCAATAGCATTTTGACAGGTTCTTGGATGTGGTCAGTGACCAGGTTCCCAGAGGGGGGCCAGTGGCCAGTGTAATAACCCCCAGTTTACGATCCTTTATTCAAGAACATGTGGTCACTTGAATTCAGGCTTTGAAAAGGGGTGTTAGGCCTCACAGGCCGAAAGCCTTCTTCAGCTGGACTAATTGTCACATCTCTGAATTAATCTCTTGGTCTGGTTGAGTTGGCACAACATTCCCCCCATTGCACAGGAGGATGTGGGGCAGACCGCAGTCTTCTGGGCAACCCAATAGCCAACAGTCCAGAGATTGTTCTTGAGATTTGACAGTCCATGGGTTTCTGGGAGAAAGAGACTAATAGTCCAATCTACATCCTGGGGATTGAAAGGGGTGTGTACAGTCCATATAGTTCGTACAGTTCATAGCTGGAGGCTAGCATGCTAGGCATTCCTGGGCAGAGCTAGACATCTCTGGGCAGAGAACTGCGAACTATTAACTTGTACAGAAACAAAAACAAACATGGATACAATACATTAAGGCACTTGCATGAGGCACTAACCATTGTGTATTCCTTCACTACCTTTGGATTATCGATATTTAAATCAATATGACATTCATTGTATACCTGAGTAGACAGTGAGAGCAAAGAGGTAGAGAAAGGAAGGACAGAGGTTAGAGGCTATGTTATCTCTTTCCAGAGAAGGGTTCCTGACCTCGGTGCAAAGTGTGGGATGGACCTGATGGAGACGTCCAGTAGGTCCAGGAGTTTCTTAATGTATTTGTCCATGATAAACGACCTGATTGCCATCATGACCCAACCACTGAGGAGGAGACTGATGATAACCCATAACCAACCCTCACCGATGGTGAGATTGTGACCTCTGAACACATCAAGGATCTCAATCTTAGAGTGATCTCTGTCAGGATTGAGATGGTGGAGGTTCATATCACCGGTGTGTACAGTGGCTCCCTGAGGAACCTTCAGAAACACTGGATGCTTGGGCAGATTCACAATTGTGGCTGTGTCGTGGCGGTTGTAAGGTGTTACCATCGAGGACGTAAGTGTGTTTGGCCATCGATTGTCCACTCTTCCTATGTTCGTCTCGTGATAGGAGAGTATTGGTAGACTAAGTCTAAGTCCTATTTTGAGGTACTTGGGATGTACAAAAATAGGGATTGCGCTGCCAAGACTATATGCCAGGTGGAGTTGGGAGAATTGCACTGCAGTGGTCGTAGCGGATTGGAGAGTTTTTTTCGACCAATCCTGAAGAGACCATGGACGAGGGAATCATACCACCGCTCAGGCTAATTCCTCTGTGGAGGCCCTGCTTTAAGTCTTTGACTTTCTGCAGATAGGTGATATCCTCCTTGACAACCTGCGATAATGTCGCTAAGGCATGCAATGGTTTGCTACAGACCGTAGGTGGTGGTCGATGATCAGCGAGTGTCGCTATGGGGTCGGTGCCAGCGTCACGCCCTTGGAGCGGCATGAGCATTGGGAGGAGTCCTCTAGACTCCTCGGTAGTGGCGACCCATCCGCTGCAAGCTGTCAGACCGTGACCTGAGTTAAGGGGCCTAGGTGTTTTCACCTGTGCCAAAATGAGTCCCTGTCTGTAGTCAATAAGGGGTGTCAACCGATCCAGGAGATCCTGGCCGATGAGCAGCGGTTCGGTGTCAGACATGCAGACATAAATGGGGTGCACGAGGTTCATTGCCTGGAAAGCAATGTCGATCCATACCCGCTGTGTGATACGTGAACTATCCTGCGTGTAGCTAGTGATATTCACGTCGCAGGGTTGGATCTTTAGAGTCTTCCCAAGGTGACGTGTCTCATTGAGGAGCTCTTCAAACATGCTAGCGCTCATCAGGCTAATTTCCGAACCTGTATCTAGCAGGGCGGGGGTGTTGATACAACCCCCCACCTCTACAGAGGTATAGATGCCTCGAGCGTTGCCCTGCTGGGCAAGGCTGCCGAGGAATGTCACGGACGGTGGGTTAGGTGTGTCAGGTGCTTTCATGTCAGGCAGGGAGCTTTGCTCCTTCCCCAACCCTACAAAGTAAACTTTGGCGGTGGCAGGGGAAAACTCCTGGCTTATTCTGGACAATGAGGCTTTAGGGTCTGACTCCTCCTTAGACCTCGGCAGGTCCGGTGGGCACAAAGGACTCCCAAACTGTTTCATCACCTTCGAAATACACCTCATAATTAAAGCCTCCAGGTCCGATCCTTCACCGCTGGGAGCTGGATTGACCGGAGCTTTATTTTTAGACCTATCATCATGCCCCTTAGCCTTAGGTTGGGTTCTTTCCTTCGGAGGTGGGTGATTTGACCACCTGGGCTTGCTTGACTCTGTCGGAGGCGGGCAGGCCCCGCCCCCTTGGGTTGGCTGTCTGCTCTGCTGGCGAGGTTGCCAGAGTCCTTGGGCCCCGGTCTTCGCGGCTCGGCGAGCCTGCGGTACCTCATCGCATTTGAGGCCCAGGTCGTCGTGGTTGGAGGCCTGGATCCCCAAGACACGCGGAGTGTTTCCAAACCTCCGATGGGCGGGGTTTTGTGTTTCCCATGCCATCTGTGCATACTTTTTTGCTTGCACAGTGGTAAAGTTGCCCGTCCTGCTACGCATAGACACATCGTACCATATGCTGTCATGCAGGTTGAAGAAAAAGAGGAACTTGAACCCCTGGTCTTCTTCTTCCAGTCCTGCTTGATAGCGGCCCTGGAAGTAAGCAGACCTCAGGCGGTTGAAGAATGCCCGTGGTGACTCCTCTCTTTGCTGCTTCATGGCGAAGGCGTCGAGAACGGCTGACGTCTGGTCTGTGTACAGGCCGTACTCTTCCCGCAATGCAGAGCATAACCTCGGATAGCTTGCCCGTACCTCTGGGGCAAGCGTTTCAATAAAGTCCCTCACCTGTCGAGTTGTGGTTCTCCACACAAGCCTGGTCTTCTCATAGGCAGAAGCCTGGGGGACGCTCCTCAAGCCAAAATCAACCTTCCGAAGGTAAGCATCAATGTCCGCTCCACATGCGTCGGGATCGAAACGGTCGATGTCCTTGGCGAGGATTCAAGCTGATAGGCTTGCAGTCCGCTCATCGACTCTGACCACGGATTAGCAAGATACAGGTCATTGTGAGGGTTGAAGGTGGGGAAGTTGTCCCCCCATCCATATGTTGGGATGGACTTGTACCACTCTCGGGGGCGTGGCTTCTGGCCCAAGCCCCCTGTGCGTGGGTACCCCCCATAACCTAATGGTCCCACCCCCCTTTCCGGAAGGGAGAAGGGGCGGCGGGAAGGGAAGGAATGTGATGCTCCGGAGGAAGGCGGAGCATCGAAGCGACCGAGCGGTTATGCTCGGGCGTGCGGTTGGCGGATGTGAACCTGGGAGTGGGACGGTTGTCGGGAAGGGTGTATTCCTTTGCCTCACCGTCCTCACTGGATTCTCTCGCCTGCACATCTGCTTCAGGACCAGAGGAATCTGGCCCGGCCTGGTTTTGTATGTCTGGATCATTCGTCACCTGCAGCTGTGACACCTGCTCTTGCAGCTCTTTCACTTGCAAGTGTTTCCTGTGGAGAGACTGTGCAACTGATTCCGACTCTTCCAGTTGGGCTTTCGCTTCTGCCCGCAGTTCAGTGTTTTCTTGCTGCAGGTGTTGAAGATCCTCCTCCAGGGCGCGTATGTCCCTGGCGGCCGTTTCCATGCGGCCCTTGAATTCAAGCTCTTGATGCTCGGATCTTTGGCAGAGCAACAAGAGCATCTTGCCCATTGCTTTAGCACTTGACATGTTTAGCTTGGGTGACTCGTTGAGTTCACCCACCAAGCGCTGCAGATTTATGTCACAATCGCTGACTCTGTAGTCAGCTAGTGTTTGCTTATCGCTTTCGGAGAGTGCGATGAGCCAGGCGACCACCTTGCGTAGGTCGCGGCCAAGGAGGGCAGTGGGCTTATCTGAGCTCCTCTCAGCCATATTGTTGTTATTTAATTATCAAACTGCTTTGATAAGAAAAAAGTGCACAGGCGGGCCTGTGGCTTACGAGTGGTTATCTCCCTAGGATGTTTCCCTGATTCAAGCCTGTACGCAGCGCTAATTAGGAATTGGTACCTAAGAGCGGTGGCTGTAAAGGTTCTCTCACTGTGAAGCACCGGTGCAACTATCAACACGCTGGGTATTGTTTGGCAGATCGCAAAAGAAAAGGGTTGACAATTCTATACACAAAAGCCAAATAAAACAGAGTTTTTGAGAGTGAACAGAGTTTATCTACTAAACAGTCAATATTCTGTAACATTAACTACCTAGGGACAGCTCTGATGTTGAAGGATGAGATCTGAGCACTGACTATTGCTAGACACATGACCTGAAGTTCGTACACAAAAGACACTACGACTTCTCTCATATAATATAAATATATTTATTAACATAGTGTATCAATCAATCAGCAACACATCGGTACAACTGTTATCTAAACGAAAGACACAAGTGAAAATATGTGTGTGTGTGCGTGTGTGTGTGAGTGAGGAAGGGGAGGGGGAGTATGGTTGCCTAGCAACCAGTTAGCATCGCAGCAGGGCTAAAAGCTAGGCTAGTTAGCTGAGGCTAGCTAGCCGCTAGTTAGCACCGTGGAGGTAGAACTTACGGAATGTTAATAACTAAGCAAAGCACTTAGCGAGAGAGAGAGCGAGAGAGAGAGAGAGAGAGAGAGAGAGAAAGGAAGAAAAGAACAAAGATTAACCCAAAAATGTGTGTTAACACACTTGTGCAGTATTAATAACCGGTAACACGTGCATGTGGGAGATAGCCTACATGATAACCCTTTCAGATACCCACCTGTATAACCCCATGGAAACATCCTTAAAGTACATTAAAAATTATCATGATCTATAAATCACACACAAAAACATTCATATATGTAGAATATACATAAATAACATGTTGCACTGCATACTGAATAACTTTTTTTTTTTACGTAGCTATTGTTTGCAAACGTTAACTACCCTTTGATTGTATCAAAAATGTTTTCTCCTCTACAGTCTCTAAAATTTGTCATATGCAGCTGAGACAGTTTTCTGAACAGCTGTGAGCATCCTGGTACAAAATGGAAACACCCAGACATTCGAGCACAAAGCAGGAGTGTTTTCTGATAAACATGGCAACATAACATTCTTTGAAATGTCTTTAACATGATACTGAATTAAGCAGCAGAGACACCACCAATTATGGAAACTAGGCCAAAATGTTTAAGCCTCCAATTTTTTAGCTCAACTTAAAGGTTTCTAAAATACTTGTTTTGTTTTGCTGTTTTTCTGCTCCACTTTTGGTGAAAGTGCTGTTATGTCGTCCAAGAGCCTCCAAGCATGTTCTTTAATTAACTGGACTTGTTAAAAAAAAAACAAAAAAAAAAAACAAGTGGCTGTTTGGGTGCAACCTCTGAGCTGATTGTTGATCATATGATGCTGAATCAACTGTGACTACAGAGAGTCCTGGTTTGTGTAATTAATTTGCTACAGCTTCAAAGAGAATTATGGAAAGAGCTGTGTGTCATAGTTCCTAAGCTATTCACCCCTATTTTGGGGCCATATCAGTGTACACAGCTGGAGCTGGTTATTTGATCCCTTCCTGTCTTTATTCAGAGTTTTATTCTCTGAATTGTTTTTAGCACATCTCCCTGTAAAAAAAAAAAGAGTACCGTGAAAAGAAATTTGCAGTTTCTTTGCCACTTCTTGAATGCTGAGATGACAAGTTTTGTGGGATAATATGCCAAGACCAAACAACCAGCCCACTATTTCCAAGAAAAAAATCTGTTTATATTGGTTGACTTTGCATTGTAATAATGGAGGTATCTATGATTCATATTTGAGAGAGTAAAGAAGGAATAGCCTAGGTGTTAGTGACAGTGACACTTCACCCCTCCTCCTTTGCCTGAATACTGTTCCATGTCAAAAGACTTGCATAATAAACCATCAGACTCTCCATCAGCTATCCCTGCAAAACTTCTAGAAAATTCATCAGAAAATTATGTCCCCCATGTTTGTATTGAGAGGAAGCATGGCTCAGAGGTAGAGTGGCCATCTGGCAACTGAAGGGTTGTTGGTTCAATCCTCAAGGCTCAACACAGCACAAGGCTGGAATGGGCTACAAAACCATAAGTAAGAAGCTGGACAAGAAGGTGACAACTGTTGGTGCAATTATTAGGAAGTGGAAGAAGCACAACATGACTGTCAATCGACCTTGGCCTGGGGCTCCACACAAGATATCACAATCTCAATCTCAATGATCATGAGAAAGGTTAGAGATCAGCCTAGAACTACATGAGAGGAGCTTGTTAATTATCTCAAGGCAGCTGGGACCACAGTCACCAAGAAAACCATTGGTAACACACTAAGATGCGATGGATTAAAACCCTGCAGTGCACAAGGTCCCTCTGCTCAAGAAGGCACATACAGGCCCATCTTAGGTTTGCCAATGAACACGTTGATGACTCTGACTGACTGGGAGAAGGTACTGTGGTCAGATGAGACCAAAATCGAGCTCTTTGGCCTCAACTCAAATTGTTGTGTTTGGAGGGAGAGAAATGCCAATTATGACCCCAAGAACATCATCCCCACCATTAAGCATGGAGGTGGACACATTATGCTTTGGGGTGTTTCTCTCCTAAGGGGACAGGGCAATTTCACTGCATTGATGGGATGATGGACAGGGCCATGTTTTGTAAAATTTTGGTTGACAACCTCCTTCCCTCCGCCAGGAAAATGGGTCATGGATGGGTCTTCCACCACAACAATGACCCAAAACATATGACCAAGGCATCAGGGGAGTGGCTCCAGAAAAAGCACATTAAGGTCATGGAGTGGCCTAGTCAGTCTCTGGACCTTAATCCAAGAGAAAATCTGTGGAGGGAGCTGAAGCTTTGAGTCACCAGACGCCAGCCTGAAACCTGCAGGATTTGGAGACGATCTGCAAAGAAGAGTGCACCAAAATCCCTCCTGGTATGTGTACAAACCTAGTAAGTAACTACAAGAAACCTTTGGTTACCAGCAAGGGTTTTGTCACCAAGCACTAAATGTTTTACTAGGGGGTCAAATAGTTATTTCTTTCAATGAAATGTAAATTAATTTATATCTTTCATTTTATGTAATTTTCTGGATTTTCTTTTTGATATACTTTCTCTCACTGTTAAAATAAAACTACCATAATAGACCTCATTTCTTTTAGTGTGCAAACTTTCAAAATCAGTGGGGGGTCAAATAATTAATTCCTCCACTGTACATGTTTTCTGAATAGGAAAAAAAAAAACCTATTTGTGAGCACTTGAAAAACCAAAAAACACTTTTTTGTCAACTTCAGGGAACTGCTCACTTCATGGCTGAAAACAACACACTTAAATGCCATGAGCAGGACTTCTTAAGATGCAACACCATCTGCTCCATGTCTGGCAGAGCAAGCATTAGTGCAGTGTTACCATCTCCTGAGTTAGAAGAACAGCTATTTGGTATCCTAAAACTCACCAGAGTCAATAGATGACATCATGAACTATCTTGCATAACAAGTATTCTATTTATTAAAAAAAACTTAATATGGCAGAGAAATGATTATTGTAATCAGAAAAGACAAAAAGCGAGTGAAAATACTCTAAATATGTTTTGACCTAAACTTTTTTCTGTTCATTATTTTATTTTATGTCCCAATTCAATCAAACCATTTGATGATGAAAAAAAGAATTGTAAAAAAAAAAAAAAGATTTGTAAGAAAAAAATGGTCTAAATTTTACAACTGAAATTCCTCACTTTTAAAAATGACCTCATGATCTCAAACTTTCCGCTCCAGCTGTGCTGCTGCGTAGTGAGACTGACCGCCAAGTGCTTTGAGATGGGAGGGGCTCCTGTAGCCCAGATCAATCATAGACTTGGACCACCTCCATATAGCTTTTAATGTATTTGCATTGTAAGCCACTTTTTTTCACTACCAACTCCGCCTTTCTTTTTGCCAATCTGGACGATTTGAAGCTAGAGCAGATTGCCCAACCCTACTTCAGGGCTGCTCTGTGTCTTATGTTCATAGCCGGTATTTATTCCACCATATAAACTGGGCTTTTTATCAAGCTAACCAATATGCTCATCTGACTCATATGGCATTAAAATTAGCTTAATGCTTTCCCTGGATGTTTTTGTTTTGCTTATTTTTGATCAGAGGACCCAGGTTTAAAGGCCATTTAGCAGATTGGTGCCAGTGCTAAGCAATTCATTATAGGACTTTTTGGGTTCTAATTTAATTTTCATTTGACAATGAAAATGCCCTCAAAGCAAAACTATTTAATAGTGATATATACTGTGCTTGATTGTGTTAATTTTTCTTCATACATTTCATCTTTTATTTGTAACTAAGTTTTACAAAAAAAAAAGTATTTTGACCTAATGTCAAAATGGAAGACATTAACACACAGCTAGAAGCTGTAGGCTCTAAGCTTCATTTTGATGTCCTGGTTCAAAGAAATCCAGCTGCCACTCCAGGCTTTTGTTTCGATAGACACCACATGACGTCGCCTCCCTCTCAGTGGAGTTTTCCCAAGGGATAACTGCAGGGAACGGTCAGCTCTCAGCACCCTGCCTGCTCACACTGGCGGACACTTAAGAATACAGTCGTACTTTTCAAAAAAATTAGCTGCATATGACTAGTTGGTTAAATTCCAGTCCATGGTTGTAATCAGGTCTTCACATAGTCTTTAGACCATCCTCAGACAGGCATGGCATTGACATCCCTACAAACCATGCTCTAGAAAGAGTCTTATATCATGAGACATCCTCATATTTCTCTTTGCTCAAGCCTGCAAGAACCTGTGATGTCATGATCACCTCCAGGGCTGAGAGTCCAAAGCAACTCCAAAGCAATTTCTAAATAGCCACCTGGTGGATGTCTTACTTGAGGTTAAGGAGTGTTAACAGTGCTACCCCTCCCAGCCTGTATTGTAGGATGATGCCCCCACCATACGTTTGTGTGTTGAACACACCAATCAGTTAAAAGCATCAATCTAATATTTCTTGACTTTTTTGTTGTCTTGATAAGCTCTCCATGATAAAGTGGTTTGCTATGTCTCTGGTTTGTCATGCTATGGAGGACAATTGGGGATTAACATCATTCCTGGAAAATATCATTTAGAAATCCCCTGAATTTGATACAGAGATCCTTGATGACGACTGTTAGTTTGCTACCTTACCACAGAGTGTCTCATTGGCTACAGTTATGTTGAAAATATACTGAAAATAACAATATTCTGAATTTAATAAGGCTCATGTAAATAGCATATTACAGTTGTCTTTTTGGAATTTGGCCTTTTCCCAAAAGCAGATTTCAGAAATCTGTGAATAGAATAGAATACAATAGAAAATAAACTATTAACTTTATTTTCATCGTACCCTGTAGACTGAAATTAAGTGTAGTCCTTATTTTGTGCGAACAGTGAAATGGAAATAAATAAGAAATATACCACCAATCACCAACCAATTCCTTAGGTACACCTTGCTAGTACCGGTTTGGACCCCATTTTTTCTTCAGAACTGCCTTAATCCTTCATGTTAAACAGTGTTGGAAACATTCCTAAAAGATTATGATCCATATTAACATGATAGCCTCACACAGTTCCTGCAGATTTGGTGGCTGCACATCCATGATGTGAATCTTCTGATTCCACCGCACTGTCATGTTCAAGAAACCATTTTGAGATGATTTTAGCTTTGTGTCATGATGCATTATCCTGCTTGAAGTAGCTATCAGATGATGGGTACACTGTGGTCATAAAAGGAAACACATTGAGAGGGGTAGAAACTGCTTTCAGACTTTATTCTGTTAGTTCTTGATTATTAGCCATGCACAGTTTGCACAGGGTCACTTGTCACAATCCCATTTCACTGTGAGTGAGCTGTGTACATCCATATGTGACACATAAAGTTCTTGAATCTTGAAAACTGTGTGTTGAAACTGGTGCATCATGGGATCTCCCATGATGCACTGAGGCTCTTTCTCCTCTTCGCTGAAGCCGCAAAACTGCCACCCTTAGTATCAATATTAGTATTATTCATTTACAATTCTCAGCACTGTATTAACATTAACATTAGCACTGTGTTTGTATTAGTATCAGTGCTAGCCCTTTAATGCTTGTATTACTCTGAAATGATACCTTTAGTGGCTGGTAGAAGTTATCATTGGTAACTAGTTTACTATTCTTGTTTTTGTTGTTTTAACTATTTGTTGTGTGTCTTAACTCTGCCTGTTCCCCTTTCTCTCGGTTTTTCTCTCTACTCGTCCTTCTCATTCCAGCTTGTTCATGTAGCCCCATCTTTCTGTAATTGTCTTTCTCTCTCTCTTTGTCTCTGTCCCTCTCCTTCCTTTTTCGTCTTGTCTCTTTCCCGTTTCCATCTTTGTTTCTGCCCCCCACCAGTCAAAGTAGAGGGTCCTTCCCATTGAGCCTGGGTCTGCTCAACGTTCCTGCCTGTTTAAATGAAGGTTTCCTTCTTACCGTCACAAGATGGGCTTATTCATGAAGAACTGTTCGATGTAAATTGAATGAATGTGGATTTAGATTTATGCAACTTTCAAAGTGTCATTTGATAACTTCTGCTGTTTTTGGTGCAGTACAAATAAAAGTGACTTAACTTGGCTTGGTCAGGCTTCAGCAGCATTCTTTGGACCCATATACAGAATATTCAGAGAACATGCCTGGAATAGTTTTTTTCTTTATTTTTTCTCTTTTTTTTAACAGCAGTTCACAGGCAAGAAGCAGCTCGTGAGCCCTTTACTGTTTGTGGCCAGACAGTGCTAACCACTCTACCACCGTACCGCCCTGGAATATTATCCAACCAGCAAAAACCATGACAATAATGGAATGTAGGTAGTAGTTGTCAATTTGGAGTTCCTAGATCTTCCCAATGAGTCATTGTCAATACAGGATATCTTTAGAGGAAAGGTGGTTGATTTCATCATTTAATCTGCTAACTTCATCCTGTCGAGTTTCCATATTTGAAGCTCTGGTTCCTTTTTGCAGTTTTGTCAGCTCTGCAAAGTTTACCAGTGTAAAGAAATTCCATAGTTACATCATCCTTTTCATCATGTATAACATTTTCAATCAGAATCACTCATTAATTTTACTTCTCATTATTCATGTTAAACCTGCCAAAAAGAGAGAAAGAGAGAGAGAGAGATCAGCTAATAGATGAGAGATAATATCTCTCTGCTATACTTTCCTGGTTTTTATCATGCAAACATAAAAGCAGAAGAGAGAAAATAAAAATTAAAATGACACAGACCAGGTAATATCCTCTGTGTGTTCTTGACAAACCAAACCATTCAGGAGTTTTGAAGAAGCCCTAATTAACTATTCAAATAATGCATCTTAATATCAGACATCTTGATATTTTCCTGCTGTGAGCACACTCACGAGCGTGTATTTCTGCTTAAAGAAAGGGCATCAACTGATGAGTCATTGTTTCAATGTGGCCCAGGATGAACTTGTGTTCACTTGTGGTCAAGACCACCTCCGAATGAGATTTCACAGGTCAAGTCCATAGAAGCATTCAGGACACACTGAGTATGTTCCTATAGCGTTAAGGCTGTCTACATGTGACTGGATCATTCAGTGCAGGTCTTAAAACCCAATTTGCCCAGAATCTCAGCAAGATTACTCACAGGGCACAGAACATTTAGTTGATGCAATGTTCAGAGGAGACAGACAGATTGAAAGAAGCTGGGGAGATAGTTCGACGGAGGAAGGAATACTTGAGGAACTCACCGAGGTAGCGCCGGCAGAGCTCCAGCTGGGCTCTCCCTTAGAGATAGGGTGACATTTGAGAGGGACTCAAAGTAGAGCCACTGCTCCTCCATGTCGAGAGGAGTCAGTTGAGGTGGTTCTGGCATTTGGTGAGGATCCCTCCTGGACCCAGATAAGTGGACCATGACTACGACAACGAAGACAAATTGGTCTTTTACTCAATGAAACTAAGATGATAACCCTGATCTGCCAATTTGGGAAGAAGATGACTTGTAAAAAACACAGTGTTGGACTCAAAGGCCAAAATATCATGTGTGTGTGTGTATATATATATATATATATATATATATATATATATATATATATATATACAGTATATATATGTATATATATATATATATATATACAGTATATATATGTATATATATATATATATATATATATATACACGTTGGAATAGGCTCCAGTCCCCCCGCAACCCTTAATGTAGGAATAAGCGGAAGACAATGGATGGATGAATAAATGTGTGTGTGTGTGTGTGTGTGTGTGTGTGCACTAATGGCATTTATGACAATGACGAACAATCTGTGATGAAGGTTGTAAGTGTCCGCTTCATAGCCACAGAAAACTTCTTGGAGCAATCACCTTTGCCTGCTAAGTTTCATTAATCATTAAAAAGTAATTTAACAACAGTGAACGAATTAGCTTCTCCATTATATTTCAGCAGAATAGTTGGACGGAATGCACAGAGGTCCTACATCCAGATCAATGTGATATCCTTACTCAAGAAAGAGATGCCTTGAATTTATTCAATAGGACCAGAATGTTTTAAGGTATTGTCACCGTCTTAAAATAATCATGAGTCATTTTTTCCAAGTTTTTTCCCAAAACACAAAAAATTGAAAACAAAACTTCATAAGGAGTTATTTAAGGCAAAAAAAATATATATACATATATATATATATATATATATATATATAGTCCAAAAATGACTTAGGCAACTATTTTAAGGTGGCTATCCATCCATTTTGTACCGCTTATCCTGTGAAGGGTCTTGCTGGGACTTGAGAAATAATATGTTCATGTTATCAATTTAACATTTTCCCTGAGTATTTTTCCCTTTAGTTAAAAATAAAATTTTCCTCAGGTGGAGGAGCTAAATCTGTTTGAAACATCGGGCTACATACTCTTCTGTAATCTTCAAATTCGCTCACTTGGCTCTAAAAAGGAGTTAAAGATGTCATATTTATTGCTGAATTGCCTGACTGGATCGAGCACACCACACAGGCCTTTTTCAGACTGTACCTTAGACCGTCCATTCTAGATCACTAAAAAGGGGTGTTTTTCTGCAAACCCCTTACATGACAGGATGTAATGTGTTAACATGTTAGCAGCACCTATCACATCCCAACCACACATTTTTAAAGCGTAAGGGTACAGGGTGGTGCTGTTGCTCAATTGTTAATGCCAAATCAGAACTGAGAGACAGAAATAGGGGCTAAGTAATGACACACATCCCCCACTCAGCCTCGGTGCTGTGTCAGTGGGCGAACTGAGATAACACATAGAATAATATCCTGTGTGTCAATTGCAATGACTAAGACCTAATTATGTTCTTAAATCATGTCCTTTGTTGAGTCCTTAATAAATGAAAGGACTTCTTATCATAAATTATCTTACAGTAATTAAAAACAGCTGTAATTCAGCACCATTGATGATGCTACCTATCAGTAGCTGTCCCAAAAACGTAGTGAGTACAATGAGTTTCATGGACATGAAAAAGAAAAAAGTAGGATCTATATAGCTCAAAAAAGACTGTTGTGATGAGGTGGATGTTCCTGTGGTGTCGCTGTGAGACGCAGCATATCTTCCACTTCCATGGTAACTGAAACATTTGTTTCATGTCACCTTTAATTACAGGCTTTGTCAAGCAAGAGCAGCAGGGGAATTTTCAAAGAGGGATGGTAAATAAGCACTGAACTCCAAGGTTATTCTGTTATATATCATGTCTTTGTTATATTCATTAAAACTTCTTCCTTGCCAAAATAATGAAGATGACCAAAACTAGTTAAAGATGGTCCCAAAATCCACACAAAGCTAAGAAAATTCACAATGAAATGCACTGTGACAAGATTAACATGTTCAGACTGAGCCACTTTGATATTAGTCCGAAGTTAGTCCATCTAATAATTGATCAATTCTGACTGTCAATTACGAAGCAGCACTGTAGTCTATACATAACATGGCCTAAGTGCCAATGCCACAACATTACACATTTTATGATTAGTGAGCAGGGATGTTACAGCAGCTATAACAGCTTCCACTCTACTGGGAAAGCTTTCTGTTTGATTTTAGAGACTTGCTGGTGGGGTTTGCACCCATTCAGCCTCAAGAGTATTTATGAGATTGGCTGAAAAAAATGAGAACAGGTTTTAGATAGCCCTTAGATTAGGGTACTTCTTCTTTTGTACCAATTCTACTCCGAAATCACAACTGTCCTAATTTTCTACACATGTTGATATTCAAACCAAAAGCATACCATGAAAATGCAAGGGTGTAAATCTTTTGGTCTCACACCATATAGTTCAGAAAAATCAAATAAAACAAATCATATTTCCTAAAAACACATCTGCTGCAAAGCATCATAGTGACAGACTGTAGTGTGCAAGATTCATAGCTGCACATATGACGTTAATGAAACCATACTGCTGAATGTGACTGGATTTCCTATGTGCTCCATTTTTGTAGGATTGTTTATTGGCAGCACTCACTGTCTCAGCAGTTCCAGCTGTGATAGATGAGCCAGGTGGCCCGCGATCCACCAACCGAGAATTGCTGCTCCATCATTCCTCATGACCTTACATACCTGATTATGCTCCTGCAGATCCCCTTGTGTCTTTACACAGTTAATACAGCTTTATTTGCATAAACGTACCTAATGATGTTTTCAGCTATGCTGACTTGACTTACCTCGAGCAATTATTTTATATCTGTGTGCTACACAAACACACCAGATGTGATAAAGATGAACTTGAGAAAGCTGCTTCCTTGTTAGGGTTTTAGTCGATGCCTCCACTCTTGCTGCTGACTGGCAGTGGGTTAAAGCTCCACCTATGAGATCATATAACTAATGGGAAGGGAGAAACTGTCAGTCAACAGCAACCGCAGGCAGCACTTTGTTCTGCATAGTTGGGGCACTAAAGAACAGGCGACATCATATAGAGGACAATCCTGGTTCAATCCTGCAAGAGACATTATTTAAAAAACCCTTCTTCATAAATATGTATGGTATATTCTAAGTCATGGATTTACACCAAGGTAACAAAAAATATTGTACTATGATTGGTACAGATAGTCACAAGTCTTAATATGTAGCTTACAACTTCAGTCAATTATGAGAAAGGGGCAACTCACCATCCACCAGTACTTTTACCTTCCTGCATCCCTGACATATGTAAGCATACTCTCTGAAGGTATATAATGTTGGCTGGATTACATTGATGTAGGAAGTGTTTTGCTGTCATTCACAAAAATGTTCATAGTGAAGAAAATTTTCATTTTCAGCCAATCTCATTTTTGTCCCACCAGTTGGACAAGAGTCATTCCTATGATAATATTTAGGGAAGTCAAATTGTTCAACCATTGTCTATTCAGACCTCTTTTTGCCATTATATTGGGCATTGTAAACAGTTTAATCTTCTTTTTTCAGCACAGTATTGCATACCTTACCCATTTTTCTTTCAATTTAGTTGTCGTCGTCGTCGTTGTCGTCCTCCACTTATTTGGTTCCATGTCAAGGGGGCAGCAGCCTCAGTAAGGAAACCCAGACCGCCCTCTTCACAGCCACTTCCACCAGCTCTTCCAGGGGAATCCTGAGGTGTTCCCAGGCCAACCGAGAGATATGATTCTCTCGTGTTCTGGGTCGGCCCGAGGCCTCCTCCCTGTTGGACATGCCCAAAAAACCTCCCGAGGGAGGCGTCCCCGAACCCGAACCACCTCAACTGACTCCTTTCGACATGGAGGAGCAGCAGCTCTACTCTGAGTCCCTCTGAAATGTCTGAGCTCTTCACCCTATCTCTAAGGGAGAGCCCAGCCACCCTGCAGAGGAAACTCATTTTGGACGCTTGTATTCGCCATCTCGTTCTTTTGGTCATTAACCAGAGCTCATGACCAAAGGTGAGGGTTGAAACATAGACTGACAGGGAAATCAAGTGTCGTGCCCATATCACTGTGGAAACTGCCCCAATCTCAATCTCCCGCTCCATCCTACCCTCACTCGTAAACAAGATCCTGAGATACTTAAACCACTCCACCTGAGGCAGGACCTCCCCCCTGACCAGGAGTGAGCAGTCCAACCTTTACGAGCTGAGAACCATGGCCTCCGACTTGGAGGTGCTGATTCTCATCCCAGCCGCTTCACATTTGGCTGTGAACATGGTTTGATGGAGCTAAGAGAACCACATTATCTGCAAAAAGCAGAGACAACATCCTCCTGCCACCAAACTCTGACACCCTCCACCACCTACAAATTCTGTCTATAAAAATTACAAACAGAACTGGTGAAAAAGGGCAGCCTTGGTCCAACCCTCACTGGGAACAAGTCCGACTAACTGCCAGCAACCAGGCTCTCATTCCTACAGTACAGAGACTGAATGGCCCTTTGTAAGAGGCCATCCACCCCATGTTCCCGGAATACCCCCACAGGATGCCCCTGGGAACACGGTCATAAGCCTTCTCGAAATCCACAAAGCACATGTGAACTGGTTGAGCAAATTGCCATGCCCCTTCCAGCTGCGACGAAAACCACATTGCTCCTCCCCCATCTGAGGTGCAACATTGACCTGACCCTCCTTTCCATTACCCAGTAAATGTTGTTAGTATTTCCATGTTTACTATATTTTACATTGTAAACTGTTTTCTTTTCTGTAACAACATCTACTGCACGTCTGTCCATCCTGGGTGAGGGATCCCTCCTCTGTTGCTCACCCCGAGGTTTCTCCGATTTTTCCCTGTTAAAAGGGTTTTCTATGGAGTTTTTCCTCAGTTGATGTGAGGGTCTAAGGGCAGAGGATGTTGTTATGATGTCATGTAAAGCCCTTTGAGACAAACTGTTTGTGAAAACAGGCTATACAAATAAAATTGCCTTGCCTTGCCAAATTGCCTACCCTGGCATAAACCTTTTCAGGGAGGCTGAGGAGTGTGATCCCCCAATAGATGGAACACACCCTCTAGTCCCCTTTTTTAAAGATGGAGACCACCACCCCAGTCTGCCACTTTAAAGGCACTGCCCTCGATGTACTGCAATGTTGCAGAGACGTGTCAACCACGACAGCCCTACAACATCCAGAGCCTTAAGATACCCAAGGCAGATCTCATCCTACCCTGGAGCTCTTCCACTGCGGAGTTGTTTCACTGCCTCGGCGACATCTGCCCCATAGATTAGACAACCCCTCCCCAAGTCCCCCCCCCCAGCTCTGTTTCCTGCATAGATTATGTGTTGGTGGGATTGAGGAGTTCCTCAAAGTATTTCTTCCACCATCCAAATATCTCTCCAGTTAAAATCAGCAGCCACCCGTCACCACTGTAGACAGTGTGAGAAAGTTGCCGCCTTCCCCCAGAGGTGACGGACAGTTTACCAGAACCTCTTCAGAGCTGATTAATAGTCATCCTCCATGGCCTCACCAAATTCCTCCCACGCACAATTTTTTTGCCTTACTGTCTGCTACAGCTGCACACCACTGAACTCCAACATACAGGTGGAGAGTCATGAAGTTATCAGAAGGGCCACCCTGGCCCTTCGCCTCTTACCCAGAGCAACTCCAGCAAAGGGGAGAGTCCAACCCCTCACAAGGGCTTGTGTTCCAAAACCGGAGCTATGAGTTGAGTTGAGACCGACTATATCTAACTGGTAACGCTCAACCTCTTCCACCAGCGCCAGCTCCTTCCCTGACAGAGAGGTGACATTCCATGTCCCAAAAGCCAGCTTCCATAGCCAGGGACCACACTGCCAAGGCCCCCTTGTTGGTCTGCTGCCCGATCCACAAAGTAACGGATCCTTCTGTTTCCTCCTGCTGGTAGTGGGCCCATAGAGGGATGAGCCGATGTGACCAGTTCAGGCTGGCCACGGCCAGACCCCATGGGTGAAGGCCCAGCCACCAGGTGCTCGCCCATGGGTCCCTACCCCAGGCCTGGCTTCTCAGGGCTGGGTACTCTGACTCTTTTTCTTTCTCATGAAGGGTCTTATGAACTGCTCTTTGTCTGGCCCTTTGCCTTGAACCAGTCTGCCTTAGGTGATCCTACCAGGGACAAAATGCCCCCGATAGCATAGCTCCTAGGGTCTTTAGGGGACTCAAACTACTTCAGCACAATAAGGTGACAGTTCCAGGAGGACTTTTCTTTAATTTAATAATTTTAACATGTTTGATCAGACCAGCCAGATCAGCGACTCCTTTTGACAGTCTTAGCTAACCATTAGCTCAGTGGTGGAGGTGAAAAAGACTAGGTGAGCAAATATATAACAAAGTCACATCAGTAATTTTACTCTTTATTACATCTAAATTTTCACAACAGGCAAAACATTGACAGTGGGATGTATGATTGACAATAGATGAATTAAAACATTAATATATTTACTGGATTGTATTACTTAATTCACCAGTTTTCAGCTCAGTACTCAAATGTTCATCCTCTTGGCAAGCTCATTCGTATTTTAGAAGGAGGCTCAAAATACTCCCAAGTTGTTAAAACAGGTGGGACATCTACTGTATGAAGAATTACGATTGGAAGGAATGTTGCCACTTCACCAGGAAATCTGTGAATGTGACAAGTGAGCAGTGTGAAGCACCATCTGTCTGAGTGAGGGAATGCAATGAATGTTCATCCATGTTAAAACATAATATTGCAATAATCTTTTTTTTTTTCAAGCGAAGTGAATAGAACATTTCTGCTTGGTATTAGCAAGAACAGCATTTGTTATGGTTTGTGATGGAGTCAGGCACACCCAAAGGCAGAAACAGCAACAGAGGGAGGCAGGCAGAATGGAGATCTTTATACTCAAAAGCAACAAACACAGCTCAGGGAACTCAAAATACAACTTAAGTAAAAGTATAATTTAAGAAAAAACAAAGACAAGAACAAAAGAAGCTAACCAAACAAACATCTGAAGACTGAAAATGTGACAAAAACTGAAACTGATCCCAGAACTTGAATAGAATCTACACAGGTGGGAAAGTGTTAAGGTTGGTAAGGAGCTGACTGGGTGGAAGGAGGAAGGAGGGGCTGGTGAGGCACAAGTGATCACGCAGAGAGGGAAAACACATGGTTGTTGCCAGACACATGATAATGGTCATGATTTCAAGATAATTTGGGCCAATGGAAAAGGCACACTAATTTGCATTCCCTAGCTCTCTGAACAAAACAGACTCATTCTTCCTGATTTTGTTTTTCTACGAGTTTACCATCCAATATAAAGCTGTATCTCTGTCTTATTGCTTCAGACATGCTCATTTCAAGCCAGTCATATGCCTCTTCCCAGACCGCTAGTCACACTGTGTAACATCAAGCTGGGACACACCTGTGGTGCAGAGTAGGCAAAGTCTGCATATCATTTAAGCGCTGCATCTGTCCATGCATACACCGATCCTGCTCAATGCAAACAGCAAAGATATGAATGCCCACAGTAGCCAGCAGGTGATAGCTGCTAGAACTTGTTTTCTCTATAGGAATTTGAACTTGTCAGTAATGAATGAAATAACAATTAATCCCTCTGAAAGAGTCATGTCCTGTTTTTTTTCTTCTTAAAATTAAGTAATAAAGTACATTACAAGACAAGTGAGAGAATGAGACAAATAGCACAAAATAAGAAAAACAACACACAAAAAAGACAAGACACAGGAACTTTTTTCAATGATTTTTAATGTGGGTTGAGTGTGTGTGTGTGTGTGTGTGTGTGTGTGTGTGTGTGTGTGTGTGTGTGTGTGTGTGTGTGTGTGTTTGAGAGAGAGAGAGAGAGAGATTTATTAGAGTTATTTTGGGACACTGGAGATGATTTTGAAATTTTGAAATAATGGGGTGGGGAAATATAAAACAGAGGATGATAGGGTCAAATAAACATAAATAAATAGTGCAATGAGGTGGTGGTAGTGGGGGGGGGGGGGGTCATAGTCCTCGGTCACCCCGGGCGCTGGTGAGGGAGCCAGCCATCGACGGTTACCTTCTGATCCCTCACCCATCCTGAGAGACCCCCAGACCTGATAGGAGGGTGTCTGCTCCTTTGGGGAGGAAGTTTAGATATTGCATAATAACCATCAGCGTCATCATGATGTAATAGTACAAAATTAAATACATTTTTTGCAAAATGACTGTTGGGTTAAATGTGAGCTTGATTGGGGGAAGTCAAGGTTAGTGACTGTGATGTTAAATGCTTGAATTAATGATTTCTGTCAGAGATATTACAGAAATCGAGCCAGAGTATTGTAAGATCTGTTTTGTGTGTGTGATCCCTTTTTTCTGACCAAGTGTGGGAGTGAAGTGTTTTGTTTTTTTTTGTTGCTAAGAAAGTCATGGTTCTCCCATATCAGAGCGAATTTAAATGGTCCAAGTGTAGACCTTGTGACTTTGTGGAAGTGTCAACAGGCCGGTAGTTGCTGGCATTGTTACTGGATCAAAAGGATGGTGCTTAATAGACTGACAGAGAAATGGTAGCTCTGAGATGGAAATGACACAAAAAGTCTTTTCTACGTGTATTATCTGATTGGTGGGGGATGTCCATTTGAAGATGTATTGTAACTGATCTCCGAGATAGTAATGATATTAATTCAGTGCTGCAAGTCCTCCCTGTGTCTTTGATTTCCACATCGTTGTGAGTTCAATCACCCCCTACCCCTAGAAAAATTTGGTAATGAGTAATGTGAGTGATTTGATGAATTAAAACAGAAACACAAATAATCTTGGGAAGTACTGTCATTTCAACTGTTGCAATTCAGCCTATTATGGAAAGTGGTTGGTTCAGCCAAAGGAGGAGATTGTCAGTTCTAGTTCTGACTAATGGAGTATAGTTGAGAATGAACTGCTCTGACAGCAGGGAGGAAATTTTAATACTCTGATATGTGATGTGATCTGTGCATAGAGGAGTAGATGGAGTGTGGGATGCCATATTTATGGAGTAGTTGTGGAGAGGTAAGAAAATGTTTCTATGATTTTCCTGTATTTGTTTCTTGTAGTGATGAGTGAGAGTTTTGTTTTGAGAGTAGAACATCATCAGCATCAAGACTGATTTTGTGGTGGGCATTTTGTGTCTTGATATCTTTGATACTGGTACAATTTGAAACGTTTATTTCAGTAGCAAGATATAGAGTTTGGTGCCTAGGCTATGGCATTATCACTCCCCACAATTGTTTGAATAAGTACATACGTACATGAGGAGTGATGCGCAATTATTTAGAAACCCCAGAACATACCCGTGAATGCTGGGGAAGCAGTGCTAGGGTGGTGGTGGGGCTTCGAAATGGTAATGATGCTGAGTGAGGCACATTTTGTTGGCAAGCAGAGAGAGAGCTGGGAAATTTCCTTGGTTTAAATAGGTTGCCAAATTAGGAGGGTGTGCTCAATGACTATGTTGAGAGTGAGAAACATCAGGTTTAAATATTTGATCAGCCTGAGTTGTCTGCCTGAACCAGCTCCAGTGTCACCCCATTTAATTAAGGATCAACTTTAATGCTTTATGTTGGAGCAGGGAGAAAAGGGACCAGAAGTGTTTGTAGAACTCAGCAGGAAAGCAATCAGGTCCCGGTGATCTGTTACTGAGCAAAAGATTGAGAGAAGAGGATAGTTCATGCCATGTTATTTGGTGTTTCAAGTGTGGCCATTTGGTGAGCTGTGGTGAGTTGTAAATTGATATCGTTTTTGTCTGGATTTATTTCTGGTGAGTACAATTAGGGATAAAAGTATCTAATAGTGTTATTTACCTCCTCTAGTAATTGTGTTGGCTTCCCTGCTGAGTCCTTAATGATGAAGGTTGTTGTTTTTCTTCCTTTTTTTAGTCTGTAGCCATAGTCTGCGTAGGAGGAATATTAGGAATTAAGGATTTTAATTTAAGATTTGATTCTATTGAAATTTATATTTTTTGTAGTTCCTTCCATGAAACGTGTATTGGCCCCTCCTTTCATCAGCAGTTTCTTCCACTTCCCCACCATGTAAATCAATGACTCATCCCTCACTGCGCATCATTGCTTCCTGCCACATTGCCGTGACAGTTACCATACACACGCATATTATGTCCATCAACATATGAATCTGGCTGACAAGCTTGCATTGCTGTGCAAAACATAGAAAAGCTGCTTCAAATGAATTATTGTTTTCTGTAATTACATATATACACATTTTTTTGGTTATGTAACAGAAATTTCCCTCAAAATAAGGTTATTTGATGCCTTTGGCATTACTTCTTAACCTCTCCCACTAGCCCTACTGAAACAAACAAAGGCAGGAAATGAAGCAAACTAAAAGTAATGTGATGTAAATCCATCCATCATCCATGATCCATGATCCATCATCAACCACTTATCCTGTTACAGGATTATGGGGGCTGGACGTTATCCCCAGACCAAAAGTGGGCAAGGTAACCAGAGGGTTATCACAACCTCAAACATATGTGTTTCATCAGATGCTGCTAACTGTCTGAACAAAAAGAAAGGCCAGAAAAGTTGCCTTAAACAACAAAGTTAGTATTGGTTCCTCATTTCCTCCAATGAAACACATCTTCATCTTCTTTCACTACAACATTTTTGATAATCACATTGCAAAGGACAATCATATACCAATCTTCAAATTTGATGAAATAACCATATCACGCTGTGGTCATTAACAGGCTTTGTTGCAATGCTTTATACTTGTTGATAGAAATAAAAATATCTTTTTTTCTAGTTTACTTGCATACAATCTGCTTTGTCTATAGGTTCTATTCACTGACACAATTTGCTGTCATACACAAAGCAAAAGAGACTTTTTTTTTTTATCCACCAGAAATGTCATTCTGGGCCCTGAATGCTCTCACTAGCAAAGTATCCATCACATTCCTAGTCTTGGAGTCAGATGAGCTTTATTACAAAGATTTTTCAATCATACCCTAAGTTGATGGGAACAAGATAAAACTTGGGACTTATGTAATACAATGAACCTATACAGTTAAGTGATGGCCAGTTTCTATGAAATCATGCTTCATCCATCCCAGAGCAAGCCTCCCTCTCACTCGTAACAGAGAATATGCTACTCTGCTGCATGCACTTCAGTGCTGAAGCTGATAAGAAACCATTTATTATATACCGCATTAAATAAATACCCTTTCAGTTTAGTAAACACCTGTAAATGTCACAAAACCCCAACAGTTATCAGCAGTTCATAGCCTGTGAAGCATAGTGGAGCCATAAATGGTTGTGGAGGGGTACTCTTAACCTTAAAATAAACACAATAACAGAAATTTGCTCTATTTTTATGAAAGGTGTAAATACAGCATATAATGATGATATAATAATAGTTATAATACACTTTAAGTTGTGTGTAATCAGACTGCAACAAGCGATTTCTCATTTGGTCTCAGCATCACGTCTCATACCATAAACACTCTTCCTTCTTCTTATCCAATAGTTTATGTCCATCGCTGCTATGAACCTTTAACAACCCGTGATCTCTGAATTGGCCTTTTATTGATTTCATCACATCACCACCATCAAAGAGTGTGATCAATTTTGATTCCGACTTAAAATTGCAAGTGCATCGCAGTGCATAGTGTGTTTTACTGAGTCAGAATAAGTTTAGAGTTTTGCAAAACAGATCAATGAAATTTTTGCCACTGAGCATTTGTTTCAGAGAATAGGGTTTAGTGTTTTAGGAAATAAGAAAAAGTGTAAATGAGGTCTTCTGGACACTACTCACAGAGACTGTTTTGGAGAGCTGGCAGCTCTTTTTGAAGAGAAGCCTGAAGAAGTGAATTATTGCCATCATACCCAAAAACAATTGAAAATGCAGTATGTCGAGTTTGCTGCTGGGCTTCATCATTGTCTGTATGTTAACTGCTGCACCAGTCACAAATCACTATGGAGAGTTGTAAAAGCAACACAGTGTCCCTGCCATTCACCATATCTTCCATTAGCAGTGCTTGTGGAAGGCACATAGTATCATCAAGGATGACAGACACCTGGCACACACACATGCACAGACAAGCAAACACACTATTCTCCTTGCTACCATCTGGCAGATGATAGTGGAGCATGGCTCCATTACTGGACTCAAAGACAGTCTTGACCACTAGGCCATCTGACCTCTGAACTCATAATTTGCAGTTCTGTTCTGAAGTGTATTTGCACTCTCAGATACAGTTTCACATTACACTGCCAATACATTCAATCAGTGCAATCGCAGTCACGTACACATACACATTATGGGGCTGATAGACGGCCCGCACATGCCTATCATCGCTCCCTCAGTCCATCAGATGGATACTTACAGCAAGGGCACATGTCTTACAGGCTCTAATGGAGAACAAATACAAGGAAGATTTTGCTTAAATCCATCAGTACACACGTTTCCAGTGTTTCCTTTAAATTTTCTGATATTTATCCTCAATTGCATTGGAAAAAGAAACACATGATGTATGGTATGATAAAATCCACTAATATCTACATAATTTCAATGTATAATTAGAACTGGAGCTCTTCTTTGTGCCTGGACTGTACTAACAGTCACAGCAGACTTACAAATGTTCCTTTTCCTCTAACTGTCAAAAAATATCAGCCTTGTTAAATAACATGCATCAGTAGAAATGCAAAAGGAAGTGTAAGACCCTCATTTTTAGGCATTTTTTTTCCCAAAATGTAAGGCCATTTCACAAAGATAGACAAATCGTACTGTTGACTCCTGGTTTCAGGAGTATCAGCTGTAAACTCCCAGGAACTACACAATGCCAACTTTCTCTTGAAAAGGGCTCATCTGCAAATAAAGTTCAAGCTTCTGACAGCTTATAACAGAGTTATTGTTATTTACGATGACATCCCATTTCAGAATTTGTTATATTGTCTATTAACCTTTCTTTCCATATCTGTTTTTGTGGAAAGTTTTATTGAAGCCAACAGGACAGTTTTTTGCATATTGTGCATGCACATCCACCAAGAATTATACATTTTCCCACTTTTTCGTGCGTGGAGAGGATGCCATGCATATCAGAGGGGACCCTGCATATCCCTGCTTTGATTAGCTGCTAAAAGGCTAAATAAACTCATTTGACCTCAGTACAGGAATCATTCAATGCGTTCCTCAGCTAAGTCCAGGTGTACAGTAGTGGTTGCCTTTTAACTCTCATAAGCTGCTTGTACTTGTTGTACTTGTGTTCAGCCATTCCAAAGAAACAAACTCATCTGATGCCAAATTGAACAGACAGAATATCACATGACTTTGAAGTTGAATCCTGCTATTACATATAGCACATTTATTTATGTATTCCTGGCGATGCCAAGAGACTTCTAACATTGAACAGGAGGAAGCTGGCGGTCCTGCAGGATCCCAGTGTTGCTGAACACCAGCTGTCTGGGGTCTGGTGGAGTTCGGTGGACACACAGCTTCCAGTGAAATAGCAGCTAGCTTTGCATTCATGCTATTTACAAGTAACCCTGATGGCTGAAAGAGCATGTAGACTTATTTTTTTCAACAGAAACTCTGTGTAAGCTTAACTGGAGGAAAACAACTAAAACACATTTAGAGACAAGTCAAAATCTTTCACACGTCACTTCACAGACATCAACTTAGATTTTATTTTGAACAGTTAACTCAACCTACTTACAAACAAACAGGATACATTTTCTTTGCATTATCTAATATATGTCTTGTTCAATGTAGTCAAGGTCATGGTAATTAGATTTGGGTTGCTGGGGTTGTAGGTACTGATACTAGGGATATGGGTGCTTCGGGTAGGGCTATACAGTAGGTGATGAGCATGCCAGAAGGGAGTTTGACATTATTCATGTGTAGCTGTTAGAGAGTAATCTGGATAGGTAGCCTTGAAACCTCCAAACATTTGCTGTGTGAGACGTTCATTTGAATGGGGAAATCTGCTCTAGAAACCTGGAGAACAACCTCATTTTGTTACTCTGTCCACTTGTTCTAATATATTTTCATCTTCTTGGTGAAGCACTGTTGCACAGCAGACCAAGTGATGCTCTTGCCTTGCCTGATGAATTAAAAATTAGTGTTCCAACATTTTAGTTAACGATGTAAATAGCTGCAGTCTTTGATAGTATATAACATCCAAAAAAGTCCTTGCAGGTTTTTTCAACAGACGGATCAATATGTCCTCCATTTAACCATTCACTGTTACACCAATACATACTATTAGATAGAATACATGCATGTAACTTATTCCTTTGCAGCCCAGTGCACAGTAACCTGGGAACTACTGCCCTTACTGGTAACTGTGTTCTGCAAAGAACCATCATGTTTACTGTTCATTTATTTGATCCTTCTGAGCATTGCTCTCTTTTTGTGGACTTGTTTAAATGGGCTTTTATTTCTTTTCTCACCATCTAAGTGACCAATAATGTTCAAGTACCGTAAATTCTGGACTATAAGCCGCAACTTTTTTTCGACGCTTAATGCCCTGCGGTTTATACTCCGGTGCGTCTTATACAAGGATTTTACCTTCACCCTGGGGTGTGGCGGGCAGCGGCAGCGGGCAGTAATTCCCTATTGTTCCTGATGGCAGCTCCAAGTACCGTACTTAGGGAAATTCCTGGCCAAATGTTACGGTAATTTCTCTAAGTACTGTACTTGGAGCGTCCAGTCCATGCCGCGGTGCAGTGTAAAAAGAGCATCACACGATATTTTCAGTCATTTGTACTCACCCTCAAGATGGAGAGCAGAAGAAGGAATGCTTATGATGCAGCTTTCAAGTTCAAGGCAATCAATCTGGCGATTAAAGATGGAAATAGAGCTGCAGCACGTAAGTTTGGCATAAACGAATCGATGGTGAGACGCTGGAGGCGGCAACATGACGAACTGACCCAATGCAAAAAGACTACAAAAGCTTTCAGAGGTCATAATAGCAGATGGCCCGAACTTGAAAACGCTCTGGAAGACTGGGTCAACGCGCAGAGAACGGGCGGCCGAGGTGTTTCCACCGTGCAGGCTTATTTACCGGTGTGGCTTATACGTGTACAAAGTTGATTTTTTCCCTAAAATAAGCATCTGCGGCTTACATAACGGTGCACTCTATCGTCCGGAATTTACGGTATCTAATTGTTTGGATTAGTCGATTCTGCTTCAAAGTCACTATGTTTTGGAGGTCAAGAAACAACCCCACATATTTACAGAATGTCAAGGTGGAGCACGCGCATAGAAAGAATGTAGCCAGAGTGTAATGAGTATCATACATGAAAGGTGTTATGCCTGTGTTACGGATGCGAGGATCCAGGGTCGTTTTGAGTGTGTGTGCGTGTGTGTTTTGTTTTTTTTATTAATTTTTTTTTGTTTCCGCCGCCTCATCACCTGTTGCCTGCTGGACCAGTGAAGGGGAATGACTGTGATGTCACCGGGATTCCTTCAGCTGTGCTCCCCCTTCACTGCGTTCCCGCTGCTCCAGCTGTGCACAATTAACCAATCACCTGGGCTCACCTCCCTCCATGTTAAAGAGTCATCAGTGCTTCACTTGGGGCAGTCTGTATCTTACTCTTATCCTGTGCTTGTTGTTCTGTTGTTGACAGCTATTTAAAAACTGGTGATCGCCACTCTATGTGAGAGTCATGCGTTGCGTGAATTTAGTTCTTTTTTTGTGTGTGTGGATGTATGATGGGCTGAGAGCCTGAGTTTTGTGTTTTTGTTTTGTTTTTTGCACACTCTGCTGCCTGTAATAAATGGCTGGCTAGCCTTATTACACATTCTTGTAATTTCCCTTATTTACCCCAAAGGCACATTCCACATCTTTTTGGGTTGTAACACCCTGCTTTGGCTTTTACGCCTGTCACACCTCCACCGGTGCCAACTGGTCAGCTGCAAGGTCGTCAGCTGACGGCCGCCGTTCACCAATGTTTCGCCCCCTATGCCAGTACATCTCTCGGTGGGGGAGCGGTGGCTTGTTGGGGACATCTCCCCTCCACCCCCTGCAGCTGACCTTACTGGGGTGTTGCTCCCCAACCACTATCTTTCCTCCAGAGCCACAGCCAATAGCTTGCCTTCTTGGCCTCTTCTCCCATTCCTTTCACAGTTTTCTGTAGGCTTGCTCCCGCAATGCCTATGTCTTGGAGCAGCTGGTCTGTCCTCTTGCGGACAAAGCTTCTGCACCCAACCTCCATGGGGTACACCCTGGTTCTCCACCCAGCTTCTTGGCACTCCACAGCCAGCTTTGCGTACTTGAGGTGCTTTCTCTCATGGGCTGCTGTCATGCCCTCTTCCCAGGGGATGGTGGACTCAACAAGGAGGATCCTTTTCTCCACCGCTGACCACACGACGATGTTTGGTCGGAGAGTAGTTGTTAGGACCTCCCTTGGGAAGACCAGCTGCTTTCTGAGGTCTGCCAGTATCTGCCACTCTTTACCAGCTGTGAGGGTACTGCTCTTCTTCTGGCTAGGAGGCTGGGGTGTGCTGCCAGGCCTCATGAATCCAGCCAGAGCAGGCTTTGTTGGTGCTGGTGTAGCACGGTTTGTTGCTACTCTACGGCTCTCCAGGACCTCAGGCAACTTCTTGAGGACTCATGGTGCCACCTGAACCGTCCCTTGGTCAGCACCACTTTGCATCCTGATAAAATGTGCTGGAGGTTTGCCTTGGGTTTACCACACAAGGGACAGCTCACCTCATCTCCGAACCACTGTGACAGATTTCAGGGACAAGGGAAAGTGTGGTATGTTGCCTTCAGCAGGAAGCTGAGCCTGGATTGCGGTGTCCTCCAGATGTCTGCCCAGGAGATACGCCTATTCACAGTGGCTTCCCATCGCGTCCAGGCTTCTTGACTGCCTTGGGATATTGCCTTGATGTGGAACCGCTCCTGCTCCAACCTGGTGACTTCATTCACCACCATGGTCTTCTGCTGCCTCTTGTTGGCTTATGACCTGAAAGGTTGCAGTACTCCCCAGCCTAGGCCAGTACAACTGGTCTGGACCGACCCCATCACCTCCCGATGTTGCAGTGTGGAGATGACACAGTCTACCTTAGTCTGCGCCTTCCATTTACGGCCTGTGCAGATGACAACTTTTGCAGACCTAACAAGAGGGTCCACCGAGTCCTTCAACTCAATCACAAGCCAGGCTTTCTCCTGCTTGTAGCCTAGGCTGATTGGTTTGATAGGGAACTCCAGCATGTTCTGTCCAAAGAGACCTGCATCCGAGAAGCAGCGGGGTAATCCCAGCCATTTACAAATGTAGCTGTTGGCAAGGGTGTCCATCCTGCTGATTGATGTCATAGGGTTGCTGCTTGGCTAGCCTTCCCATCTGCTTATCCGTCAGGTCTGCGGTGTACTGCCTTCCCAGGCTCCTCAGCCGCGATACTGAGCTCCTCTGTTCAGCATCGACCCGTGGAATAGGCTCCCCTCCGGCGACAAAGGTGGTCTTCACTTGCGTGCCCTTCCTTAGGGAGAGACTCCTCAACTTTCCAGCCTTGATCTGCATCCTAGCCCATGTGAGGAGCTCATCAAAGCGCTTAAGGAGCCTGGTTGTGCACTGCACCGTCTGGAGAATGCTCATCACATCATCCATGTAGCTCCGGAGTGGAGGAAGTCTCTCACCTGAAGGTAGTTTCATGCCACCGACTACCTCCCTGGCCCCTCTCAGGATGACTTGACTCAAAGGCTACTAAAAACAGGATAGGGGAGATGGCACATCCCATGGCAATCCCGCATTCCAACTGTTGCCATCCTGTTGTGCACCCCTTCAGGGTGAAACACATATGCAAGCTGCTGAAGTATCGGCTGATGGTGTTCTGCACGCAGCTCGGGATGTGGAAAAACTCGTGGAGTCAACTTGTGTGGCACTGAGCCATATGCGTTGGCAAGATCCAACCAAACCACGTGGAGATCGTTCTTTTCTCTTTTCACACGCTGGACCTGGTCCCAAATCACCAAAGAGTGCTCAATGCATCCCGGATTCCAGCCTTTTGGCAGCTTGTGTCGACCTATCCATTTCTGGTGAGGAAGTTGGTCATCCTCCTTGCCAGGACAGCAAAGAAAATTTTCCCCTCCACTTTCAACAAGGCAATACTTTTGAACTGGCTAATATTGAAGGAGTTCTGTTCCTTGGGAATGAAGACCATCACAGCTTGCTGCTACTCTGCCGGAACTTGCTGATTCCTACACACTGTCTTCATCAGCTTCCACAACACCTTTGTTACCTGAGGACAGTTCTTGTATTTCTTGTAGAGGAGCCCATTGGGCGCAGGGGCTGAAGCCTACCTTGCTTTCTTGGTGACCTCCCCCACTTTGTGTAGCTTTGAAGGGGAGGTATCAAAGGGCAGCATGGGCGGAGGTGGCCATGGTAGATAACCTGGTGAGCCCAATGGCGTTGCCCGCCTGTTGTCGCTATACTGGCTCTTACGGTGTTGCTCCAGCTCCTCCTTACTGGTCTCCAGCCTGCCGATAAGTTTTATCATTTACTTAGTCCCTTTTGTTCCTTTTGAGTAATTAATGAACAGGTTTAAAATACCCCTTTGCAACCTGCATTTTTGTTTGGTTTAAAAATTTTAATTGGAGTGTTAGCCTCCAAGTAAAACAGCTTTAAGGCACAAAGTTCTTTTCGATAAAATTTCTTTCATTGTATTATTATTGTAATTTTTTAGAAGCACTGTGACTGAGAATCAGACATTGTGGGCCACAGCTCTCTGTATGGGTGCTGCAATCAGTCTGGACCCAAAAACTTTATTTCGCGTTGACATGTATCTCCACAGCGATGATTCCTGGAGAGAATTTTAATCTTGATTCAAAAAAAATATTTATACCTGCGCCACTTAACTGCCTTAAGAATTCTATTTCATCCAGTCACCCAGGTATGATGTAATCTGATTAATACCCAGATCAATATCAGATCAATTGAAACCCATTAATATTATTTTTTTTTCTCTTTTTCCATTTGCTTTGTCGTCAATGACACAATTGCATTCAGTTTCACACTGATAAGCTCCCACTGTTTTCTAATGAATAACTAATCGTGGCCTCCACTATCTCATTCTGATTTGTTGTGAGAACAATAATGTGTTCTCCACAGCTGCGTTGGGCCAGATTTCCCGACCGCTGGAAAGCATAATGATAAAGCTAAGAGATGTATCACACTTAATCAGTGTGAGTCAAGTGACAGCAAAAAGAGCAGGAACATCCTCTCTGAGGAAGATGGCCTCATCCTCACTGATAACAAAGGGATGTTGTCTTCAGCTTCTCCTCCTGTAAAGGCAGCTGCAATTCTTTAAAAGCCTCTTGTTCTAAAAACACAGGGGGGATGGGTGGGCTATGAGTAATAGTATGAATTAAAAAGATGCTTACAGCAGATAATAATAGAGGACATGCTGTGGTTGTTTTTCTTATCTTCCCTCAAATCCACTGGTGAATGATGATTAGAGGGTTTTTTTATATTTTAGAAAACTTGATGTCTGGAGAGTTATGCTTCAAAGAGAGACACCGGGAGTCCTTACCATTAATGCAAACATCAATTAGGAACCACTCAAATATATACACAACAAAGAGGATAATCAAGGAACAAACATTCTTAGTGGCCAGACCCCCTCTCAGCTGCCTGGGAGTTGTCCCAAGCCAGGAAATCAAACCAGCATTTGCAACGGGCTGGTTCCCTTCCTTTGGGTCTGGGCCACGCTCAAAACAATACATCCATCCATCCATCCATCCATCCATCCATCTATCATCTTCCACTTACGCTAGGATAGGCTCCAGCCCCCCTGCGACCCTTAATGTAGGAACAAGCGGAAGACAGTGGATGGATGATATATATATATATATATATATATATTTTACACAGCACAGTACAATATGTCCAATATTCTTTGTTGGAATAGTGATGTAATATCTTACATCAATAGATGTCCTGTTCAAACATGCTAAGCATGTCAGAGCAAATTTACATGAACATACAATAAACATGACTAGTAAATCACATGGTTCTTAACACAGAGTGAAGAATTAGACATCACAGCGCTGAGCAAACATTGATGTCCTGAAAATCCACACCCATCTGTTTGAAATACCAACTCTTTAGGGAATCCTCCTTTCTTGTGTTCTTGTTATTCCTTTGACCTCTTGCACATTATTGAACACTTGCTAATTGCCTACTCCTCATTTGAACTGTTTGCCAAGTTTCATTTGATTCCCATCCACCTCTACTTAAATGATTAAGACTCTGTTTGGTAACCTTGATTATCCATATATGGAGTAGCCTACACAAACCACCTCCATTTCATGTATTTCTTCTTGTGATTAGACAAAGAGATAGACCTATCTGGATTTTTTAGGGCTGATACCGATTCCGATTTTTTTTCCATCACTCTAAGCTAATGGCCAATTGGTTTTGCCCCCAAATTTACATTAAAAATGACACAATGATAAGAAATATTACAGGTCAATAAACATTTATTGGGGCAGCACAGTAGTGCACTGTTACCTCACAGCAAAAAGGTTCTTTGTTCGAGCACCAGCTCCTGCTTGAACAGATTTGCATGTTCTCTCTGTTCCTGTGTGGGTTCTCTCTGGTACTCCAGCTTCCTCCCACAGTCCAAAGACATCAAGAGGGGACGAGGCTGATTGATACTCTAAACTGACCGTAGGTGTGCTGTGAGTGTGAATGGTGGTCTGTCTGTATGTGTTGGCCCTGTGATGGACTGGCGACCTGTTCAGGGTGAACCCCGCCTCTTGCCTGTAGACACTGGGATAGGCTCCAGCCCCCCCCCCCCCTTAACAGGAATAAGCGGTAGAAAATGGATGGAAGACCAGGAATGGAAAAGACTTGCTTTACTCCAGAAGGAATAATTATTCAACCATGTACAAAACATTTCTCTCATATAACCTGGCATCGATATGGTGCCTGCTTCTCCTCAGTAAGACGCCCCACCACCAGAACACACACACACACATAAGTTGAGCTGATGCTGAATGAAAAACTCTACCCCCACCCGCAATTGCTAATGACAGCAAACATCTCTAAACATGTTTTCACTAAGCATTGACACAATTCGTACTACACATAAAACACTTCTAAAAAAGAAATCGGCAAACCCACGGGCGGATCGGCAAATCCCAATAGAAGCAAATAACACAAAAATTGCGCCGATTAATCGGCCGACCATAATCGGTCCATCCTTAATTAGATGTAAATTTAATATGTCTCAACTCCCACAGCAGATTCTAACACCATCATTCAAGACATGACACACATTGATCAACTATGATAATGTCATCATGATCTCCTCAGTCCTCTATCGTAAGTTTATTTCAAGGAATCAGACATTACATGCTTTTAAAGAGAGAGCAGACATCCTTCATGCACATCAATAACGCCAGCCATCAGCAGGGTTTCTGTAAATCCACTTATATGGGGTTAGATAATCTCATGAACTGTGCTAGAAGGAAAAATGACATGCCGCAAGAAATAAATGTAGAAGCAAAAATAAAATGGAATTCATTTGTACAAAATTCTTTCTTAAAAAAGAACATTGTCATTAAAAAGGATAAGGCTAAAATACCAAGTAAACATATTTAATCCACCAGATCAAGAAAGGATCACTCTGAGTATAATCACAAATCGTAGAAATACCTTGCACAGTGCTTTCACAGGTTTTAAGTAAACAAACTTTTAATGCATGAGATCTCAGAATTATTCAGACATGTTCCCATTCAATCCTATTTTATTTACAAAGTATAAGTATTTAAAACAACAGCAACAAACAAAAATTGAGATGTGTAGGAATTTTTCAACAAGTCATCATTAATCAATCAGGAGGACCCACAGAGTATATGTATTGCGCTGTTCAAAATCCAGAGAGGACACCTTCCAGTTGGTTTAAAAGAATTTATTCAGATTAACAGGAAAGAATACAGAGCTCTGGAGATCGTCTTCCCCTATGCTGGAGTCAGCATACGCAGATGCGTCGTCCCTGGCGTTGGGGCAAGAAGTCCAACGATCTAACTATCTTCTCCAGTTTTTATGTGTTACAGGGGAGGTGCTTATGTGATCGCTTCTGCGTGCAAGTGTGTATTTTTGATCTTCATGTCTGTTGCAGGATCTTCTGTCTGACCCCATGCCAGTCCCTTCTGGTCCATCGTGGCCTTGTTGTTGCAGCTGTGAAGATTAAAACCTCTTTCCGATTTACGGCCATGCTCTTATCTTTCACGGCCTCATCCCACCATAGAAATTCTTGTGGACCCTGTTCTGACTTAATTGGCTTGAGGGAGTGATGCTAGCATGAGCTATACTCCCGCTATTCCCTGTTGTGACCTTTTCACCTGTCCACTCTTAAACAGTCTGGTCTGTGCTTCACTGCTGATAGTAAGTGTTTTTCTGTTGTCTTATATCTTGGAATTTCTATCTGTGTTGTCTCCAGTATTTAAAAGTTCCTTCCTAGAGTCGCAATGGCACCAACTAATCCTGGTGCTTTGGAGATTTGTGGGACCCCTCTGTAAAACACCTTTTACTACTTCCAGATGTTCACGAGGTCAAATAAGGTGACTTGCAGCTAAGTCATTGATTCTACCTGGGATGCATGAGCAGGAGATCCCGGTACCGCTACTAACACTAAAGAAGTACATTGATGAACTAAATACAGTGTTGGAACATTTTCTACCTCTTTGGGAATTGCCACAGAAACATCTTTATTACAACTGCCTTGTTTGTCCTACAGTCTATTTTAAGTGAATGTATGTATAAATTTAACTACAGTTTAAGCAAATATATATAAATAAAATTTGTCTACAGATGAGATGCCAGTATGGTGGAAATGTGTTCATACTTGCCTTGCTCTCAGACAAGTTGCTTTTAGAAAGACTAAACTTTGGATAAAAGCCTTGGAAAATAAAAACATGATTTTAGCACAAAGTTTATCTGCATGCTAAATTCAGATTCATTTTCTAACATTACTTCCCTAGATTTGTGTTAGTGGGCTTGACATGTTGTTAGGGAGCTATGGTTCAAAGTAGGGGATTACCACTTGGTCTAAACACCAGTTTCAGTTTTACAATCATTTAGGTGTAAAAAGTTTAACACCATCCAAACGTTGATGTCCTAAAGACATGCCAACAGTGGTTTTAGTAAGACTGCATTGTCCTTTTTTAAGGGGAGATAAATGAGCATGTCATCAGCATAACAATGAACGGAGATACCATGTTTTCTAAAAAATGTACCAGAGGGTGGAGAGGATGACCCGAGAATAGGACCATGAATTTCTTTCATAACACAGATCTATCCACCTTGGCAGAGGACTGGAGAAGTATTAAATTCATTCATGCAAATACTTTTCACCAGGAGCAAGCCCAGAAAGCATCAGTTACAATGGTGGGATAATTGAAACAATGATCCAGACAATTATCTATGGCTCCTTTACCCAGCAAAGGCAGATACAGAGCCAAATTTAGACCCAGATGACGTCCTGTTACACCTCAGCATGCTATCTATAATCACATACTGGGTTGCAATTATGAGGCTTTGCTCAGTTAAGCATAAACAAGCAAAGGCGGCTCCATGAAAGGCTTTTACTGCAGTATAGTGGTAAAAGCTGCATTACAATAATATATACTGATGATTATATCCACATTACATGTGACCACTGCAAACACTGCATGAATTTCCAAACCCAATTAAGACAAAGTCCTCCTTTTCAATGATCTCTATCTCAAATCAACCGATATACAAACCATCAACAAAGCACAATCTTTCAGAATAAAGAACAAATTTACAAAAGGCTGAGTGTAAATATTGTTGAATAGAGATTACATGTCTTTGAAGGGAGTCACTCATTTCTTCTGTATTTGTGATGCAAAGACATTAAAAAGGCAGCCTCAGCTTATGTAGGATTAAAGCTTGTTTATGCTCAGAGCTTGACTTCTGCCTGCGCTGCAACTTTTCATCAGAATGGAGCTTCATTAGCATTCATAAACATAAGTGCCCTTAGTCATTAGCCTTCCAAACAAAAGGGCCCCCGCAACTTAACCACCTTCGTGTGCTCTGGAGCCTCTGGTATGCAGTAAAGAGTACTTGTAACCTATCCCTCTGCCACTGTGAGTTTGAGGGATGTGGAAATCTTAGGTCATTTACAAGGATCAAACAGATTTTATGAAAGAATGACATAAATCAACAAGTACATTGAAAATGCAGAGCAAAATTTAGCGAACAAGTTTTGACATATATGTAGTATTAATATGTTACATGATGATAAAACAAGTGAGGTCAATGGATCCATGCATTAAAATGAAGTAACAGTAAAATTCAATATATCAAATAAAAGATCCATTTCTTACGACAACCCCACATAAAGGCAGGTATTTTTAAACTTCTTGTAAACCCATGTTTGATGTCACAAACACAGTCATTAGACCACAAAGTAGTGATCATTGTTGTCAAAACAAATGTGGAATGTTGTACCTTGAGCTTGTATGCATTCGTTAGTAGCAGTAGTAAAAGCACCATGGACAACAGTGATGATGTCTTTGTTGTACTTTCTTCATCCAGACTGTTTTTCATGCTCAACACTGACCAAACAAGAGTGTGCACATACTTGAGCAGAGACAAGTACATTTTGTGGGTGAGATGACAAAAAGTAACTGGCAGAGGCAACAAACTTTCATTGCCTCCATTTATATTTGATAGCAGAGCTATGAATACTAGCTGTGTCCTTGATTGGAACCATGGGACAGTGGCTGCAAATTACCTCATTCACTCAGGTTTGCGTGCCCATCTACGTTGATCAGAATGTAAATGGGCACCAATAAATACCCGTGTCTACTGGAGGGTCGTTTGATCCCCTGCAGACAAAAGCAAGATGATATCTGGTGTTAGTAGGTTATTTGGGCAAGGGGCTTAAAGATACAACAAGAGAAAGAAACACAAACAGCAAGAAAAAACCATGACAAAAGAAAATGGTGGTGAGGAGCATATATTACACATTCACACACCATACACACAATTTTGACTGATCCAGTGATTGCAAATGTCACAAATTCATCCAACAACTGTTACATTGTGAGCTGTGGACAGGGTATTGTCATTGGCGAGAAGACCTGTACCATCAAGACACAGAAGAAGAAAAAAAAGAGAGACTCAGAACAATCTGAATTGATTTTAGAGATTTTTTTTTCTCTAAGGGATGAAGAGGGCCTAAACCTGTCAGAGCCAGTCAGAGCAACACACACACAGACACACACATGCACACACACACGCGCACACACACACACACACACACACACACACACACACACACACACACACACACACACACACAGACAGTTTACAGCAACAACATGAGTAAATATGTCCATAATTTCTCTTCCCCAAGAATATATGTCAAGATTAGGAATCAACAAGCACTTGACAGAAGAAGATGGGAATTAATCTGTGACATGCAGAAGTACTCCAGGTACCATGATAGAGGTTTGATCCAGATTGCCTCCAGAGGTTAATCTTTTTTTCCTAGTATTCACTATTTTTTTTTTACACAATATCACATTTACATTAGTCCTTTTTCTTAAAAAAAAAGAAATTCTGATTAAAAACCAAAGCACACTGGCAATCACATTACTTCCTTGACCAAAGGAAAAAGCACAGCTCACCACATAAAATTTTAAGAACAAAATGAGTAGCATCCTAACTGCTTGGATTCCAGTCATAATACACACACGAGCAGCCATATTAATATTGTTCTGGCTAAATTTGTGTTTGCTGGCAAAGATATTAATCTTTGTTTGATGAATTAAGAAGCATTATTATTATTATCATTACTGTTACAGTATTCCAGGTTTTCAAACAAAGCGTAATCTTTATGAAGCTTGATCACAAATAATCACTTGTAGTTACCCCTGTTCAACTAATGTTTCCAAACTTTATTAATACATATATTTTCATCAAGAAATTTTAATTCACCTAAATTATTGTTACATAGTGCTCATTTTCACAAACTTTACAGTCTGTTTATCAATGAAATGGATACTTGGGTCGAGAGGCACGAATGTGAGAATCTAATAATGTACTCAAACATCATATTCTGACAAACTCGAAAATTGCATACAGTGAAAATTCATAAAATATGCATGGAAAAAAGACTGCAACAAAAACAGCAATAACAAAGAACAAAAAAACAATAATAATACTCCTAATAATTATTATTTTATTATTATTATTATATTTTTTCTACATAATAAATAAGTAATAAGTAAGATGATTGTGTACCAAGATGAGAAGGGTTTCCAGGCAAATTGCAGTAGATGGTTTTGTAGAATATACCTTATTCCAAATGGAGAGCATTAATTAGATCCTCTTGCCACATCTTAATCATGTCTAACTAATATAAACACATTTAAAACCAGCAAAAGGAAACTGGATGTCTGAGTTCACTTAAATACTCTTCTCTTTGTAGGTCATGTAGTCTAAAGGCAGCTGAAAACAAATAACCATGCATGAATTAAATGCACATTTAGCCTTCTCACGCTTCCAATCTGCAAGTGACAAGAGGAAAGGCAGAAGACATGAATCAAGGAACACATGCAAAAATAAACAGGGACAGGAATCGTACTACAGCAAGACGGCTCTGAAATTATCTGTCAAAGATTGAACATTTAGGTATGTATCACTAAACGTGTAGTGAAATCCACATTTCCTTCAGGTATGGTGTGTTAATGCATGCAAATTTCACCAATACAGGCATCAAATAACTTCACTCTGCTCACTCAGAAAACAAATCTATAAAGCAGCTACATTAGCACTGGAAAAATCAATTTAGCATGATTGAAACTGTCCAGCTGAAACCACAACAGCCTGTCAGTCTATTTACTCAAGACAGCCAGTACACCTTACATACATTTGAAAAGAGAAGCAATATCCCCGTCAATACAGAACTATTTTTTCAGGATTATGCCCACAGAATATTGAAGCCTTGATGCAGGGACACAGGGGACAGCGGCAGAGTGGTTTGAGGTGTATATGACATTGTGTATGTATTGCCATTCCATCACTTAATACCTTGCAACAGACTGACTTTACAATCACGTTTTCATTTCCATTCTAGCAAGAGTTACATCCTGCACAGAGGCATTACTTTATTATTGGAAGCAGTTTAGTCAGTTCCCTCCTGACTGCTTCTTTCCAGCCACACATAATCTCAAAGCTGAAACTACGGCTATGGCTAATTTTTTAAAGGGCATTTTTAGAAATATTTGACATGTTTTGATCAGTGTAGAACAATGTCGATTTTATGTTTCAATTTTCTGATATAATAGATGTTTTTATGTGTATGTATTTTAAGAAATACTTTGACTCATTTATATTTGTCAGAGTGATGTGTTTTTCAGCAAATGTAATTTTCAAAATTAGATGAGATTTTGTCCTTGGCCCATGCAACCCACAGTGAGACCATTGCTTACAAACATCTCAAGTTTCATAGGTTACCTTTCAAAATCATCGAAATCAATACTGAAAGATGAATACATTCTTATTTTAGCAACAGCAGAATGGATAGAGTCTGTTTAGGCACTTAAAATTTCAGTTTTAGGAAAATATAAAACAGTCAGTAAAATCCTAAAATTTAAGTCTAAAAATATACCTGCTAAGAATCTAGAAATTCCCATGCACATCTTGGTTATAGCATGTTCCCATTCCTCTCTGTCCATCTCGCCAAATTAATTAGTTTTGAATTATTTTTGAACATCAAATTATGCTACAATATCCTTTAATAATCCCTTGAGGAAAATGGTGAGACAGGCTTTTCAAGTAGAGCATCACTTGATACTTCACTACCAGTCACCCCAGATGGGACTTGAACCCATGATTCCTGGCTTAGGAGGCCAGTGCCTTATCCATTACGCCACTAGGGCTTTAGATTGAGGAGCTTGAATCTCAGTAAATGGACAAATAACACATTAAACCTAGCGAGAATGACTTCTACATATAAATGAATCTCCATTGTGTTGCCACTCAGTGATATGCATTTGACTGACACTAATGACAATCCAGGGAAAGCAAAGGCTATTGAGTGTAATGACAAACTAGATAGCAGCCGCTAAACTAGGAGGCAAAGAAGAAAAGTTTCTGAGTCAAATAGAACTCTGCCTTCAGAGGAACAATTGCCATAAAACACTAAAGTTGTGACTAAATCAGACACTCCTTATCACACTTTTGTCACTCTGTCAGAAACTGTTTAAGTCCCCCTTGTTTTGATTGGCAAGCTGCTTAAAGTGTGTCAGAAACATCATGTACGTTAGCATGAAAGGAGTTCGGCTCCTCAGGCACCCTGAAATAATCACACCCAGACATTAAAAAGGATGCAGGGACAGTTAAAGTTTCAATGACCCCCCCTTGATGCGTTAAGGGCCATCAAACCAGCCACATTATAATGATTTAGTTTTTCTATTTCACAGTTTGTGTGTTAGTAGGTGCATCATAATCCCAAATGTATATGTACTACGTTATTATAAATTATGGCCCCTTGAGCTTTGAGACATTATCAAAAGACAACCAGGTCTACAGAATTTATCATAACTCAGAGGTACACAGGAACTCAACTGGTTGGTAGGCAGCTGCTTCACCTTCATTTATCATATCCAGGCGATTGTTTGATAGCAGATTATTTGGGGGGTCACCAAGGTTCCTGCTATCATACACAAAGAGAGGTAATCAGTTTCTGCCTGGTGTGAATTTGACGGTTATTGTGCTTCCAGTTGTTTTCAGGAAAGTACTCCCTTTTAAAGACTTTTGGGTATTCATTAACACGAGGTACAGGCTCCAAGTTCAGGCAACTACTGTCAAGACCTCATGGATTTCTACAGCAGATTTGTCTGTCCTGCAGTCCTTCAGGTGCCATCCTAAAAATCACATTTAGAGTCCGAACCCAGTTGTGAAACCACCAACACTGTAAAAACGTCATTTTGGTGGGAAAAAGTGGACGATTCTCCTGTGATTGAACCACTCCCCCCCTTGTCCATTCCCCCTGTCACTGTGTCACCGGGACATGGGAATGAGGAGGATGAAGCTTGTGTTCATTCGCAAATCTTGATATTTTGTCACTGTCAGAGGACACTAACAATTTTCTTTTGTACTTTTCTACCTAGAAGTCAGAAAATGCATCAAACAGTTTAGACCATAAATCATAGTTTTGGTAGAATGTGTCTACTAAAGGAGTTTCAGCTGTCCCTGCCTCTGATACCTCCCTGAAGGCGTCTGCAGCAGCATCCACCAAAGCCACAGACAAGACTTTCACCTTGGAGGAGGTCAACATGAAAGCTGGAGAAGGCAAAAACAATGTTTTGCAGTGTGCAAAAGCAAGTGCTTGAGTACTTCAAAACCACTTACAGTTCAGCTACTTCTAACTAACTGAAATAAATAAACTAGACAAAATTAACTTCTTCCCTATTCCAGAACTTTCTTTTCTCGCAAAGGTGCTAAAAAAAATGTTCGTGGGCAACTCATCGATAGTATTGATAATTTTTCAAATCTGGTTTTAGAACTGGGCATAGCCCTGAAGCAGCTTTTTATGAGTTCTTAATCTTTCGCCAGCTGATATGGACACATTTCAGTGTTATTGCCTTTTGATCTCTGATTTTGATACAGTTGACAATGTGATTTTTAATCAAATGGCTTATCAGGTATAGTTTGATATTTTTTTATTCTTGCTTATCTAATAGAAAAATCTATGTGAATATTGTCAATTTTAATTCTTCCACTTCTAATTTTTCTTCTGGTGTACCTGAAGGTTGGTCCTGGGCTCTCTACTTTTCAGTATCTACATGCTACCATCAGATCAGACCTTTCACAGATACGACCAGCTTCCAAATTTAAGCAGACTTTTTTTTATCTCACTTTATTCCAATGAGTCATCACATTTTACAAAAAATGAAATCATGTCTTACTTATGTTAAAAAGTGCCATTCTCATAACTTTAATTAGAAGCCATTATCATAGGTCCATACTCCTCCACTAATCCTCTCACTTAGGTTCTCTGTCCAGTTGCATCAAATCACTGTGTAGAAAGAACCCATGTCATCTTTGACAATAAGCTTGACATTGATCAACATGTGAAATAAGTCATTCAGTCATGCTTTCGTAAATTATAGTTTGCGTGAAATATTTCTTTAGTCTATTTTTAAGAGCTTCATTGTGACAGTGACAATAATTAACTACGCTAAAGGATGATTGGGGTCAGTTAAATAAACAGTGGTAACTTTTGGTTGCAAATGATCTTCCATGTTAGAATTAGGAGACTAACAAGACAACATTTTATTTGGAGCAGCTATCCCCTCTTACATCCATGAGCTTGAAACTTATTAAGTCATCGAGTAAATATCTGGGTTATTCACATACTCAAAGAAATTTGTTACTCTACTTAGGGGTGGAGCCCAATCAGAATATTGTTTTCATAAAAGAATATATTACCAACATTAATTTCATATGTCTTATACATTCGTTTCATTTTCATATTGTGATATTTTATAATTTGAAAGAACATTTATATGTACAGTATATATTCTTAAGTTGTGAGTGTCTGCTGGCTTGAATATCTTTGTAATGGTTAAATATGAGATATTGTCAGAGAGCTGCTACAAGTTGGGACAACAAAGGCAAAGCAAAGGCAAAGCACTTTATTTGTCACCGAGGGCGAAATAGGTTACACACCCATTACCTCATACAGATATAAAAAAAAATCACAATTATTACTGGTTGATTGTAATAATGGCACACATCAGAATTATACAAACAGCACATTTACATTTGATTGCGTATGTACGCTTAACCAACAAACCACAGCCAGAACAGCTTAAGCTGTCAAATTATATGTTTTGTCCTGATAAAATGACAAAAGAGTCATTCATAAAATGCTCAAACTGTACATAAACATTACAGAATAAGAGGATAGTAGCAGATTCCTTTTCTCAAGGGTCAAGTAAACACAAATGATGTTTTGGCCAAACTCAAAGTTAAATGATGCAAAATACTTAATCATAAAATATCCAGCAATCAAACTCCCCTGAGTAAGGAGGTGAAAACTGGTTCTGTGTTGTGTTTGAATGTAAAACTATCTATTTTTTTATTCAATCTAGTAAAATTTATGACTTTCTTTTACAGTTATTCATAAAATAAAATGAAATATTTCATTTGATTACTTACTGTAAAAGCAACCTTCGATGGAAATCAGGGCTGTACAAAGATAATAAAGCCAGGAAAACCCTGAATAAATGAGTGGAGGAACTGGTTGACAATGCCCCCATCTTTTGGGTGGGAGGGGTCACTGAATAGTTTGATGAATATGAAACTGGCGTGAATCATCCGCTGTGGCCTTCACAGACACCCGTGCTGCAGTCAATTGTCTCCTGCGAGATTTTGGACAGATATGTTAGTTGGCACTTTCCACCTCTGAAACATAACATAACATAATGGAATTTCTTACAAAATTAGTGTTCATCCCTCTGATAGATTTGTCTGATTGACAAGTTGCATGGGAGCTGTTCCGGGAGCTTCTGGTAACACTACATTTTGTGAAAGAATCTTGGTTGCACTTTAATTTTTGAAAGTGTCAAAGTATTTTAAATGAAAGCAAAGTAAATAAGAAGTCGGCTAGAAAGTTACGAGGTTTCACACATCAAGCAAGAATCTTATGCTGCCAAATTGGATTAGTAATTGCAGCTCACATGGCGACAGAAACATAACATGACAGCACTGAGCTCCTTTTAACCTTTCTAAGTGCCCTCTTTGGATTTAACATGGCAGATGAGGGCAAAGCTGGAAACTGTCTGCTTTAATTGACTGCAAGAGAAATCATCAGTCATAGTCATTGTCTTTGACATAGGTGCCTTTATTGCTGCCTATGACTTAATGTTAGGATGAAATCACTTCAGCCCTGCTCTAAACGGTCTCACAGTACCTAAAGCACATACATTAAGGTTGGAAATCACCATATTTTGCTACAACAGCATCGCCATACAGTGATCTTACAACAATAAATAAATTGTATTCCAGTGTGTGCAGTTTTCTGTAACTGAAGAAGAGGAAAAAATACATTTAAAATTGCAGACAGCAGTTATGCATTTATCTGCCACATTAAGGTGCCAGTTTGGTATTTTTAGCACAGCATTTCTTAAACACAATGGTGACAATAGGTTTTTAATATCAGCTGTTTTTCATTAAAAAGTTATTGGGTGCTACTGATGTGAAATATTGATGTTTTGTTCCACCACTAATAGGCAAAAATGAGGAGCAATGGAAAATTAAAATCCTGTAATTCATATTGTGAGTTCAGTGACTTTTTTCATCAGTTTGTCTTGTTGACATACTGGTTTTGCAAGCAGGTTTTCAAGCCTTTCAGCCTCTGTCTCAAAAATAAATGTCCCAAACATTTGTATAGATGCCTGCAAATACTGAGAGTAAAGACCAGCTACCAATTTAGTTGTTTTGTGTATCTATCTATCTATTTATCCATCTATCTATCTATCTCTCTCTCTCTCTCTCTCTCTCTCTCTCTCTCTCTCTATATATATATATATATATATATATATATATACTGTAAGGAACCTAAGAATTCTCTTCGATCAGGATTTCTAGGACTGCTTTCTTTCATTTACGTTACATTGCTAAGATCAGACACATCCTATCTGAAAAAAGATGCAGAAAAATTAGTCCATGCTTTGGTCATTTCCAGGCTGGACCACTGCATTCCCTCCTATCAGGCTGCACCAATAAGTCCATAAAGACTCTCCAGCTGGTCCAAAATGCTGCTCCCTACATGTTGACGAGTACTGGTAGAAGAGACCGTGTCTTTCCTGTACTGGCTTTTCCGCATTGGCTCCCTGTCAAATTCAGAATAGATTTTCAAATTCTCCTTCTAACATACAAAGTCCTCAACAATCAGGCACCTTCATATTTGACAGAGCTCATTGTCCCCTATTATCCAAGTGGAACCCTTCATCTGTCTATCAGTCTCTTTCAGTTTCTCTCCATCTTGATCTCTGTCCCTCTCTTTCCTTCTGTATATCTGTCTTCCTCCATGATCTGTCTTTGTCTCTGCCCCGCTCTCCTGCTCTCTTTCCCCCCAACCGATCAAAGCAGAAGGCCGTCCCCATTGAGCCTGGATCTGCTCAACGTTCCTGCCTGTTAAAAGGAAGGTTTTATAGGTCTGTTATTATAAGGCAGTAGTCAACTTATCTGCACATTAATGCTGTGGAAAGACTTTCTATTTACAGCCTCCCTCATTTAGTAGAGGAACAGTGATGAGTGTGCCATCAGTGCACCCAATGACATTAGGAAGCCCTACAAAATAAAACCGAATTACTGATCCAAGTCAGCAGGATGCCATGAACACAATACAATCTAAAATGTAGCTGTCAACTATAGCAGGATTGCTACATCACTCACCTGCAGTCCTGTAGAATTCTTCCTTGATTGTCCCTATAGCTTTGTGCCCAGGAGACACCATGAAAAAGCGGAGCAAGCGTTTGAGTGCGAGCGCTACTCTGCTCTACACACCATTGCTTTCCCTAAATGCTCTGCATCGCCAGTGACATAGAGAAAACTCCCGTTCGCAAAAAACAGAGAGCAAAACCTGCCAGCAAGGAGGTTAGCTTCCCAGAGTAAGTTACCACAGCAACAGACCCAGAGTTTAAGTTATCTCTCTTTCTGGAACCGAAAACTCAGTGTTTCCCTCATTTCAGTCGTAACATACTCAGAGTTTCCGCAAATCCCAGTTCCTGGAATGGACCCCTTATGTCTCCTTTCAGTGTATGCAGAAGAACAGTGAAGAGCTAGTTTATCCGACCACTTAGCAAAATCAGCAAAGTTCAAGCTGTCCAAAGGAAATTAAACAAATCAGCTGACATCTGTGAATCCTGGTTCAGTTGGCTCACCACCCTTGGACTGGATCAGCTCACAGAATTTAAAAAAAAAAAAAAAAAACCTGTACTGTGTAACAGTCAGAGCAATATTCAAAATCTTATATCTGTCTTTTTTCCTTTACAGAAGTACATTTTCCACCATTTGTTTTAACAGTGTAAAAAAACATTCATAAAAAACAAACCAAAAAGCTGCAAAAAGGTTGCTTCTTACCAAAAGAAAATGTAAACAGGGCTCTCTTGAGGTCTCAAAATGGGTCCAAAACACCACAGAACACCCTTTTCTCAGTGTGGTGCATTTTAGTTACATAAGGCGCACAAATGCACACCCACACACTCTGCAGTGAATATATAACCAGTGTCACTTTCACAGTGTCAACTACATATTGTAAAGTTACATAAAAAGCTAGCAATAAGAATATAGGTTAGCATGCCCATGCAGTGACAATGGGTCCATTCCAAAAAGCAGATTCGACAAACTCTTAAGTTCATCCCTGAGCTCTAAATTGGTTTAACCCAAGATGGGAAATTCAGAGTTTTTGGTTCCAGAACAGACGATCTGCGTTGGTTTAATCAACTCTGAGTATGTTCACCTTGAGTTAAGCAGGACGTCAATTTTAAAAAAAACATCATCAATGGAGGACCAATACCAGAGCCATTGAGCAGAAGAGTTGTGACATGCTTTGATGTTACCGCTGGAGTGGTCACACGGTTCATGTAAGCCCCAATAGTTCCAAACAGAGTGGTAACTGCCATTTTCTTCTATGAGACAGAAAGGGGTGAGCACGTTATTGATTGGTAAATATCAATATACGCCGTACACAAGTATATTTCTAACCATTGTTGCACTATTTTCTATGTGTCAGTTATGCTTTATAGTAGTTGGGTTGATACCTGAAAGTACTGCATTTATGATTTTGTAAAGTATTTAAGTTTTGGGGGGAAAGTTCATGTTAGCTTAAGTAGATTACTTTTGAGGGTGGTGCTAACTTGATAAGTTCATTCATTACTTACTATGTTATTGGGACTTATCTGGTCTGCTTTACTGATGAGTGTTCATCTTTATGTACCCAGGCTAGCTCTTCAAATGTTCAGTTGACCATGCTAGGACCATGCTTCATATATATGTATGTGTATATATATATATATATATATATATATATATATATATATATATATATATATATATATATATATATATATATATATATATATATATAATGGCATGCCGTTCAGGAAATTAATCTTTGAATATATTGAGTGAACCTCTGAATATATTGAGTGAACCTCTGAATATATTGAATGAAACTCTGAATATATATACGAAACTTTGAATATATATATATATAGAGAGAGAGAGAGAGAGAGAGAGAGAGAGAGAGAGAGAGAGAGAGAGAGAGAGTGGAATGGAGTGAAACTCTGAATATATTGAATGAAACCCTGAACATATGGAATGAAACTTTGAATATATGGAATGAAACTTTGAATATATATAATGAATCCTGAATATATGGAGTGAAACTCTGAATATATATATGAAACTCGACTGACGTCAGACTTCACGGCAGCGCCTGCGGGCGGCCATATTTTTCCTTCATAAAAAAGCAGAACTATTAACGGAACACTCTGCTGTGTGTAGAGGTCCGTATTTAGATCTGTATGGTTAGCTCGATATAGTTTTCAGGTGGTACAATGAAGGTAAAACAGTGATCGTATTTAGATCTGTATGGTTCGCTTGATATAGTTTTCAGGTGGTTCAATGAAGGTAAAACAGTGATCGGCCGTGCATAATGGCACTGCGCTCTGACGCGGCACTTCTCCGGGACTGGAGAAGCTGCTGCGGCTGCAGGGATTTCGTGAACTGAAAGGGTAGCTCTTCATATATTGTTCGTATACAGTAAGAATCGCCCACTTTCATAGACCAATGCAGGCTGAACGTAAGTTTAGTACTGAACATATTTGATGATCGGCGACACATTGTCAGCTTTGGACACGTTACTCACACAGTGGACTGTGGACAGACAGACAAATGCAAATGAGATTTGCCGAAACCTTGAATATATTGAATGAAACTGTGTATATATATATATATATATATATATATATATATATATATATATATATATATATATATATATATATATATATATATGAAACTCTGAATATATTGAATGAAACTGTGAATATATTGAATGAAACTGTGAATATATATATATATATATATACATATATATATATATATATATGTGTGTGTGTGTGTATATGAAACTCTGAATATATTGAATGAAACTGTGAATATATATATATATATATGAAACTGTGAATATATTGAATGAAACTGTGTATATATATATATATATGAAACTCTGAATATATTGAATGAAACTGTGAATATATATATATATATATATATATATATATATATATATATATATATATGAAACTCTGAATATATTGAATGAAACTGTGAATATATATATATGAAACTCTGAATATATATATTCAGAGTTTCATTCCATATATTCAAGGTTTCATTCAATATATTCAAGGTTTCATTCAATATATTCAGAGTTTCATTCAATATATTCAGAGTTTCACTCCATATATTCAGGATTCATTTTATATATATATTCAAAGTTTCATTCCATATATTCAAAGTTTCATTCAATATATTCAGAGTTTCATATGTATATTCAGAGTTTCATTCAATATATTCAGATTTTCATATATATATTCAGTTTATTTCAATATATTCAGAGTTTCGTATATATATTCAGAGTTTCATATATATATATTCAGAGTTTCGTATATATATTCAGAGTTTCATATATATATTCAGAGTTTCGTATATATATTCAGAGTTTCATATATATGTTCAGAGTTTCGTATATATATATTCAGAGTTTCATTCAATATATTCAGAGTTTCATATATATATTCAGAATTTCATTCAATATATTCAGAGTTTCATTCAATATATTCAGAGGTTCACTCAATATATTCAGAGGTTCACTCAATATATTCAAAGATTAATTTCCTGAACGGCATGCCATAATATATATATATATATATATATATATATATATATATATATATATATATATATATATATATATATATATAAAGAACTAAAGAACCACCAATTGTGCTTGAATAATGTATGTTAATTATTAGTAGTAACAAAAGTTAGGCGATAAGCAACAAACTTTTTTCCCACTTGCAATTTATCTTAGAACATATGGGCTGGAATGAGACAGCTGGTAAAAGAGCTGTTAAATTAAACAAGGTTTTTATTAAGCAATGATTAAAACAAACAATTGTGTGTGTGTGTGTGTGTGTGTGTGTGTGTGTGTGTGTGTGTGTGTGTGTGTGTGCTTATGAAGGAACAAGAAGTAGCCACCTCCCTCCAGCAAATACCAGCATCTTCCTGCAGCCGGTGAGTCACCAGTAGTAGCTGCCACTTGCAGCCACCAGCCTCTGCCAGCCTCAGATGCAGCCACTGCCTTCAGCCACTTAACCCGCCAATCAAAACTGTTTAATGTCAAAATTTTCAATTACTTGGCATGAGTCGGTTCGTGTCCAGACATATACGTTGTTACGTATGTATAGCTGGCTCCGAACTTCTTCAGGGGTGTCTTGGAGTCTAATCATTTTGAAAAAATGAGCCAGTTCAGCAATGCATGTCTTTAGCAAATCAACAAGTCACCTCCAAGAACCTCCTGCTTCAATGAAACTCCCTGTAGTTAAAAGTACTCAGTACTCCACAGATATTGCCACACGTAGTTGAAACAGAAAGCTTGTCTGTTTCATCAGGATGGTGACTATGATGATAAAGGCATGATGTGTGCTGCCACGGAGAGGGATTTAGAGAGGCCTGCAGATGTAGATTCTATACATCCTATTACATATACAGTAGTAGCCAATGAGAGTTATCTTCCCATTCACATTTTTTTTACATTCTTGTGTAGAAGCTGGAGTTTGACATGTAAGGCAAGGCAAGGCAAGGCAATTTGTAGAGCCCGTTTTCACAAACAGTTTGTCTCAAAGGGCTTCACATGGCATCATAACAACATCCTCTGCCCTGAGACCCTCACATCGACTGAGGAAAAACTCCATAGAAAACCCTTTTAACAGGGAAAAATCTGAGAAACCTCAGGATGAGCATCAGAGGAGGGATCCCTCACCCAGGACGGACAGACGTGCAGTAGATGTTGCTACAGACAAGAAAACAGTTTACAATGCAAAATGTGGGAAACATGGAAATGTTAACGGTTGAAGAAGGAAGCTTCTGGAAGGGGAGGCAGGGAGAGCAAGCCAGCTTGATGGGGGACCGGATGGCAGACTGGTTCATGGAAGGGTACACTGAAGTGATGTGAATACATAATAAAAGAATGAACCTGCACATTCCTTTTAGCAGGATGCATTTAGGGTCATCCTTATGTTTACAGTTTACAGTGAAGGACCTGTATATGATGCATTTAATTAAAAAGATGAAAAAACAGACAAGGAAATGGTGTACCTGGAGCATCAGGTCAGGAAGGCAGCTCTTGATATCAAACTATTGAAACATCAATTACAGGTGGTTGCAAGGTCACAGGTGAAATATGTTGAATAATTGAAAAATATGGAACTACGAATGCTGACTTTTGTATTTGGATTTGCAGGAAATAAGGAACAAGTGAAATATGAATGATTTGTCTTTATATGACAGTGGTTAAAAGAGGGTGTTTGCACTGTATGTCCCAGACAGTTTGTCCCTCCGGCACATCCGTAACATTGACAGGATGGTCTTCCTTGCGGTCACTGATTTGTATGGCAGTGTGTTTCTCTCCACTAATTGTGGCAATATTATGGAGGACAACGCATGCCACTATTTGCGCTTTCACACTGGCTACCAAGCCGCTAATTCACCCATCTTTTTTGCAGTTCAATCCAAGGTTTCAGACATAGTGCAGCAGGGTCAGCTTTAGCCCATCAATTTTTCTCCTCCGAGGATACACTTATTGCCGCTTCCACTGCTATGTGACTCCAAGCCATCAATTTGTCAGCTCAGCGTGAGGTGGGCGGATGTGTCGATGATGATGCAAACTCACAAACATAACACTCGCCTGTTCTCTTGCATTAAACACCTCAGAGAATATCAACATCAACGCTGCTGGCAGCCAGAGCAGCGAACTACTGTTTTGAAACTTACAGACTGTCATAGGGCTAAATAGTCTTCCGATGCATCATCACTTCAGCAAGACAAGCACCTGGGGAGCCGCTGAGATCAGGGAGCTGCTAAACACCATGGCTGAGAGAACCTTGGCTGGATGATGGAACGTCACCAGCAAGTTGAAACTTATGAAAAAAGGTACCACCAGGTTTTGACCACAACAGCCACAGCAGCAGAGGGAGATTGGACTGGGACTATATCAGGTTTGCCAGACTGTCACGGGGCTGAATATTCTCCAGACGTACATGTTGTACGTCACTGTTCACACACAACTTTGTACTGCACATAACGTCACATGTTTACAACCACACAAGTGGCTGCTTTTTTAGAAATAGGAACATTACGGCTCCATTTCACACAGACAAGACAGCAAATTACCGCCTCTTCCAGGCTGCAATTTTGGGGCATTCTCTGTCTATAAAGGGCTTATGATGTCACAAGCCCTCTATGGGGTTACCCTGAGTTTATGCAGCCGCTGGAGCTGGGCTTTTAATTTGCCTATTGTCATTTAAGTTGTCACATTGAACCACTGATGGGGCCCAGCTGCGGGTAAAGGGTCACCAGTGAGGGCAGGCATGAGTACCCTCTGTCACCAAGCAGGGGACCATCAAAGTCTCCTGTATTTATATAGTGGATACATTTTGAGTGTGTTAAAATACAGAGACAAGGAATGTTTGACCAAAGCTTTACCATTTGCAAATCTGTTGCTCAGGGTACACTCCCGATAGACCCGTGAGTCATGCACAGAGCTGGGCCGTTTGTCCTCAACATTGGTTATGAGGGATGCTACATCACATATGGTCTTGACAGTGCAGATAATGAGAAATGTTTGTTGCAGTATATTGTGATGTTACTGCCTTTTTATGAAACCAAAATGCAGATTCTTTCCCTTGAATGTAACTGGGACCTTCTTTCCATGTGATGTGGGAGTGTCCCACCGTTAAAGGTTATCCAATAGGAAAGCAACACACTGTCGTTACTGTCCAATCATGTTGCTGAAATCGTCTAAACTATGTCTCTTGCTTACTGCTCAGTCTCCTCCCCATTAGCACCTGGTTTTCTTCATGAATTTCCCTCGAGCACAATAAAGTATCTCTAAGTCTAAGGTCTTCACAGCATCACTGACCCCTTCCTCTGCTACCAGTCTCATCCATTAACATCTTTTGTTGCCATCAGCTCCAGCGTCTGAACTCTGAACTGAATCTTTCTTGCAGCTGCTTTAAGATGATGTTCTTATGGAGTCTAAGAGCCAAAGACTCATATTATAGCTTTTATATGGGACAATCACCATCTTTTGGTAGCAAGTAATGTGTTTGTCATTTTTCAGCCTCCTTCAGTGCCTGGGATAAACCAATTTATTTAAAGGCTCACGAGTCTTGAAGTAATATTCTTAGAACCCAACTTTAATACACAAATCAAACATCTGAAAATATATTGGACATTCACTTTAGTTTAATTCTTAAAACCGCATTCCAAACATCTGTTTCTTAACCATGCTTTGTGTTCTGTTGCTTCAGAACTGTTCAGATTAAGATTACTGTGCTTCTACAGCAACCACATGCAGGGTTGCTGGGTCATAGTTCAGAATCTTGTCTTGGGTTTAGGGGCTTTTCATGTCTTTCTTCCTCTTCATTCTGCCGTAGTTAATTTTGCAGGTCCAGTCAGGATACTTCTCTGCATGGAGTTTCCTGGCAGCTGCTGCTTGTTCAAAGTATTTAGCCCTCACTTCTTCAGGAAGGGCCCTCCACTTCTCCCCCAAGACTTCACTAATAACACGATTATCTCTAACATTGAGCTCATTCTTGACGTTCTCCCTCTGCTCCCCCACGAAGATCATATAAGCGTTCAACGGCTTCTTCACATACAAGTCCTTGTAAGGCTGCTGGACTTTAGCCTTTCTCTTTTTGGTGATTTTGTTTTTCCTTGGTGGAGTGTCTGTGGCTGGTGCAGCTGCTGCTGGTACAACCCTGTACACAGCCTCTCCTCCCATTGTTCCAACTGCACACAGGGCACGGACAGGTCCATTGTTGGGGGGTGGTGGGGCAGCGGGGGGGTTGGCAGCTGCTCCGTGATGTGGCCAGTGGTGGCCATTGATGACAGCACCCGTCTGTCTATTAAGTGGAAATAGCTGTCCATTCTGATGAGGCTGTAGATGCTTGTGGGTCCAGTTGGGTGCAGCCGTGGCTACATCTGGACCATATCCCATTTGGATGTTCCTACAGTAGCCTCTGTTCTGACCTGCCACTGCTGGCTGAGGGTGGTAATTACTGAACCATAACCCAGGAGGGTCATCTGGTTGAGGGTGAACTGGCTGAGGGTAAACTGCTTGAGGATTAACTGGTTGAGGGTGAACTGGTTGATGGTGATTCATATTGAACCATAACTCAGAGGGGTCATGTGGTTGATGATAAACTGGTTGATGGTGATTCATATTGAACCATAACTCAGAGGGGTCATGTGGTTGATGATAAACTGGTTGAGTGTGATCTGCATTGGACCATAATCCGGGAGAATCATCAACTGGTTGAGGGTGAATTGGTGGACTTTGACCCAAATTGAACTGGAACCCATCAGGATCACCTGGCAGAGGATGAACTAGTTGAAAATGAACAGGTTGGGGGTCATCTGGCTGAGTGTGAACTGTTTGAGGGTCATCCATGTTGAACTGTAACCCAGCAGATTCAACTGGTTGAGCATGAACCGGTTGAGTGTCACCCATATTGAACTGTAACACAGCAGGTTCAACTGGTTGAGGGTGAACTGGTGAACTCTGATCCGCATTGAACCATAACTCAACAGGATCAACTGGTTGAGGGTGAGGGGGTTGAGGTTGAACTGGTGAACTTTGATCCGCATTGAACCATAACCCAGCAGGTTCAACTGGTTGAGGGTCAACTGACTGAGGTTGACAGGTATTGAACCATAGCTCAGCAAGATTGTGTGGTTGAGGGTGATTTGTATCGAACCATAACCAAGGAGGATCGACTGGTTGAGGGTGATCCGTATCAAACCCCACATCAGCAGGATCAACTGGTTGATGGTGATCTGTATCAAACCATAACCAAGCAGGATCAACTGGTTGAGGGTGATCTGTATCAAACCATAACCCAGCAGGATCGACTGGTTGAGGGTGATTCGTGTTCTCAAATGGAACAAATTCTCTATTACTCATGATACTCTTTCAACTCCTGATTCTCCAAACCACCGTAACACCAACACAAGAAGAAAACTCCTGAGTCTAGTTGTCTGCAGGTATTCTGAGTGGATGTATTTGTATGAATCACCAAGTTAGTCTCATAAATGACAACTATGAACTGTCATCCCTGTCATCCCTGCCATCCCTGTCATCTCAGCCACTGTGATGTCTGTGATGTACACCACCTGACCAACTGGCCTAGACAGGAAGAATTCCTTCACCTGACAGCTTTGTCTCACCCTCTGCCCCCAATATCATGTTGTCCAGGATCTTGGTGGTACAGGTGTTGGTATTGTACATATTGTGATTGAATTTTACTCCACATAGAGACTTTGATTAAGGAGTCACCATGGAAGCAGGTTCACTGTGAGAACTTCTGTTTCAAACTAGATGGCCACTGTTCTCCAAGCAACACTGTCCATAAAAACAGCAGCTTGATACTAACCCTTAGTACGCAAAGTGCGTGACTCTAGACCAGTGTTTCTCAACGCCCCTGGGGGGGGCACGGAGGCGTCCCAAGGGGGGTGCGAGTCACCCGACGTCCAAACATTAGTTCCCCCTCACCTTTCGCTTTGTTTATGGTTCGGAACCAAAGCGCGCTTTAAACCTCTTTCATAGCAACTGTTGTCAGGTCTGTTTTTAAAATGGAGAGATATTTGACACGGATGAAACATATTTTATTTCATTTTTTCTAGTTCTGAAAAACGAAAGGAATGTTTGTAATTTTGAATAGGTCAATAAAGTTATACATGGCCTATTTTGTCAAAAAAAATTGGGGGGGGGGGGATTTGTCTTCCTCCAAAGGGGGGAATGACAGAAAAAGTTTGAGAACCACTGCTCTAGACACACATTCGTTGCTCTCAGATATCTCTGGAATGGTTCATCAGATCTCATTCACACACATATCACATGACAGTACACTTTACAATGGTACCTATCACCTATTTTTTGCGTTCAAGTATTTGTTAATAAATAATATTTGAATTTGGCTGAATTTCATCAAAAATATGGTTCACAAAAATCTGTGCACTGATGTGCTCTCCTTTTCCTCATCGAAATAACTCACAAACCCTTCATCAGAAAAAAATATGGCACATATATCATATGAAACAGCAGAAACTGAGCTTTACAATGACAAAAGACACATACATGTGCATTGAATGTATCTTTTTACAACCTGACTGATAAAAGACTGCAAAATAATAAGTTGCCTTATTTGTTCACTCCAGTATTTCACTCATACTTGTCAATTGTATTACAGAGAAGAACAACATGTCTTTTCTGACCCCTGGGTTATCATGTTTTCCTCCATGACAAACTATATCCATAATCTGGTTTTGATCATTGCAAATTCCTACAGGGTGTCCAATATAAGTCTGACATTGCGTCCGTTTTTGAATGATGGGAAAGTTTTGCTTCTCAAAACTTTCTCCAAACTTTCTCCAAGTAAACAGAAGAGCACAGGAGCACCCATTTTGCACAGGGAGGCTACTCTACATGCGCATGTGCAGATTGGTTCAGATCAGGTCACTTCAGGTCAGTGGAGCAGAGTACAATGGCAGGAAAAAAAATACCACCAAAGACATAAACTGCAGCTGTAATGGCACAACTCATCTATGAAGAAGCCACTGCAGTCTTTGGTCCCAGTGACCTGGACCAATGTTCTTCTCCTCTCTTTGATATATTTAACTATTCCCCTATTTCTTTCTTGTAATTGAGCTGTGGTAACACACAAATTTCCCCATTGTGGAATCAATAAAGTTCTATCTATTTATCTATTTACAATGGCTCAGGCTTAGAGAGTGGTTTATCTGATGATGAGATGTTTTTTCATGGAAAGGATCCAACTCAAGATGATCCAAGATTTATATAAGTTGTAACTATTTGGTTGGGACTCGGCAAGAGCGGTCGCACTCCTCTTCTTCTTTCCGTCTGTCTCATTCTTTGTCTCAACTTTTATCCCAACGCAGCTGTGAACTCTCCACCTAAATTACTCATGGAATTGATCAGCTGGTCTGTCAACGCTATTGACACCATAATTTTGACAAGGAAATCAGGATTGGAGGAGCCTGCCTACCTGGATGGAACCCATCCTGCAGGCTATGTCTTCGACTCCTGGGGGAGCCGGCGTGTTGCGTGCTTGACGCCACTTTCCGTGGAGGACATCGAGGACCTCTACTTATTTGGATTCACAGTTGTGGGGCTTCTCCTCCTCTGACTTGAAGGTGCCCTCACATACCGCAAAATTGGCAGGACGACAGCTGCCACCAAGTCTGGATCTCCACAGCTGACCGTCATCTACAACGCAATTAACAAGGTTGGCAGAGTGGCGCAACAACTGACTGTGTTAGCTCATGAACAGAAACGCAAAATGGAAACCATCTCGGAGGAGTTGGCCGCTCTGCGAAGAGATTGATGTTGAAGACCAGAAAATATAATTTCGCATGAATTGGATTGGACTGAAAGAGAAGACGGATTGGAATGTGTGCTCCTCTGCCCTAACCCAAACACAGCAACCTCATCAGCTACTGAAGGACATCTGCCCCATTGTTTATCCTCCAGGAGAATTCCACCTGCCTTGGTGACGCAAATGGCACGTACTATCCTCCCCTCCCTCGTTGTGCTCCTGACCCCCCCCCCCCATCCTCCTCCCCTTCTCCTTTACCCAAATCCCGCTTCTGCCCTCTCCACCTCCCTTGGGGTGGCAGCGCCGACCTTGGCTGCAGCCTACCCCCCCAGGCTTGGCACGCCGCCTCACTCTCACTTGCCTCCATTGGGACAACGGACTGCTCAAGTTTAGCGTACATACACAACAAATGTATATGTGCTTTCATTGATTCTGAAGTGTGCCATTATTACAATCAACCAGTAATAATTGTAACCGTTTGTGATAGCTGTATCAGGCAATTGAGAGTGTAATTCCTTCTCGCTTCTGGGCTCGATCCCTTGGTGACAATAAACAGTCTAAGTCTGAGTCTGTGTTTCTACATAATAATATTTGCTACATAATATGTTGATATAATACTATAGGGACACCATAGGGAATCTTGAAAAGCCCTTTTGATGTATATAATATTGGATATAGTTGTGTGTTCTATTATATAGTTGTGTTATTGTATTTTTTTTAATTTATGCATGCGTCTTTTAAAATTAATCATATTTTTCATCACAAGCAGAACATGTTTTTATTTCAGTAAAATGGCTCTTTTTCTCGCCATGCACACACTGCATGTTTTTGCAAATTGTGAAGTCATAGAACATCCCACCATCATGGTGCTTATATTTTCAGACGAAACTCCCCCAACTCAATATGCCAAGATATGTGTGCTGGAAACCTTCTATGATGAGAAACATTTAGAAAATCCCAAAATTTTGTAAATGAAAAAAACATTGTTTAACATTTTTTATAAAATATATGTAAGTAGTACCAAGTGAACTGATGGCACAGCTGGTAGCGTAGACTGTCCTAAAAAAAAAAAAAGATAATCGCATGTTGAGCTTGACCTTGTAATGAAAAAGATAATAACTCAAAAGTAAAGGATGTAAAATTATCCCCAAATCAGCTTGGGGCTCTAAGGATTAAACACTGTCTGTTGCAGGTCTCCCTCATGATAAAGCATGTTTCCAAAGGCCCCATTACTTGGCCTCTCTGGCATTCAGCATTCACTCATTACAGGTTATCCTCTCTTCAAAATGTGTCAATTTGGCACTGCCTACTCAGTTTTCTCAACTGTGTCTTATGTTTCGAGTGCGTATAACTGGTGTTGTGTGGTGTCAGTCTCAGATTCATTGATTCCTTTTTTGTAACATCAGGTCATTGCTAACCTCTTGCAAGGAAGTGAAAAGTACAATATAGCTGATAGTATAATTTGGTTTTATCATTACTACCTGATTACAGTCTCATCACTGAGATTGTCTCGGTGCATTTTATTCATCTCAGGTTCGTTTGCTCTCACTTTTCTGTTTCCTCATCTCCACTTTGTCTTTGCAGGTTTCCAACCATATCATTGTCTTTCAAGGTCATTGCTGACCTTCAGCCTTTGCAGGCTCACAGCATCGCATCAGCCTTTGCAGGCAAACAAGCAACAGTGGCCTCTGCCTTGCAGACTCAAAGGCAGCACCAAATCAGCCTGAGGTTCTATTGTGAGCTTGCGCCCTTTAATTCTGAGGATCCATCTCACAGCTGTTCTGAGAAGATGTCCTGGTGGAGTCAAATACCAAAGACTCATACTATAGTTTTCATATGTAATAAACATCATCTCTCTCTAAAAAGTCTACCCTGATTGAAATGATGCTAAGCAGAAATTCAGTCAGCAGGACGATGTGTTGCACTCAGGTTATATGGCTAACATCTCGCCCCTGTTCTGTCACTCTCTCTGAGCTCAGCTTTCTCCAGCTCTTCACTTCTTATCCAATAGGACAGCAATACATTGTCGTTGCTGTCTGTCTGTTGTTGCTATTGCTGAAGTTTTCTAAAATATGTCTCTTGCTTACTGCTCAGTCTTGGTTTGGAACTGCCAAGCGTGCCAATCCTCCTCCCCATTGCAGGATTCTCTCGAAAAAATCTGGCAACACCTTTTCATTTTCTCAGAGCAGAACCATCAAGTTGAAGCGATATTGAGGGGGAAGAAAACAGCTCTGGTTGTCACATAGAGTTGTCCCCATTCTCTATAAAAGTCTATGTAGAAGAGCCGCCATAAGCAGGCCCATGAAATGAACTGAGTTGTCGTGTATTTCGTGAAATACACGACAACTCCGTTCATTTCACTCTCTCAACAGAGAAGAAGGTCTAGTAAAGTTACTACGTTAGTTTTCAAAATCAAAACCTTGTTAACTTATGACTCATTGAGTTATAAGTTAGCAAGGTTTTGATTAACTTATGATTCATTGAGTCACAAGTTAACAATGTTTTGATTTTGAAAACTAACGTAGTAACATTACTGAACCAATTCATTCAATCTCTGTTTTTACCAGTAGCATTAGCCTAGCCAAGTAGCCACTATTAGTATTTTCTTGGCCAGGTGACTGGTCCCTCTGACACTCTTTCTTGGGGCCACAATGAAAAGAAAACAAGGAGACATTATAAGTTTTTTCAAGAAGAGGCAGACTGAGATGCCACAGCTTGACAACGGGGACAGCACCGATGGACCTCCAGGTGAAAATGATTTGAAATCTGGTCATACTTACCCCATATTACTCTTTGTTACTCTGAATTATTTTACAGTTAAATTACTTACTAAATGAAACTGATGTGTGCACTGTATTTTTAATTGCATGCCTTTGTTTAACATCTGCACTTTATACTATTGTGTAAGTGTAGAAAATACAACTTAAATATAAATTTAATAAAATAGTCGTACTGTATGTCAATCAATACTTCCAGATGCACCAAGGGAGAGACCATCCGGATCAGGTGTGGAAGAAAACACCAATAAGGAGTCGGACCAACCTAGCTCAGGTGAAATTACGGGCATGGAAAAATTTATTAAAATGTAGAATTTACTGACTTTTAATTACAAAATTAAATTAAACTGATGGCAATTGTTTGAGTACATTCATTGTGGAGAGCACTTTAAGTTTTGTCAAGAGATTTTGTGAAGTGTTAAGCAATAAATAAGGATTTATAAAATCATAATACAAATTGAAGTCATTGTCATACCTTTTGTACAGGTTAGATTTATTTGCTAATAATATGACTATTAACCTTTACAGGTTTACATGTAGAGAGGTAACAGTGAAACAAAACAAAGTTATTCTTCTACACTGTTATTTATTCTCTATTTGAGACCTTTGAATTTAGTCCACATTCGACCCTTAACTTTGTGAGATCTGTATTAGTATTTAGTTATGTTATTTTGCAGATTGCAGGTAGAACAGTCAGTTTTCCCCAAACTGGGTTATAGTTTAGGTATAACTGTGCCAAAATGTAGTTTACTATGCATTTCAGGGGTACTGTGGGGTTTGAACCCCCCAAAAAATTTTCGTCCGTATCGCGGCCGGAAAGGTGACACTGGCCACCCCAAAGGAAGTGTTGGTACCCCCTGCCCCCCCCCCCCCCCCGAAAAACTCTGGATCCGCCCCTGTCTCAAACACTTGGTATTCTAATTAGGTGTAGCTACAGAGTTGTATGTATTATTTTGATTACTCTGACTGCTCTGTTTTTAATTGCTCTGATCTGCAGATGTAAAACGGTCTTCACTCTTTATTATTTTTTAATGTCTTTCTTTAGATTGTAACGAGCATTTACTCTTTTATTATTTTAAATATCTTTCTTTAGAAGGCTGCACGGTGGCGCGATACGGACAAGAAGGTTTCAGGTTCGAGTCCTGGCTCGGGCATGGGATCTTTCTTGTGGAGTTTGCATGTTCTCCCCATACCTGCGTGGGTTTTCTCCGGGTACTCTGGCTTCTTCCCCATCCAAAGACATGCAATTGGGGACTAGGCTGATTGATACTCTAAATTGACCATAGGTGCGACTGTTAGTGCGAATGGTTGTTTGTCTCTATATTTTGGCCCTGCGATGGACTGGTGACCTAACCAGGGTGTACCACGCCTCTCGCCCATTGCTGCTGGGATAGGCTCCAGCCCCCCCCCCCCCCCCGCGACCCTTAATAGGAATAAGCGGAAGACAATTAATGGATGGACGGATCTTCGTGGATATCTTTGTGTGTGAATTTGAAAACATAAAACCACGTTGTTTAACCATATACTACTATACTCTACTATACTCATATGTATCCATATCGCATATGGACTCATACACTTTGCATACAACAACATCAACAATAGGATTTACGTAGGATGGTTTGAATCGATTACAAGCAAACTGCAAGATGGTTCCTTTCAAAATACTACCGTCAGACTGAGAGGGCGACTTGCTGCAATACTGGGTTTTATCCCGGGCGAGGAGTTTGAGATTTTTTCACTAGCTGTTTCAAAGAAACACATAGCCCCCCACCCGTTATTGTGGATTACCAGCTGGTCGCTGACAGCCACGCGGATCCAAAATCCGGATAGTACGCCAATAGACGGTCAGTCTGATGTGGGCTTGATTAACTACCCTGGATGCAGTTTATTCTCACAAGTTGACAAAAATAGGTGAAGGGTTGATTACACAGAGCTCCAACACATACCCATACCGGGGAATAATTAAATGTTTAATCAATTATAACACGGACACCCTGAACACACAGTTTGGCACAGCATTAATTCGTAAAGATGCGCATAATCATTTGAACGACACATCCGTGACAGATCCTAATTACGGACTCGTATACAGAGGAGCGTTTACTGCCAACTGTACAATTGTTGAGCTCATTGCCCCGATCCATGCAGATTTGTTTTTTCAAGAGAAACTTATGCTCAATGGACTTGACTGAAGAAACTGTAGGGATACTGGTTGTGGTGGATTGAATGAGTAGGCGAGCAGCCAGAGTCTCGGTCAGGAGACGAGGTATGGAGGGAGAGACGGAGACAGAGTTTCCAAGTTGATGCGAAGTATTTTATTGGTATTTCCTGGATAGGTGATTGAAGGGGGTTGCGGGAATTGTGTGGGTGTGCTGTAGGCAAAACAAGGGATTTAAGAGTTAACTGAAATCACTAATCTTCAAATTAAATAAACTAATAAAAGTGATAAATTGTCTTAATCAACATAATAAGTACGAATAAAATAACTACCCAGTCCAGTGCCTAAAAGAAGGGGACAAACATGAGGAGATCTAACAAAAGGCTAACCGGCTTGAGCTAACAGAAAGGCTAAAAAAAAAACCACATGGCCTGAGGTAACAAAGCGAAGGGGTGTAGTTTCAAACTCTAAAACAACTAAAGGAGAATAAAAGGAACCAACTCACTTGACACACACACTGGACTGGGGTAAGGAAAAGCTGGTGAATAGCTGGAGGACAGCTCGAGAAACAGCAACTAGGTGCTTCTTCTGAGACACACTCCAGCACACTGAGGCTCTGCCTCGGAGCAGCTGCAGAGCATCTCAGTTGATCAGGTGGGAATGGCTCCAGGTTGGGCCTGCCTCCCAGGAAGGCAGGTGCAGTAAAACTTCTCCCTTCTGAGGGAGCCTTGCAGGGAAGGCGTTTGGAAAAGAGTTTGGATGTGCAGTCCTTTACAGTCTTTTACACAGCCGCCCCGGAATTGGGGTCAATTCCTCCAGGAAAAAGATTGTCACTCCTCACCGTTAACTCCGGCAGGGCTATGAGCCATGAGACTGGTCTGGTGTTGATCTGTTTGCCTACTTTCACGTCCCCAGATCGGACCCGGCCATCTCGGCCAATGTTGACGTCAGTAACATGACCAATTGGCCAGGAGGCTCGAGGCAGCTGGGGGTCGAGGATCAGGACAGTCTGGCCCACTTCAAGATTTGGGACATCCTTTTGCCACTCGGGCCTTGCTTGTAGGGTCGGCAAGTAGTCCCAGATGAAATGGGTCCAGAAATGGTCCGCTAACTTTTGGCTATTGCGCCACTTCCTGTGACCAAGGAGGCTACTGTAAGCGAACATAGCTTGGGGCAGAGAAGCATCTCACTGCCCCATTAAAAGCAAATTGGGAGTGACAGGATCCAGCTCAAAGGACCATTGAAGAAACTGTAAGGATATTGGTTGTGGTGGAGTGAGTGGGTACCTGAATGGGCGTGACCCGGTGTTTGTAGCCCAACTTGTCGGGAAGACAACTCCATCGTAGGCCCAAGGTTGATTCTTGAGGATCGACCCCAGCTTGAGAGAGCCAGAAGTCTGCACTAACTGCTCGTGCTTCTGAAGGGAGATGTTCAACCACTTTTGGCTCATTACTTGCCCACTGTCGGATTTCAAATCCTCCCCTGGACAGGGTGGTGCGAAGTTTGTCCAGCAGAGTCTTTGCTGTAGCCGGAGAAGAGAAACTTTGCAAGCAATTGTCCATGTAGAATCCCTTGAGTACAGAGTCTAGGACCTCTTGGTCACTCTCTGGGTGCTCTTTGGCATGATGCTGTAGGGCATAGATGGTGCAACAGGGGCTATAGGTTGTACCAAAGGGCAGCACCTGCCATTCGTAGGTACAGGGATTTAGAGATGGATTCAGTACTCTCCAGATGAACCTGGGCAGGGGTTTGTCAGTAGTGAGGAGGTGGATCTGATGAAACATGGACCTAATATCCTCACTGATGGCTATAGTGTGCTCACGGAACCGGAGGAGCACACCAAGGAGTGAAGAGCCCAGAGTAGGACCGGGTAGAAGGCAATGGTTAAAGTTCAGGCCATTCATCTGGAAGGAGCAGTTGAATACCAGCTGATGCTTTCCACTGTCTTGTCTGATGATGTGATGAGGAACGTACCAGGATTCAGAACCTGGCTGGTCATCTTTTGGTTCCACTTCCTTCACATACTTCGAATCCACAAGTTTCTGGATTTCCTGTTTATAGACATCCGCCAACGTAGGATCTCGCTTCAGTCGGCACTCAGTTCCTCAGGAATGCAGTGGTTGTTGAAAGTGGTACATTCATATCAGCCAGAATTTTTAGAGAAGTTGTCCACCCCGTCAGTCTTGACGAGTCATTTACATTGTGATTAGCATTAACACTATTGATCAAATCATACACGTGTGACCCTTTCATTATTTTATTGTTGAAGATGATCTCCCCTTGGTCTGACCACGACACCGTGTCAGGAGCACCACTCAACAATGCCAAAATGTGCTCTGCATTTTTCCGACTCCTCTTAGGCATGTGTTTTAATAAATCTTAGACTACCCTGTCTCTAATAACAGGTGTCTGTGGGACGATGGGGGCAGCATCATCAGTTGTAGCATCAGCAACAGCGCCGTTGTCAGGAGGCTCAGCATAAGCAGACTTTTCAGAAAGAGGGAGCGACAGGGTCACTACAGTCTTTTCTTGCTCACTTTGTCTCACAAGTGTCAGATACCTTTGAAGGATAGATAGACATTTTTTAGCTTTTCCATACATATTCACACCTGGCTGATCCAAAACCTCAGCCATTGCTTCCAGTTTGTTTTGCGCATCATTCCAGATCAATCCGTGTTCTGTTGCTTTAACAAATCCAGCTGGCTTTGGGGAACCAAATACACTGTATCTGTATATTCCATGGTTGTCTTTACTTTGTCCAAATTAAATCAACAATGAAGGGGATTGCAGCACCTAACAGCAGCAGTAGAAAACCCCCAGTCTGTTTTACAGATTTTCTTTTTTTAACAACTTTAACTTTTTTGTCAGCAATGAGTCTAATCTGATTTTTTTCTTTTTAAACTGTTTGTACTGGCTGGTGTTTAGCGGCATGTTCCCATTTAGCACGTGAAGCACTATTTCACACTAAGAAATGATGAGATCAGGACCCGAATTTGCAATAATGACCTTTCTCATTCTGGGTGATGACTTATATAGTAGCTCGAGCAGAGGGAGGTTTCTTTGAACGCGTGAAAACGTCTTGACTTTTTTCTAATCTTTTTAGGCATGTTGACGACTGACTTCTCCACCAAAAGATCGCTTCTGAGCCTTAAATGATCTGGCGTCTTAGCTTTATAATCTATGAACAGGTACTTGTAAGGGGCGGAGGTTGCGTCATTACACGACTCCAAAATATAATTGCTGTTTCCCAGAAACATCTGTCTTCCCAATAATGAGATTTGATATCGGTCCCTGGGGTTCTTGAAAAGAATTAAATAACTGGTGTTTAGGTTTATGGTCCTGCTGGCCTTACCTTGAATAAACAAATTTTGTACCAGATATATGCAGCTAAGATTTTGATGATGAAAATATTTTATAAAAACATTTTGAACTTCTATATTATTGCATGCATCATTCATCAAGTCGTCAATCATTAATAGATTATTTTTTTCAGGTAGGAGCAGAGAATCGTCACACGAGTCCGGTAAACCCTCCACAAAGTTTATCTCTCTGAGTTTGAAAAGATGGTCATACATTGGTTGCCAACAAGAATAAATGTAAACAATGTTGTCTATAGGATGTGAAATAATGTGTGCGTTTTCTTTAATATCTTTAACAAAAAAAGTTTTTCCGCAGTTGGAAGGGCCGCTCACCACCATGCTAAAGGGATGTTTTAACAGAGGGTCAGAGTAAAGCAGAGTGGTGTAATCGGGATAAAGTCAACACTTGTTATAACCACCTGAACTTTTTTAATGACTGTGTCATTTTTAAGGTGGAATCGCTTTTTATTGCACTTGATTGTGTGCAACATGGCTGTCAAGTAGGCATCTGTGTTTTTATTGGCTGTGAATGATTGAACCAATCCCTTCAGAGATCCTGGGCGGACAGTTTTGGAGTTTGTAACAGAGTTTAAAGTTACACCCTTGCATTTAACCACTGTCTTGTCATATCGTGTTAGGTACACGTAACACTTAGGCCCTTCGGACACAAACTCTGTGATGAAATCCCCACCCTCTAGCTCATCTGTTAAATCACCCAGATACGGCCCTGTTGGGGGGACCCACTCACCTGTATGGGCCGTGAATAGAGTCTGTGTTGCAGTAAAGAACGCGCTTCTGCTGTTTGTCGAGCAGGTTGTAGAGTTCGAGGCGGGCGTAGGCTGTGGTCATGGCACCTATGAATACATTTATGTCTTTTACACAGGCCCCCTTACCATAGGCATGTGTCCACTGCACCATAGCGACATCATCAGAGATAAAACAAAACTGGCTCACATTGTTGTGATCACTAAACAAGAGCTGGGTAAACCTCTCAGGTTCTATCAGCTCACAAGTGGGCATGTTGCATCTCATACTGAATTGGCCTCAGAGTGATTTGAGGAGGAGTTTGTTGCAACTTCTGACTGCTTTGTTGACGCAGATTTTGTCCAGATCGAGTCTGATACCCTCCTTTTCATAATAGTCATTCTTTAAACAATGTGTCTGTCTTGTTCGGAAAATGCCAGACCTCTTCAATGTGCACAAGGCGATACCCCTTTTCAAGAACTTTTTGAAGCTCGAAAGAGACCCTGTTGCTCGGTGTCACAATGGCTGCACTCACTTGACTGATTTAGCTGTTTTATTTTGTTGCACGTATGCTCCATCGTATGTAAGCGCCAGTGTGTCACGGGGTAAAAAAAGTGTTTTACAGACACCCATGCAACTGCCTGCTAGTGCGGTGAAACTGTAGGGATCTATTTTCATACAGTCTAAAAACGCATCGCAGTAGATTATGCAGGCCTTTCTCTACACTTCCAAGTCAATAATGCAGTATTTGTGCATTTCAGTTTGAAGGTCAAATGTTTCATGGTGCACAGTGTTGTACCACTCCATAAACTTTTTCTGGACACTCATTTATTCAAAGCCGTAGAAAGACAGGTCAGGGTATTTACCCTTGTAGTATTCTGTGGCCCTGGTGTTAAACAGGTGTGGGAAGTACTCCTTTTCTAAGTCTTTAAATCCTAGAGCATTGGGGGGTTTTGCCAATCGCATTGGAAGAAAAGAGAAAGAATCGATCCATCTCTGATCATTTGCTTCATCATACATGTGGATCACTCTACTGCTGGAGCAATTCCCCACTTGACGAAAGGCTCTATTAGAATTTAGTTGTCAAAACCTGAAGCATTGTGGGCTATAAACGTGAATCCGCGAAACTTGGGCTTTCTGTGCAGCTTTTGATACCATTGACCACCATGTCCTTCTACAGAGACTGGAACACGTCATTGGCATTAAAGAAACTGCACTAAACTGGTTCAGGTCATATTTACTAAGTTGATCTCAGTTCGTACTAACTAATAATAACCCCTCGGAAACCACTGTAGTCACTTATGGTGTTCCACAAGGCTCTGTGCTTGGACCAATCCTCTTCACCCTTTATCTGCTTCCTCTCGGTCAAATTATTAGGAAACACAATTAATTTACACTGCTATGCTGACGACACACATCTGTACTTATCAATGCATCCTCATGAAATAAATCAGCTGACTAAACTGGAGGCCTGTCTAAAGGAGATAAAAACTTGGATGACCCATAATTTCCTTCCATTAAACTCTGATAAAACTGAAGTCATTGTCCTGGGCCCAAAACATCTTAGAGACACCCGATATAATGAGATAGGTACCCTGGAAGGCATTACCTTGGCCCCCAGCACGACCATAAGGAACCTAGGAGTTCTTTTCGATCAGGATCTGTCCTTTAATGCCCATATTTAGCAAATTTCTAGGACTGCTTTCTTTCATTTACGAAACATTGCTAAGATCAGACACATCCTGTCTCAAAAAGATGCAGAAAAACTAGGCCATGCCTTTGTCACTTCCAGGCTGGATCACTGCAATTCCCTCTGTTGTGTCTTGATTACCTGTTTTGTCCCGTCAGTGAGCCCATGCGCCCTTCTGTGGTTTAAGTTGGAAGTGATGTAAACTCTTGCTAATTCTCTGTCTGTATGCTGCGTTGAATACAGCAAGTCATGAGCGATACTTCCTGTTCTTCTGTGTCTTAATTGTTATAGTACAAGCTAACACGGTACATAACAAAACTGGCGATGAGGTATTGCCTCACGTTATTGTTTTTCGGCGGATAGCAACACTGAGCAGCGGCACAAGCTAACAGTGGCTGTTAGTTGCTCCGGAGAGGAAACAGGCCCGGGCGGCGGACGGAGTTGCTAAGGAGACAACTCCGAAGAGGAAAGGAGACCAAAGTAAACGGAAAGGAAAGACAGTATGGCACGGACATGAAGACTTTGAAAGGTTGTGGGTAACAAATAAAGGACAATAAGAGACGACAGGAAAAACAAAAGGGATAAGACTAATTGCTGGATTGCTGAATAATTTCTGAAATGGCGGGGCTGATTGGAAGCATTGGACCATTTGAGGAAAATACAGAGCAGTTGAGTTCCTACACGGAAAGATTTGAGTATTTTGTTCTGGCTAACAAGGTTGGACAGGATGTCGTTGTACCAACGTTTTTGAGTGTTATGGGAGGAAAATCATTCAACCTGCTGCGCAGTCTAGTGCAGCCTGAAAAGCCAGGAGATAAGTCCTATGAGCAAATTGTGACAATATTAAAGAACCACTACTCACCAAAGCCACTTATAATTGCAGAAAGATTCAGATTCCATAAAAGGAATCAGGAAGAAGGTGAATCTGTTGCACAGTTTGTTGCTGTACTGAAACAGTTATCAGAATATTGTGAATTTGGGAATTCACTCAATGACACCATACGTGACAGGCTGGTGTGTGGCTTACACATTGAGGCTATTCAGAAACGTTTATTGACAGAAGCAAATCTGAGACTGGATAAGGCCATTGAGATCAGCACATCAATGGAGATGGCTGCCAGAGAGGCTCAGCAGCTCAGTGTAACAAGCCAAGTGCACAAAATGTGCGCCGAGTCCACCATGAAAACAACACCTGGACAGCCGTGCTACCGTTGTGGAAAAGCAAGGCACCAGGCACCAGAGTGTTGGTGTAAGGACTTGGATTGTAGAAACTGCGGTAAAAAGGGCCACATCGAACGTGCCTGTAAAAACAAGAAATCACAATCACACAGACCAGAAAAGAGAGCAGGTTTCCATAGACACAAAAAGAAACATGAACAAGATGGAACATGAGCGAGTGATAGTGAATCTGATAACGACACTGTGCATGTTTTATCTGTCATTGACAATGATGATGATGGATACTGGGTCATACCACTGCTGGAGAATAAACCAGTTCGGATGCAGGTGGACACAGGTACACGTGTATCCATGGTATCAGAAGCCGTGTACAAGGAAAAGCTGAAACACCTCGCTCTACGAGACACCAAGCTGAAGCTGAAGACATGCACTGGTGAGTCTGTTCCAGTGTTGGGAGCTGTGAATGTTACAGTGGAACACAACAAACAAAAACAGGTTCTTCCACTGTACATCGTCCCAGGTAACCATCCAGCTCTGCTAGGTCGTCGGTGGCTACAAAAGATTAAGCTAGACTGGCAAGGAGTGTTCATGGTTATGGATGGAGAACCAAGCCCTCTACAGGAGATATTAAAGAAACATTCTAAGGTTTTTGACGGGGAACTGGGCAGCATGAAAGACATCATGGTCAAGCTCGTGGTAAAACCCGACAGCACACCAAGGTGTTAAAAGGCAAGACCTGTACCATATGCCATCAGACCAAAAGTGGAGGCAGAGTTAGACAGGTTAGTGACAAGTGGGGGTTCTGAAACCTGTGAGCACAAGTGATTGGGCTACACCCATTGTGCCTGTTATAAAAAAAAGATGGTACTCCAAGAATCTGTGGTTATTTTAAAGTCACAGTAAACTCAGTCCTGACAACTGAAAAATACCCATTACCCCTCATTGATGACCTTTTCTCATGTTTGGCTGGAGGACAGAAGTTAAGCAAGATAGAGTTATCTCAAGCTTATCTTCACATGCATGTGGACCGCGAGTCACGGGAGCTGCTGACTATTATGACACACAAAGGACTGTACCAGTACCAAAGGCTCCCTTTCGGGATCACCTCTGCCCCAGCGCTGTTCCAAAGAGAAATGGACCAGATCCTCAGTGGTCTCTCAGGTGTTCAGTGCTATCTGGATGACCTGCTCATCACAGGACCAGATGAACAATCACACTTGAGAAATTTGGATGCGACACTACAATGTCTGGAGGACTATGGTTTAAAGGTACGGAAAGATAAGTGTGAGTTTTTCAGACCATCTGTTGAGTACCTAGGACACATCATCGACAGCACAGGACTCCACAAAGCTCTATCTAAAGTGAAGGCTATCATGGAGGCCCCAGCACCCACAAACGTGAGTCAGCTGAGGTCATTGCTCGGCCTGCTGACATACTAAGCAAGGTTTGTGCCCAACCTTGCCAAAAAGTTAAAGCTGCTTCATGCACTGCTTAACAAGACAACAACATAGAAATTGACTGACAAATGTGAGACAGCGTTCAAAGAGGTAAAAAAAAGCTCTTGCCCAATCTGAGGCTCTCGGCCACTTTGACCCAAAGTTGCCACTTCAGCTGGCATGCGATGCTTCACCTTATGGGGTAGGTGCCGTCATGTCTCACATCATGCCATCGGGAGAAGAGAGACCGATTGCCTTTGCATCGAGGACACTCAGCAAAGCAGAAAGCAACTACGCACAGATCGAGCATGAAGTACTGTCTTATTGTGTTTGGAGTAAAAAAATTACATCAGTATCTTTTCGGCAGGAAATTCACGTTGTTGACGGACCATCGACCTTTGACCTCCATCTTTGGTCCTCACCGTGGCATTCCATTGCTGGCAGCCAGCTGTATGCAGCGATGGGCTCTGTTGTTATCTGCCCACCAGTACGAGATCAAGTACAGAAAGTCAGACCAACATCAAAATGCTGATGGGCTCTCAAGACACCCTCTGCTTGCCACACTATCTGAGCCAACAAAAGCTAAGATATTCTACTTCAAGGATGTAACGGTTGCTCCAGTCACTGCAGCTCAGGTGAAGAAACACACACACACTGACCAAGTGTTGTCTGAGGTCTTGGATATCATCACGAGGGAAAGGGAAGGAGTGATGTAACCCAGCCTTAAGCCTTACCTGGCAAGACGAGATGAACTTTCAGTTCAGTCTAGTTGCTTATTGTTGGGTTATCGTGTCATCATCCCACCACCCCTCAGAATGAAAGTGCTTGCGGAGCTACATACTGGACATTGTGGTGTGGTACGGATGAAAGAGATCGCACGCAGCGACTTCTGGTGGCCAGGTCTCGATGCTGCTATAGAGGAGAAAGCAGGCTCCTGCCCTGACTGTCAGAAACAGAGAAACATCCCACAGCTGGCACCATTACACCCGTGGGACTGGCCTGATGAACCATGGCAAAGAGTCCACATAGACTTTGCTGGGCCACTGGAGAGCCACATGTTCTTAGTGGTTGTTGATGCTCATAGCAAGTGGAAATGACTGTGCATGCCAAATGCATAATCTGGATGGTCACATGACCAGGACATTTTCACATGACCTAACTGACATGATGCAGGGAAACCTCCACCATCCCTCCTCAAACTACAGACAGTAGCAATGGGTTAGTGTACCACCACTTCAGAGGTTGCTGTGATGAAGAGTACCTCTTCAGGGAAAACCATTGAGGAGCTGAGATCTATTTTCAGTCGTTTTGGTCTGCCACAACAAGGAGTCGCCATGGAAACAGATTCACCGTGAGAACTTCTCTTTCAAACTAAATGGCCACTGTTCTCCAAGCCACTCTGTCCCTTAAAAACAGCAGCTTGATATTTAACACAGTTTCTCTAGTTTAAAGAGTCTGGCAGGTCTAAAAGGGTTAATCATTGTTTTGTTTTGTTTTTTTTACCAATAATCAGTCAAACTCCTGGAACATTAGGCTAAAATCTTAATGACCATTGTAATCTCCCTTACACACCAATTAATTCTTACGCTATCATTTACGGAAATGACTGTGCACGCCAAATGCATAATCTGGATAGTCACATGACCAGAACATTTTCACATGACCTAACTGACATGATGCAGGGAAACCTCCACCATCCCTCCAAGTTCCAAACATTTGCAGCAGGCGATAAGGTGCTCACTCAAAACTTCACCAGGGGTGTTAAATGGACACCTGCCGTTGTTATTGCAAAGACAGGCCATGTGTCTTACACATTTGAAACCAGTGATCACCTCATCTGGAGAAGACATGTGGATCAGCTGCTCCATCCCTCTGTCTCATGTGATGCTGCAACTCCAGTACTGCCCCTTGTTCCTGAGTCAGTGGTCCATCAGGAACAACATCAATCAGTAGAAGTGCCGCAGAAGCAACCTGCAGAAGCTGACACTGTTCCAGGCACACCAAAGCCTGTTCTGGTGACAGGGCCGGACACCATTCCCAGCCCAGGACTCACTCAGTCCTCACCAGACGCTGTAACTGACTTACCCAGAGGTCGTGTTTATCCAAAAAAGAAACAGAAGACCTCCTGACAAACTGCCGTTATAGTTAATATTTGACTTTTGTTTGAGGGAATGTCAAAAGTAAAGGGGGAGGTATATGTTGTGTCTTGATTACCTATTTTGTCCCGTCAGTGAGCCCGTGCGCCCTTCTGTGGTATAAGTTGGAAGTAACGAAAACTCTTGCTAACTCTCTGTCTGTATGCTGCGTTGAATACAGCAAGTCATGAGCGATACTTCCTGGTCTTCTGTGTCTTGATTGTTATAGTACAAGCTAACACGGTACATAACACCCTCCTATCAGGCTGCACCAGTAAGTCCCTAAAGACTCTCCAGCTGGTCCAAAACGCTGCTACCTGCGTGTTGACGGGAACTAGCAGAAAAGACCATATCTCTCCTGTACTGGCTTCTCTGCATTGGCTCCCTCTCAAATTTAGAATAGAATTCAAAATTCTCCTTCTAACATACGAAGTCCTCAACAGTCAGGCTCCTTCATACCTGACAGAGCTCATAGTCCCCTACTATCCAGCTAGAACCCTTCGCTCCCAGGATGCAGGGTTACTTGTGGTTCCTAGAATTTCTAAAAGTAGAATGGGAGCCAGAGCCTTCAGCTATCAGGCTCCCCCACGTGGAACCGTCTCCCAGTTTCGGTCCGAGATGCAGACACCCTCTCGACCTTTAAGAGCAGACTAAAGACATTCCTTTTTGATCAGGCTTATAGTTAGGGCTGCTTAGGCTGGCCCTTAGATATACTGCTATAGAATTAGGCTGCTGGAGGACCTCCCATGGCGCACTGGGCTTCTCTCTCCTCCTCTCTTCCCTCTCTGTCCTCCTATATGTGTCATACATAAATCATACTTGTATGTATTACTAACTCGTCTTCTTCTCCAGAGCCTTCAGGCTCCCCTCATCCCAGATTCCGGGTGCTGCTGGAGGAGGCTGCAGACCTGAAGAGGCTCAAGCTGCTACCGGAAGCACCACCTGCTCACGTCCCCGTCTGTCCATCAGTCTCTTCCCCCTTTCTCTCTCTCTTCATCTCTGTCCCTCTCTTTCCTTCTGTATATCTGTCTCCCTCCATTATCTGTCTTTGTCTCTGCCCCGCTCTCCTGCTCTCTTTCCCCCCAATCGGTCAAAACAGAAGGCCGTCCCCATTGAGCCTGGGTCTGCTCGACATTCCTGCCTGTTAAAAGGAAGGTTTTTGTTGCCGCTGTTGCAGGATGTGCTTGCTCATGGAGAATTGTTGGGTGTAAATTCATTGAAGGAGTGTGGTACTAGACCTGCTCTACTTGTAAAGTGTCATGAGATAACTTTTGTTGTGATTTGGCGCTATATAAATAAAATTGACTTGACTTGTAATGATTACCAAATTCCGAGACGCACCACGAAGTGTTGAAACAGAATTTGTTTCCGTTGATGTCCATTGCACATACAAAACATGCCTGATGCTTCCCCTCATGGTAACAAGTCTCGAAATCATACAGGATGTATTTTCTCCCAGGGTCTTTTTTTTCAATAGGCTGTATATAGCACACATGCTCAGAGCTACCATTGATAACACATTCATGACAGTGTTCACATTTTGATGGTTTGCAGACATTGTTTTCTTTTTTTTACCAACTTTGTAAAATGTACTGTACCTCCTGCAACATTTTAGATTGTTGCAGGGAATCAGGCTGGGTTTTTTCAAGCTTTGTGTGCCTTGTAAAAAACTCTGATTTACAGATATAGCAACAGTCCGTGCATTTTGCAATATGCGTTCTTTGCAATATGTAAAGCACACATTGCACAAATATTTGCAGTTGTGCATTCGAGGAGCATCACAAGTGCTGTAGCAGTAATTACAGACATAAGCAGCTCCAAAAAAGGCTTTTACATTGGTGATTAAGTAGTCATGATTATCATGTAAATAAAGTCAGATAGTGTTTGATTTTGGGGTGGTGTTAGTTTGGAAACATTGTAGGCATTTACGATCCTCTGTGTGGTGGTAAATCACTATTTTGGCATTTACTAGGGACTCAAATCTGGACACGTGTGTGAATGAAACCAGTTGTGAGGTGCTGAGACCTACTGACGCATGTAGACGCTCAGCCTGCGCCAGTATGTCTGGAATAGACATTGAGGCATTGATGGCATGGGCAATGCACAGATAAAAGCAAAGACTGTTGTCCTCTATACGGTTGTTGGGGTTAAAGAGAAAATTTGCTTTTTTAGAAAAAATCTCATCATAGAACACATTCCCCAATTTCAGACACCCAGCCCCAGAGTGGTTTTGTGCAACTGTAACAATAAACTCCAATTCATCGTCAGTCATGGATGTGTCATTACTCTGAATAACCTGAGCGACCGCTTCTATAGATATATCTTGGCTGTATTCGTCGTCGGATTGTAACACAGCTTGCACATCGCAAGCCAGGGACGGCACTCTCAAAACAACATTTAAAACACTGCCAGGTTGTGACATTTCTAATACCTGGCCAATCACCCCGGATAGGTTATCTCTTAACAATGGATGGCACATGGTCGGGGCTGTTGACAACTACATTCCTGAAATCAACTTCTTGATGCAGTTCTACAGCATTAAAAGGCCTGATTTCCCTCACATCCACTTGACCATAGCTACTTTGTCTGGCAATACTTGTGGAAGGGATGTTTGGTGTGTTAAGACTGCTACTCGCGATGAGTTCAGACCCCTGTGTAATGACTATTCAGTATGTTGTGGTTGTGATGGTATGGTGTGGCGCCTACCCTTTAAAAGTTCTTGATCTCGTGTGGCTTGTGATGGTTCAAAATACTGGGCGAAAATCTCTTCAAGATCTTTCAAATCCTCGTCTGTGGCCCTAGGTTGAAGTATGGTAAGTAAGTAGTCTGTAATCCTTTACCCTCTATCCACATCTGATGTCAGAGACGGCGAATTGATGTTGGATGTGGGAGCCGGATGTCTTTTGAGCATCTCATCCTCCCGCTGCAGATGAGACGGCCCTGGTGTTGGATGGACGAAGAGAAAAAAAATGTTTCGTTAAGTAAGCATTATCCATATTGACTGCATATAAAAAAAATGTTTTTAAAAACACACGCATACACACACACACACACGTTACCTACCAGCATAGCCTACACCTAGGGTGTTTCTCGTAGTTGTGCAATTCTTCTTCTCCATGGGTCTGTATTTTTAAAATTAAATGCGTGGCAAAGCAGGCTGAATTTCCAGGTGAATTTTAATACATGATAGGTGGTTTAAGTCTGATACTCACCCTTGTGCTCCGGGCGTTGGTCTTCTCTTTAAATTGAGCCTGTTTTTGCGCTGTGTTGCCTCTGCAGTGTCTGTTCGCAATTACTTTATTACTTTATGAATATAAGCCTTAAAAACCATATGGGAATGTTGGTTAACTTGTTTTACATGCCCCTAAAACAAAAGGCCAGACCTGTGACTTGTAACACCAAACACAACCACAAGGCTTGAGAGAGGACATGTCTGAATTTGTCTGGAATACCTTTTTTCTGCAGGTCACAGGCTAAAAGTTTTACTAAAGCAGATATTTATCTGTTTAATGACATGGACACCACATCAAGTAAATAATACAAGCATCATAGAAACTCTCAATTTGTTACGGCAAGGTCAATTAAAACCATCCGTTTGAAATATTGGAGGATCATATAAATAGGATATATGGAGGATATATTAAATAATTTAGTTGTCTAAATCGATGCTTTCACTCTGTACATAAGTTTTTCTGTCAGGATGAGTTGCTCAACATACAACACCCCTAATGAGAAAGTGTCTACAGGCAACGAAGCCATGCTTCAGAGACTGTCGGCATTTTAAAATGGATTTTATCATACCGATCCGTCCGCGGCAGCAGGTCCGCGCTCCAACGCTAGGTGTCCAATAGCGCAACCGTACTCACGCACACATAGACACAAACGCACGCGCGTACACGCGCACTCTCACTCGCTACCGCAACGGGTACGCTCCAACACTGGCGAACTTTTCCTCTCCCGTAATCCTTTGCGATAACGCAATAGCGGCAGGCTCTGCATTAATTGATCGAATTATGCTAAATAAAATAATACTTTAATAGTTGTATAAAATATCATGTCGTAGGTATGAAACTCAATGACGTGGGAGCGTGGTCACACTCGCAAAATCACGTGATCAAACGAACGAAGTCACGTGATCACACGCACCGGGTGGCGTCATAACAAAAACATCTAATAAACTGTGTTAATTGTATTGTATTAAACGAGTTAAAATTCTGGTAGCAAGTCATGTGTTTGTCATTTTTTAGCCTCCTTCAGTGCCTGGGATAAACCGATTTATTTAAAGGCTCACGAGTCTTGAAGAAACACTCTTACAATCCAATTTTAATACACAAATCAAACATCTGATAATATATTGGACATTCACTTTAGTTTAATTCTTAAAACTGCATTCCAAACATCTGTTTCTTAACCATGCTTTGTGTTCTGTTGCTTCAGAACTGTTCAGATTAAGATTACTGTGCTTCTACAGCAACCACTTGCAGGGTTGCTGGGTCATAGTTCAGAATCTTGTCTTGGGTTTAGGGGCTTTTCATGTCTTTCTTCCTCTTCATTCTGCCGTAGTTAATTTTGCAGGTCCAGTCAGGATACTTCTCTGCATGGAGTTTCCTGGCAGCTGCTGCTTGTTCAAAGTATTTAGCCCTCACTTCTTCAGGAAGGGCCCTCCACTTCTCCCCCAAGACTTCACTAATAACACGATTATCTCTAACATTGAGCTCATTCTTGACGTTCTCCCTCTGCTCCCCCACGAAGATCATATAAGCGTTCAACGGCTTCTTCACATACGAGTCCTTGTAAGGCTGCTGGACTTTAGCCTTTCTCTTTTTGGTGATTTTGTTTTTTCTTGGTGGAGTGGCTGTGGCTGGTGCAGCTGCTGCTGGTACAACCCTGTACACAGCCTCTCCTCCCATTGTTCCAACTGCACACAGGGCACGGACAGGTCCATTGTTGGGGGGTGGTGGGGCAGCAGGGGGGTTGGCAGCTGCTCCATGATGTGGCCAGTGGTGGCCATTGATAACAGCACCCGTCTGTCTATTAAGTGGAAATAGCTGTCCATTCTGATGAGGCTGTAGATGCTTGTGGGTCCAGTTGGGTGCAGCCGTGGCTACATCTGGACCATATCCCATTTGGATGTTCCTACAGTAGCCTCTGTTCTGACCTGCCACTGCTGGCTGAGGGTTGTAATTACTGAACCATAACCCAGGAGGGTCATCTGGTTGAGGGTGAACTGGCTGAGGGTAAACTGCTTGAGGATTAACTGGTTGAGGGTGAACTGGTTGATGGTGATTCATATTGAACCATAACTCAGAGGGGTCATGTGGTTGATGATAAACTGGTTGATGGTGATTCATATTGAACCATAACTCAGAGGGGTCATGTGGTTGATGATAAACTGGTTGAGTGTGATCTGCATTGGACCATAATCCAGGAGAATCATCAACTGGTTGAGGGTGAATTGGTGGACTTTGACCCAAATTGAACTGGAACCCATCAGGATCACCTGGCAGAGGATGAACTGGTGGAAAATGAACAGGTTGGGGGTCATCTGGTTGAGCGTGAACTGTTTGAGGGTCATCCATGTTGAACTGTAACCCAGCAGGTTCAGCTGGTTGAGGGTCAACTGACTGAGGTTGACTGGTATTGAACCATAATTCTGCAAGATTGTCCAGTTGAGGGTGATTCGTATCGAACCATAACCAAGCAGGATCAACTGGTTGAGGGTGATCCGTATCAAACCCCATGTTAGTAGGATCAACTGGTTGATGGTGATCCGTATCAAGCCATAACCAAGCAGGATCAACTGGTTGAGGGTGATCTGTCTCAAGCCATAACCAAGCAGGATCAATTGGTTGAGGGTGATCTGTATCAAACCATAACCCAGCAGGATCGACTGGTTGAGGTTGATTTGTGTTCTCAAATGGAACAAATTCTCTATTACTCATGATCGTCTTTCAACTCCTGATTCTCCAAACCTCCGTAACACCAACACAAGAAGAAAACTCCTGAGTCTAGTTGTCTGCAGGTATTCTGAGTGGATGTATTTGTATGAATCACCAAGTTAGTCTCATAAATGACAACTATCAACTGTCATCCCTGCCATCCCTGTCATCCCTGCCATCTCAGTCACCGTGATGTCTGTAATGTACACCACCTGACCTACTGGCCTCGACAGTGATTGGGAAGAATTCCTTTACCTGACAGCTTTGTCTCACCCTCTGCCCCAAGATCATGCTGTCCAGGATCTGGGTGGTACAGGTGTTGGTATTCTACATATTGTGATTGAATTTCACTCCACATAGAGACTTTGATTAAGGAGTCACCATGGAAGCAGGTTCACCGTGAGAACTTCTGTTTCAAACTAGATGGCCACTGTTCTCCAAGCAACACTGTCCCTAAAAATAGCAGCTTGATACTAACCCTTAGGGATCCATTCATGCAAAGTGCGTGACTCTAGACACACAGTCGTTGCTCTCAGATATCTCTGGAATGGTTCATCAGATCTCATTCACACACATATCACATGACAGTACACTTTACAATGGTACCTATCACCTATTTTTTGCATTCAAGTATTTGTTAAAAAATAATTTTTGAATTTGGCTGAATTTCATCAAAAATATGGTTCACAAAAAGCTGTGCACTGATGTGCTCTCCTTTTACTCATCGAAATAACCCACAAACCCTTCATCAGAAAAAAAATATGACATATATATCATATCGACGCCTTCTTAAAATAATCACCTCAGTCATTTTTTCAGATTTTTCAGGAAACACAAAAAACTGAACCATTGGTTGAATGTATGCTACTTACTAACAATGTTAATCAAAACAGTTATAACAACAGATGCACATTGACATACAAACAACAAGGTCAGTCAAACATGCAACATGAGAGAATTAAATGACTTAGGCAAATTTTCAAACATGCCTTTGTGACTCAGGCAATTTTAAACCTTCTACTCTGTCAGGTATAAAGCCTAACTAACAGACTAACTAAACATAATGCTGAGGAGACATGCATTTCTTCACTTCTCCTTCCAGCTCTTCTTTGCTGGGTTCTTGACTGATGCCTATTGGTGTGGCAAATTGTCAAAGAAGTGATGACACTCAACAGGCATGATGGGTTTCATTGACTGGAGGTCCTGGAACTTTCTCTCCTTGATTGGCAGTGCACATGGAAACAATCGTATCCATCCCATTGGCCCATTTGGCACCTGTACTCTTTGTGGCAGTTCTTCCCGCACAGAGGCTTCTGAGAAGGACAGTTTGAAATGGACGTTGCCGTCACTGCTAAACTGAAGAGCCCGCAAGTCATGCAGTCGGGTCTCCAGCTTTTTTGCCTGGTCTGATGCGAAAGAAGTAAGATCCATTCAGTTTCAGGAACTCATCGTGCTTGAGCACTTTCACCTGGTAATCATAAAAAAAATATTGGACTCCCAACAGCCCTCACTCCAGCAGTTGTAGCTGCCTGTTGATATTCAAGATGTAGTTGGGAGATGGTTGTGCCTGGGTAAAGGAACTTCTTGTCTTTGTAGGTAGCTGTGCTTCTGCAGTAGTGTGAATCAACACTGGGCAGGTCCCTCAACCAGTTCTTCATGAAATCCTTGACATCAGGTTCAACCTTTGTCTGCTTGCCACTCTTAGGTCCAGATTTAGACGACGTCGCTGCTTGTTTTTCAGGGTCGACGAGGTTGTTCAGCCATTTTGTGATGGTTCTTTCAGGGAGACCAAGTGTAGAAGAAAAAAGTGCCTTGCACACTTAAACACTGGTTCCATCTTCAAGCTTCAGTTGGTAGGACAATGATTAATTGCGTCGGGATCCCTCAGCAACCTTTTTTTGCTTTATGTTAACCTTAGTGACCAAAGTGGTAGTGTATAACCGACGTTCTTCCCAGGTGTTCATTGCCCAAATCTTGTCAAATACCCACTGCCGCTGCTCTTCTGTAAGAACTTGGCAGTCTCGAGTTGAGACTCGCTGACAGAACTTGGACTTGCAGGGAGGACCCATAGCCTTTGTACTTATTTCTTTATTTCTTTACCACCTTTACTCTTGTAAGACATTCCTTTGAGACGTTTTTGCTTGGATTCATTTTGCTTCCATGTTCTTGGACTAAGGCGCTTATTTCTTTAGGGCCTGAGCCTGAAGGTACTACCTTATTATGTTTGCTCGGCAGAACAACACATTAGCAGCACTAAAAACACACACTAAACAGTGTCCCAGCCCCCCCCCCCCCCCCCCCAAAACCCATGAGGCAACTCGGCCAGACGGCCCGGAGCCGGTTTTCACATACACACCCATTCAAAACCTGGTACTAGACTGTTCTAGCTGTCAATGAGCGTGCGCATTACGTGCATAACACGCATAATCTAATTTCACCCCTGAACATGCATGAAATTTGCTGAAATTCGGCACAATTGTCCGGTCTGGCTAAACATTCACTAATCAAAAAGAAAAACACTGCCACCTAGGGAGCCACACAACTACAAGATAATATTTTATAATTTGGAGCGCTATAACTCCTCCCACGAATGTCCCACAAACATGGGACCAACACCGTTGGACTCGTCTCATCAAGACGAGCAATTCATACAATCTGACCCCTCACCTATCTACGACAGAATGTCCACTAATTGGAAAACACTGTCAAAATGACAACTTTTTTTACTCCCCCAACAAAATCTATCTCCTCCTAGGGCATTAATGCTATCGCTTCCAAACTTTCACACATTAATCACACAACTCTGCTCTTCAAAAATCTTTGAAGGTTTTTATATGAATCGCTCGGCTTGGATTTTATAATCCCTCAAAGTGGGGGAGACACGTTTCACGCTTACAATGGAAGTCTATGGGGAGACCGTGTCCTCCCAGGGTACATACTGTCAAACAAATGCTTCTCACGTCTACACCATACATCCCACAGCTTTTAAAAACACACCACTGCATTCCTGACAAAAATCCCTACAAAAATATGGTATTATGACTCACTCTTGACCTACGTATGCCGACTTATTCAGCCTTTCCACACAACAATTCTGTTGATCCTCCTCTCTCTCCACTCTAGCACAGATCAAAGACAGAGCAGCGGGGAAGGGGTTCTTAAAGGGCCAGCTCTCAGCTCTGCTATCAGCTCTGCATCAGACTCAGGCTTCTAACTCCTAAACTACAAGGCCCAGGGATTTGACCAAGACACCGTTGGATTCAGGCCGGTGTCAAGGACGCGGCCACAGTCCGCACAGGGGCTCAGGCTCTAACAACGCTGCTTGTTTCTTTTCTTTTTGCCTGCATTGTTTAAAACAACATCCTCATCTTCATGCTGCTGTTCTAAAGTTGCTGCCACCATAGTTAGGTTGTCTTCATTTTCAGGGGCAGAGGACTCATCACAGGTTGGGGTATAGTCCGGATCTTGAATGACATCATCCCCATCTTCATCATCATCATCATCATCATTTGATATCTCCTCTTCATGGTGTGGATGTTTCTGCTTGTTATATTTAACATCTATGGGAGCTGATGCTGCATCATTATCAACAGGCTGCATAAACTCTTTAATGACAGTCTCATTGTCATCCTCAGTAGATGAGGACAGACTGGTGTCATCATTGTCAAGTGAATCTCCTACCAAAATGGAAAAAAAAAAATTTAAACCCTTCAAAAATGTGTGATCATTCTGAGAAACATGAATTGCCTTGTGGTCAATCGTATTAAGCTACATCTAGGATTCCCAAAATGCTTTGTAAGTTGCATACTATAATACCAGTCAAATCATGTTATGATTACTCATGTTTAACTGAAATTTTCATTGGTTAAAAGCACAAAAGTAAAGAGAGTCCTTTGTGAGTTTTTCTAGATTGTAGATAACCAACTGCCCTAGAAAAACATCTTGCCTAGCTAAATTCCTAAATGAAATTTTAACTAAAAAGACTGATTAAAAGATGAAATATTATTCAATATTTATAGCTTTGCATATATTATCGTAAACATTTTCACCTACCAATATCAGATGAGCCCTGAATCATGGAAATAATGTCAGCAACTGTGTAGAAGTTTCTTCTTCTTGAATCAGCTGCCATCTTGAAACATGTCTTTTGACTTAGGCAAAATAAAACTTTCATTTTGTTTCATCTTTGCCTTCTTCCTCAGCAACTTCCAACTGCTGTTGCCAGGGCAACCTTCATGAAACTGTGGATGTATTTAACTCGATAACAGAATTGATTTAAAATGTACTTTTACTTGGAAAAAAAAATACTTCAGTAAAAGTAAAATTACAGATTTTAAAAAGTACTTAAAAAAGTAGAAGTACACAAAAAAGCTAATCAATTACAGTTACGAGAGTAAATGTAATTCATTACTTTCCACCCCTGCTTCAAGCACATGTACGCTTCTGTCTTGAGTCCAGAGGCACATGTATTTGACCATGACAGAGACTTGGCTGGCAGAGAGGGACTGGGACTCTGAGCTGGTAAGTGATGGATTCGGAGCGCCTTTACGCATGGATCAAGATGGCCAAACAACCTGCAAGACATGTGGAGTTGGGGTATGTCTCTACATTAATGAACGCTGTTGTAAAACCGTCGTGGTGAGAGAGAGTCTGTGTACGAAGGACATATAATTACTGACAGTGTCTTTGTGTCCTCATTATCTGCCACGGCAGTTCCTGCAGGGACTTGTTACAGTGGTTTATACTCATCTCAAGGCAAAAGAGAGTGAAACTGTGGAGATCCTCTCAAACGTTACTCAGACTTCAGTCTCTGTCCACCAATGCTTCCAGCATTATACTCTGGGACTTTAATAACTGTACCATGTCGAAGTCCTTGAGGAACTTTTATCAATACATCACATGGCCTAAGAGATATAATAAGACTGGACTTGTGCTTTGGGTCAGTGAAAGGCACGTACAAAACCATCCAGCTTCCCCTGCTGAGAACAGCAGACCGCAACTGCATGCACTTTATCCCAGTGCATCACTTCTCTACAGTGGGGAGAAGTGATCACTAAGCAGGTTAAGATATAGACAGAGGATTCCTCACTGACTGCAGGGATGCAGAGATGCATGGACTGCGCTGACTGAAAAACATTTGTGACTCTAGCAGGAAGATATTGTGCTTCCTGGTAAAATTGTAAAAGTTTATCCTAACAATGGCCCTGGGGTAGCAAATCTTTGTGAATTTCATTGAACTCAAAGAGACAAACCTTTAAACAGGGTAACCTCTTTGAATTTAGGAGAGCCAAACAGGCATATAAAGAAAAAGTAGAGGACAACTTAGCAGCAAACCCTTGGTTCTGCATGGGGTGAAAACCATGACTGGTCTGCAAGATAGAAAATACAGGGAAAAAGTGGTTGTAGATGGTTTTGACAATAAGCCATTGGCCAATGAGTTGAATCAGTTTTATCTTAGGTTTGATGATAATTATTTTTCTAAGGGAACCTGAATTTTTAAAGGCAAACCTCTCCTATTCTTCTCCTGCCACTTTATTCGATGAACGTTCTCTGGTTCACATCTTCAAGCATTTCAAATATAATACTAGCCCTGGGCCTGATAACATTGGGAGCAATTTGCTCTCCAGTTGTGCAGAGCAGCTGAGTCCCATTTTTATCAGATTTTTATGATTTTTATTTTTATGTTATCACTTTGTCAGCAGAGGGTTCCACAAATATGGAAACAGTCCAATATAGTCCCTGTCACTAAAAACAATCACCCCAAGTTTCCAAATGACGATAGGCCAGTTTCCCTTACTTCCATGATCATGAAGTAACTTGAGAAACTGATAAAACATGAACTTCAGGTTAATTCACAATATCTCCTTGACCCCCTTCAGGAGGCTTCCATCACATTGCTAGATATTTTATTTAAACACTTGGAGGGCAGCAAAGTCTATGCTAAGCTCTTATTTGAGGATTTCTCGTCTGCATTCGACTCCATCCAGCCACACCTGTTGGTGCAAAGGCTTCTTAACAATTTTGGTGTTGACTTCAGTCTGTCTGACTGGATTCTGGACTTCCTCTCTAATAAATTTAAGAGGGTGAGGGTGAATTGATGTCAAGAGTGATGTCTTCATCTACTGACTCACCTCGAAGGTATGTTCTCTCACCATGCCTCTACATCTTGTACCACCAATGACTGCATGAGCTAGATTTCAAACAGTCACATTTTTAAGTTTGCAGACGACTTAGTTATTGTTAGTCTCCTCCATGATAATAAATCTTATCATGGCCCTGTGATTGACTACTTTTTAAACTGGTGCAAAAATTTGTTTCTTAGTCTTATCTGTATCTCAGATATAGGACATGTGCATCGACACCATGCTCCTGCAACTCACTTCACTGTTATTGATGGCCAAAAGGTAGAATCTGTTGTTAAATATGAATATCTGGGCTCCATCATTGATAATAAGCTCACCTTTGAGGACAATATGGAAATGATTTGCAAAAAAAGGCCAACAGCAACTTTTGTGTTTAAGGAAATTTGCCAAAGGCTGCGTGGCGGTGCAGTGGTTTGCACTGTCGCCTCACAGCAAGAAGGTTTTGGGTTCGAGTCCCGGCTCGGGCACGGGATCTTTCTGTGTGGAGTCTCCATGTTCTCCCTGTGCCTGTGTGGGTTCTCTCTGGTACTCCGGCTTCTTCCCACAGTCCAAAGACATCAAGAGGAGACGAGGCTGATTGATACTCTAAACCATAGGTGTGACTGTGAGTGTGAATGGTTGTTTGTCTCTATGTGTTGGCCCTGCGATGGACTGGTGACCTGTCCAGGGTGAACCCCGCCTCTCGCCCGTTGATGCTGGGATAGGCTCCAGCCCCCCCCCCCCCCCCCCATGACCCTTGATAGGAATAAGCAGAAGACAATGGATGGATGGAAGTATCCTTTTCTTTTTTTTACCTAATTTGCATTACAATTTTTTCACGTGCTTAGAGCGTAGATTTTTATTGTTTACTTTATAATAGAGCACAGTAAATATTTATATAAGTAGGGTTACACCAGTCATTACAAAAGTGGTGAAATGCTTTGTATTTCATGTCATTCTTGATAGCATTCTTTTAGTTTTCTTGCACTCACTGCAGGGTCCATTGTAGGCGCCGTTGGCACTGGGTGACAATTCTCAACACGCACATAGTTGCTATGTGACCAAAATGTCCAACAGAAAAAAGTTTTCCCTTCATTTTCACCTGGCAGAAGAGAATAAAGTGCATCTGGATGTGCACTGGCTCTGGTTATTCTGTGGGGGTGAACAGTAAAGCAGCAGGTGCAGGTTCATGAAATCCTCAGGCTAGCACTTGCATTGGGAGAGTTTTGGCTCTTCAGGAGCTACTCATGATCACTTCCAGACCTCTTTCAGGCTGAACACCAATCACTAATGTTGTGATCTACCATTCCCTCCTGCCAGCTTACCACCTATTGGATGCACGTATGTGTTACCACAGAATGGTACACCCAAGTTAAATATTTGATAGCTCGGGCTCAGAGAAAACAGTCACATGCATGACCCTCACAATGCATATGCGCGCGCACGCACACACACACACACACACACACACACACACACACACACACCCTAATTCTAAAGTTTGTTTTAATATTTTTTTCCCAATTTAAAGTCTTCAAGTCAAATGTTTTGCATCATGAAACATTTAACTTGTTCTGAGGAATGCCCTGTCCTCTGTGAATCAGATCAACTCAAACTCTGCCAGTGTTCAGAATCATCTTGGTATTTATCCTCCATATTCTTCTCAATATGGAAAACAATTATCTAAGTGAGATACTGCTCTGTGAACAAGGTAAGCTCAAACCAGTGGTAGACATATAGTTTCTTTATTTAGGGTAAAAGTAGAAATGCCTAGATAAAAGTAAAATAAAAGTATCTTTTAAAAGTTCTCCTTGAAAAAAACAAGGGTATTGATATTGTGTTTAAGCACTAAAAGTAAAAGTGCACATTCAGTCCCTAAATCATCAGCCTCGAAAGTCATGTTTGAATCATGCAGCTCTGATTGTGCCCTCAAATGTTAAAGGGAGTCATCTTCATCGGGTTTTGCCTTTTTAGCAATGCAAAAGCTTTCACTTAAAACGAATCAGAAACTATCTAGGCATGTATAAATGTAGGGGAAAAGTATAAAACCTTGAATTTAAATACCCAAGACAAGTACAAATACCTCTACATTGTACTTAAGTAGACATACTTACTTTGCCATGGAATTACTCTCTAGCTCAAATTCTGCTGCAGCTGGCTTTTCAAACCCATCCCTTCAGTTGAGCTTCAGTGTCCTTCTGAATGCACATGGAAAGAAAAGACTTAATTAACTTACATTCCACTTCAAATGAAGTTATATTTTATTGGTGACCCCCTATAGAAATGATCAGATTTGCTCTGCTGCTTACAGCAACAGAAGTGACCCCGACCTGGAATAGCTTTGGATGGGCAGACAAAGCTGTCCCTCTCCTTACTCCAGTGCCTTTGAGTGACATTTCATCATGGAGGGATTCTTGCAAAATCATCAGATCTCACATTTGACATCAGAAGGCAAGAGTTTGGTTGATACATTATCGTCACACCAACAAATCTATCAATACAATCAACTGTATATTATTATTATTATTATTATAATTCTTGTTACTACTGCTGCTACTATTATTATTATTATTATTATTATAATTATAACTATTGTTATATTTTTTATTATATTATATCATCATCATTATTATATTATATCATCATCATTATTATTGTTATAATAACAATTAAGAACAATTAATATTATGATTATTCCTGTCACTATGCACATATACATAACCATCCAGGTACACACAGGCACACGGACATGTATATATCCACATATATATCTATATATCTATATCTATATCTATATCTATATATATATATATATATATATATATATATATATATATATTCTTTGTTTTCTCTTCTGTGCTATTTTTAGTCTATTCTATGGTAACAGTGCTGTGAATGTATGTTGAGGAGAGTGCAATTTCCCTGGCGGAACGTCCAAAAGGGATTAATAAAGTAGTCTGTCTGTCTGTCTGTCTGTCATTGCAACATCAGGATTTCCTGAACCAAATACTGTTCACAAGCTTTAAGACTTCTTCTGGTAATGGTGTTTTACAAATATGTAAAGCACTGTCTGAACTGCAGTCAGTTCGGTAAATTAAGTTTATTGATGTCACAGATTGTAAGTGGTAAAAACAGGACCCAAGTGCAGATGTCTTTCGAACAAAGATTTTTAATACATGAGACAAAGTAAAAACACAAGCGGGGGCGGCATGGCTCAGGGGTAGAGTGGCCGTCTAGCAACCAAAGGGTCGCAGGTTCGATCCTCGACCCCGGTGACCATGTCGAAGTGTCCTTGAGCAAGATACTGGACCCATAATTGTTCCTGATGAGTAGGTTGGCACATTGCATGGCAGCCTCCACTGTGAGTGTGTGTGTGTGAGAGGGTGAATGAGATGACACTGTAAAGCAGTCCATTTATCATTTACAAGTATCTCAAAGTACATATGGAAGGGAAAAAACAAAGTATCAAATACAGTGGTCAACAGGCCTATGTTCTGGATTAATGAAAAGTACAAATGTGGCACCCTGGACATTTTCTTAGTTCAAATTGTGTCCAGAATTCTTTTAGTGCTTAGTAACATTAACTGGGTCCACCCATTATTATTTTTTATTATTATTTTTTTCATTTATGTAGTTGAAAACATTTAGTGGCACTTGTAAAACACTCACCTGTTGCACCTGGAATAATTATGAGACAATACCCATTTATGTCAGTAGGTGGCAGTGTCGGATTGGGCAATGAGACTGACTATCGCATTAATCCTGGCATCACAGGAAGTGAGCTCAGTCACTCAGCGTAAAATACTCGAACGACAGTATGTAAAGCAGATACTCTTGAATGACTGCTTTTGTACATGTTTTGCAGGTGAGTAAAGTGCACAAATGCCTCCATTAAGTTATGTGAAGTTTATTTCTTATGTTGTGGAGCCAAATTCATTTGTTTACAAGAGCGAACGTCCGTAAATCAGGACGCTAACTGCCGTTAGCCTTAGCTGCTAGTGCACAATGTAATGCCGCCGTCAGGGTTGATTGAGCGCCCCGTGTGAGTGTAGAGCATTGTTAATGGCGCCATGATTGCAGATTTAACGAACACAGTACAATACAAATATGCACAACATTGGTAATGTGTGAGAGATTATAAGAGTCGGTTGTAATGAAGTCCACCACGGGCTGAAAGCTAATATGTCAGTGTTATGTATATATTTTTATGATTAACAGCAATGCATCGGCATTGTTCATGCTGTCCGTTTTCTCTGACATAGTTCTACTTGCGAATGGTTTGGCTTAAATGATCTCGGGCTGCTGTCTGCAGCCTTACAGTCAACTTAAAAGCTTTTGGGGTTATTTTACCTTGAATATCTGAATTGTTTGTTGCTGTTGCACCGACATAAGGTTTTGTCTTTCATGATGTATTTGGGTAACTGTTAAACAGTAACAGTTGTATTAATTGTTTACAGTAGGCCAGTAATAGTTGTACTGTTGATATCACTGTGTTATTTGATGTTGTAAGTCAGGCATCACAGGAAGTGAGCTCAGTCACACAGCGTAAGATGCTCGAACGACAGCATGTAAAGCAGATACTCTTGAATGACTGCTTTTGTACATGTTTTGCAGTATTGTTGGAAAAATAAAATGGCTGGCACCATGATGAACGGTCGTCATCCTTGGACAAGTGTAACACAAACAAAACCAAGATCAAACCAGACTAAACTTAACAATTTACATGGAAACACGAGGCAGGAAATGTGGAGCATGAAGGACGGAGACATTACCAGTGAGAGCAGCGACCCCAAACACACACAAAAAGACATCCACAGACACTGACCCAACAAGAGACAATGGGAAACACAGAGGTTAAATACAAGGGGGGAACGAGACACAAGTGGTGCAATAATTACAGTTGAGACACGTGGTAATCACGGGAGGGAACACAGGAAGGCAGGACACCAACTACGAAATAAAACAGGAACAAGACAAGAATCATGACAATTGAGGCACTAGGATTTAAAACAATTTATACATTTTCCTGAGAAATAGCAACAGCAGCATTGTATTAAATGGATTATAGAAGAATAACTTATTCAGGGTGCTTCATACTATGACTACACACTGTGTCATACAAACAACAACAAAATATGAGTGGTGTAGTGTTACATAGAAGTAATGTCATTTATGTCAGTCAAATTAACTTTCAGGTTTAGTCAGGAGTAATGTATATTCATTAATGTGGCAAGCCAGCACAGGGGAAAGGTTAATATTTCCAATTTAAAATTCAAACAATGCCACCTGGGGAACTGCTTTCCAGGAAATAACAGGAGGATGCACATGTTCCCTGAATACACCAGACAGAGATGTTTCCAAACAATTAGACCTGTCAGTCTGTTAAAAAACTTAATCCGATTAATCACATGGTTGTCCATAGTTAACTCACGATTAATCACATATTTTTTATCTGCTCGAAATCTACCTTAAACTGTTTTTTTTTCATTTTTTTAATTAACCATATCAACATGGGAGTAGGCAAATAGTTGCTTTCTGCAAATGCAGCATGTTTATTAGTGTTGGAGCAATGTACTGTCCAGAAGTACAAACAAAACAAAAGATCCATCCAACCATTTATCCCTCTTATTCTGTTAAGGGTGGGGGGGGGGGGGTGGAGCCTATCCCAGCGGCTACAGGTGAGGTGGATCACAAGTCCATCACAGGGCCAACACATATAGACAGACAACCATTCACACTCACATTCATACCTACGGTCGGCTTAGAGTACCCAGTTAAATAGCAATTACCAGTAAAATATATATTTTTAAAATTATAACCATAAAGCTAACATATTTACTCAAATAAATGACTTTGACCACTGCTTCACCGTGCCGCCCCAAAACAAAAGATGCACAGGGTAAAAAAAATTATAAACTCAAGCCCAACAAATATAATAGTCATGATTACCAGTACTAACTGAAGTACTTGAACTATTAAGCCATTAACACAAAAGGATGACCCTTATGCATTGCATCAAACTGTGATGCACAGAATAAATTAAATTGAATAAAAACAATGAATAAAGTGTGCATTCAACAGGGGGCAGTGCAATACAGAACAGGACTCAAATGATATAGCGGGGACATTGCAGGTGGTGGACGCCTCCAGTGGGCTCTGTCGTGCCAAACAATCCAGCGTGGTTTGTTTTACGCCAGAAGGGAGCGGAGGGCTCTCTACTCCGGTGGAAACTAAATTCAGCTTTACAGTGTATGCATGTCACTTTTTTCCTGTCGAGACTGCCATCTGGCAGGACTTTGAAGTTGAACTTTCCATTTAAAACTAACGTATTCTTTTCCATGTTAGTCCTACCTTAACGCTCATCTGCTCTCAGTTTTTTGTTTTTTTTTTGTTTACAAGCTGGAACCGGCTGCGTCTCGCGTGTGTGACGAGTGGTGCGTTCACGTCTGGTTTTCCGCGAATTACAGCATGGTCAAAGTGTCAAAAAGCACCGTGCACGTTAATTACGATAAAAAAAAATAATCGGCGATAAAGAGACGTTGGATTAACTAGTTAATAACTCATTAACACTGACACCTGTACAAACAATATAACTTTTAAGTTATATTGGGTCAGTTTTAAATTTGTGTTCACACCAAATGTGACATGAATTTTTGGTGGGTTAAGATTACATGTAAAGTCTATGTAGCTAGCTTGTATACTCGCCGGGTGCCACAAATTTCACGTATTCAGGTCTAAGCGCAAATTGAAAATATTCAACTTGAGCAACAAATTCACCTGATGTTGTGTCGAGACAGCCTATCAGCATTGAGATTACGGATTGGCATCAGTGATGTCACTGACGTCAACAGTCCTGGAGCCTGAATTTGGTGTCCATCCGTGATATCCTGGCACCAATCCTCGCCAACAGGTTATCAAACTGGGCCCTTATCAGCCTGAAGTACCGCTGGCAACAGCCGTCGTTCCATCGTAGTTCCTGGAAAAGGCAGTGATATTCACCCAGTTCTGTGCACCTCCAGATTATGCAATGGATCAAGAAAAGGCTGTGTTTTGCTTTCCGCTGTGTATGGGACTTCCACAACAGGTACACGCCACCAACGGTTGTAATGTCAGCCATATTTGATAATGGAAAGAAATGGTGGAAATAAATTCTCCTCGCTGGGGAAAAAGTTCATGCGAATGACGCAAATAGATCCTGCGACCAAATTCAGGCGAATGACACAAATAAATCAAATGATCCAGTGGTCAAATTCACACGAATAAAGCAACAGCAACAAATGCCCCAGGAGACAAGTTGGGGAACCAGCACCCTTGGCACAGCTGGTGCAATGAAAATATCGACAAAAACATTTAAAAAATTGTTCATCAGGACTAGGTGATTTTATATGTCAAGCCAGCTTCTTTGTACTGCAGGGCTGCAACTCATGCACAATTTGTAAGGCAGGCTAAGGGCTGAAACAGTTGGGGCTGCAGTTAGGGCCCAGTTGTGAGAAGTAATTGCCAGTCTGTATCAAGGTGAAACTGCATTGTGCACATCAAAACCCAGATTTGCAGTCTGCTGAGGCCAAACACTGAGGGAATGATACAATACAATGCAACTCTCACCATGCAAGGTGCTATGCAGGTAATAGTAGAATAAAGGAACTGTGCACTTCCTCCACCACTGGAGACTGGCAGTGGATGTGATAGCTTGGTTGCAGCTAAAATTTGCTAATGTTAAACATATCTCATTGCACACAACATACAGTACTTTTGGATGTGGAAGAACTTAAGCTAACTTCACTTTCCAATGTTCCAGTGTTCTATATTGTACTGTAGACAATTCTTGTTTTCCATTTCCAAATCTAATTATTATGGGACTAGTGAAATTTAATATACATACAAAGAATCACCACCTGCTTTTATTTTTCATCTAAACTATCTCTGAGTGCTGGTGCATTTCATTTTTAACCAATGAAGTTCAAAACAAGTATTTTATCTTACTTTTTCCATCTGTTCATGGTTTTACTGAGTGCTGATTTAGTGTTGTTTTTCCATCTCCACCGATTCGAGGAAAGACCAACACACATATTCAGTAGCATAAAATAACCCTATTTTGCATGGGGTTGTTGCAAAGAAAACAGTGCTGCTGTACTCTAAGGGACAAACATCAATTCCCTCACAATAGTGCCAGCCCTGCTGATACCTGGGGAGAGGCAAACATCATTTTGGGAGACAAGTACACTTGATTAATTGTTACGGGAAGGGATAGTGATGACAATCTCCCAGTGTGGGAGCAAACATGGCTTATTTTTAGAGCAAGTGGCTGCCAAGAGTCACATTTTACTGAGATTTTAAACAAAGCAGCTGTAAAGCTGGCTCTCTCTTCTCACAGCTCTTACTTCTTAAAAATCTTGTAATTTTTTCTGTGGGTGTTACCTGAAGACATGACCTATAAAGACCAAAATTACATGTAGGACTGAGTAAAATCATTCTTTCCAGTGTCTATAATCACTACAATCGTTCATTAAAAAAAAGTCATGACACGTCATATGGCAGAATATTCCTGATTGGATGTATTTTTTTATGTATTGCAATAATGGCTTGTATTTGTTTTTTTGTCATTAACTTGTGCATGATATGGTTTTATGTGATTTAGGGATTATTCTGACTGCATTTGAGTAATGTAGCTTTGTTTGTGTCTTATGGTTCTTCCAATGTAGCGTATCACCTAGCAGATTACCAGTAGGTGCTGACAAAGTCAAAAGTTAAACTAATTGAGCATGAGAACAGACAGCTAGAACAGCCAATCTGTAACTGTTAGCAGGATGCCAAAGAGCCAATCAGCAAGAAGGTAGGGCAACTGAAGGTTTACAAAAACCTGTAATGTAGCACAAGGCTCATTACTGTTTCATACACAGTTAAAAATTTCTCAGGGAATACATTTAGATTGAAAGCATTGTGTATATTTTTGCTCTCTAATTGTAAAAGAGAAAGATTGATCTCTTTAACTGTGTAAACGTTTTTTATATATATATATATATATATATATATATATATATATATATATATAATGTGTATTGCCCAGCAAGGGAGTCATATTAATATTGGATGGAACAGGACCCCAACACTACCACCTCCCATACCGTATGTGGATATGATGCAGCAAAGTGGCTGCAGCATGATTATACTGAATCCACTGTGCAGTTGAGGATCATGGGATTCTCTCTCAATACCAGAACAATCTAATACATTCAATCATTTCCAGTCAAAATACAGGTTAAATATGGGGCCCATTGTTGAAAATAATACAACAATTTTCCATGAAGAGGAAGAAGATTCTTTCTGTAATGTAGGACTTGAGGCTCTAATGAGACTAGGGCAACAGCACCTGATTTAATATATACCGTCAGCAACCCCACTATCATGCATGTGCGATTGATGGGCTGTATTACTTTCCCAGCCACCATGTTTATTAATGACCTGAACATGTAATTTCACAGATTATTGGAGTCTGATTCATTAATTTATTTCAAACAAAAGTTGCTCATGTGTTACTTTTCTCTTTTTCAGACCAGAGACTGTTCAAAGCCTGGTTGGTGTTTGAAAGATCTACAACACTGCTTTTAAACTACCCCCGTTGGTTTGAGACTAACTCAGACCGCTGCATGATTTGGAAGTAAATGCTCAAAAGGTGGCAAGGAGTCTGAGAGTACAGGGAGGGGCTGAGGTAGGATGCATTGCATCACCAAGCACCAGAGCAGCCAACAGAGAAATTCAATGGCATTATTCAAGTTTCAACCAATAAGCAGTCAACCCATGACTCTCAACTCCGTGTTTATTATCCATCTATCCATACATTTTGTATATCATTTATCTGTGAAGGGTTGCAGGAGCCTATCTCAGCTGACTTCGGGCAAGAGGCGGGGTTCACCCCAGACAGGTCGTCAGTCCGTCACAGGGCCAACACATAAAGATAAACAACCATTCACGCTCATAGCCACACCTACAGTCAATTTAGAGAATCAATTAACCTAACTTGACATCTTTGGACTGTGGGAGGAGGCCGGATTACCAGGAGAGAACCCACACAGGAACAGGGAGAATATATATATACACACACACACACACGTGTCACATCTTGAGGGCAAGAAATAAGACCCAATTCCAGACCGAGGGAAGGAGTGTTCACAAGAAGGGGGTATTTAATAATCCAAAAGACAAAGTACAACAAAGGATTCAAAGTACCAACTGAGGAGCAAATACAAAGTACAACAAAGGAAAAGACAAAGTACCAACAAAAGGGGGTCAACAGGCCTAAGTCCTGGATGCGAAACAAAGTATCAACAAAACCCAGAATTTTCACAGGAAAGTGAGGAGCAGGAGCAGTGACGACAAGAACATGAATGAAAAAACAATGGTCCAACGCGGACAAAGGGAAACACAGAGGCTAAATCCACTGGGGAAATGAGACACAGGTGGTGCAACCAACACAGGTGAGACACATGAGGTAATCACAAGAAGGCGCACAGGAAGACAAGACACTACTACAAAGTAGGACAGGAAGACAAGACATGGAACATGAGGCAGGGATCATGATAGTGTGTCTGCATACATTATATCTCTGAGGATATAATATATTTACACATGTGTACACACACACACACACACATATATATATATATATATATATATATATATATTCACTGAAATCACAAAAATCTTGCATGGTAAAGCTCTCCCCTCAGCACTTACAGTGAGGATTTGCATTTGTATTTGTATCATCTTAAGCTCCATTGTGTTTTAAGACAATTAGATGTAATTACTTTGATCCATGAGGGATGTTCAACACCAGCATACAAGCTGCCTAGAGACAAACTTTCCAAGAAGGAGGCGGGACCCGCTGGTAGTTTCAGTCAGCCTCTACATTACCAAGACATGCCACCTCTTGGCCTCCTCACCGGTGTTTTCCCACATTTGTAATGTAAATGTAGAACTGTTTTCGTTCTGGGAAAATGATATTTAATTCATACATTCTATTGATGCAAAGATATGGAAATTTATTTTCGTGACCCACAGTGGATTACAGGCTAAAAATGGAAGCTAATAATTAATTTATTGCTGTTAAAGATGCATGGGTTTACTTTAACAAGCTGAGGCGCAGCACGTCAAAAGAAATGTAGCTAAATAATTAAAATACAGAGAAAAAAACACCATGTTGGAAGTGCATTGTTTTGCAGGAGATTTCCTTTTATGAGAGGATGGTAGACATAGAGAAATTATGTTTTTTAAAAATCCAAACCCAAAACACACAGGTGTGCTCATTAGCACCTGCAGTTATGCACATGCATTTATTGGCACGTCAGGAAAACAGTGACTTTTATGCGAAAACATTTGACCGACAATGCATTCCATTGTGTTTGTAGCAAAATTTCAGGGAAGAGTGCACATCTGTTTCATCTGTGAAATTTATCTGCCAGGTTTATGATCCAAATAACACATTAGATGTGTCAATCTGAGAATTTAGAAAATGAAAAGGATTCCCAGCACCACTTTTACTCATCTTTACCAGTAACTCTCGTTTAGCCAGTTTCAAACAACTGCTGTATGTTGTTGTCGCACTATTGAGTGCAGATGAAGTGCACTTAAATTCCATACATACTAAACTACAAGGAAGATAAATAATAGGTAAAGTGCATCACTCAAACGGAATGGGATACAGAAAGGAAAGCATTGTTGACTGTGTGAATGTGCAAGGAGATCCCAGAGATTTCCTTCTTACGTATTCACTTAGCACTTGAGGTTGCCATTCTTGTCAGAGAGACTGAGGTATCACCTTTGTGTAAAAAGAATTCATACATTCAAACTTGATCAAAAAATGTAAAACATGTAAATCTGGTCAGTTCAGCGACTACACAGCTTTAAATGATTTAAACAGTTTCAGCACTGGGAATAAATCAAGATGATATAGATAAACACCTTCCCTCACAGTTTATATCTTTTATATAAATGCTTGTCAGGAAAATCAGGGTGGGGGGGACTCTTAAACTGTTGGCATTTTAGTCTACACGCTGAGCTCCACAGGATCTTGCGTGGATTAACAATTGATGCCAAAGCTGTTGTGTTAGATCACATTCAGTTTTGCCAGTGTTTAAATAAAACTAAATATTGTTTTTGCTCACAGCAAAATACTTGCTTTGAGCCACTTAAGGGAGTCAACAGCTCTGCTTTCAACTTTCTGATCTACGAATCAGCAGATTTGGCAGTTTATTTAAACTGCAGGACTTTCCCATCCTTTCTTTCTCAGTGGTTCAGCCACCATTCACCACTGCCTATTATCTATTCACCTGCAGGCTGTTGCAAGGTATTCAAACCTTTGCTCATCACTGACCAACATCTTAGTCTGGGGCCTGGATGTAAACTCTATGTTGCAATAAATATTTTAAACATGAGTTCCCTGACTGAACTACATTGGCACAAGCAATAGAAAGCTGAAACATATTGTACTCCTCAGAACACAAGACATTGATATGGTCATACTAGATGGCATTGTTTTGGCACCAACATAAGGAACTGTTAAGGATCCTTTGATCAGGGTTTGATTATACCAGGGTGGGTTAATGCATTCCATCTTATCAAGCTGCTCCAGCAAGCCTCTAAAGACTCCTTGGCAAATCCAGTCCAGAACACGATGTACTGACAGGAACTAGTAAACGAGATCATATTTCTGCTATATTAGCTTCTCTACACTGGCTCCCAAAGCCCCTGACAGTCAGGCACCATCATATCTGAAAGAACTCATAGCACCTTATTACCACTCTGTACACTGCACTCCCAGAGTTCACGCTTTATTTATTCAGGGGAGTTTCATGGAGAGTTCTGTTTTTCAGAAGCACCCTGATCACACAGACACACATTCACACTTGGAGGCTGTTTGGTACAATCGGGCTGATCTGTCAACTGCTGAGCAGCAGCTGGATTTGAGGGCCTTGCTCAAGGGCATCTCAGTGGTGGTAATGAGGGAGAAGCATGCGCTTTGATTTCAGTAGCTATTTCTCCCTCTGGAGTCAAAGATTCTGGGTCCGTGATTGTAGCCACCTTGTAACCCAAGAGCTTAACTCATTGTTTTCGATATCATCAATATTGTGAGTCTCTGATTGAAAGCAGCATTAACGAACTAAGAGACCTAATTTCTGAATTGAATTACATGTTGGCGCTGGTAATTCATAGCACAACCTGAAAATTATGGTTAGAGGGTAGTGACATGCATGATTAAATGATCAGCCACAGGTGGACGACATTCAGTGTGTAATGAAGTGCTTGACCACTTTTTACTTACTGATCAAGTTGCCGTTATCATTAAGCTATAAAATGCTTACATAGCACCTTTTAACCAAAAGAAACTGTGGCTCAAAGCACTTTAAAAGTTATTGATTTAAGGACTTATTTTCAAATTGAACAAAACTGCTCCAAGCAAATGTACATTGATCAAAAAAAGACAAAAATAAGAGATGTGAAAACATTTCAATAATATTAAATACTGCAAAAATTATATAAAATCTATGATATCAAAGTGATTGACAGCAGGGCTGTTAAATATTCCATATTCAATTATGTATTCAAATATATAAAAGAAAGGACTATTTAAATATATTGATATGATATGTAAAATAAAATAGAAAATCAAAGTACTTGTGAGACGTTTGGCCACTGCTTTAGCGTTAAGCGATTACAGTTCTGTTCTTCTGCCAATTGGTAGCAGTAATGCACCATCCATCCATCCATCTGTCCATGTAGACAAAAACATCCATCCATCCATCCGTCCATGTAGACAAAAACATCCATCCATCCATCCGTCCATGTAGACAAAAACATCCATCCATCCATCCGTCCATGTAGACAAAAACATCCATCCATCCATCCGTCCATGTAGACAAAAACATCCATCCATCCATCCATCTGTCCATGTAGACAAAAACATCCATCCATCCATCCGTCCATGGAGACAAAAACATCCATCCATCCATCCATCCGTCCATGTAGACAAAAACATCCATCCATCCATCCGTCCATGTAGACAAAAACATCCAGCCATCCATCTGTCCATGTAGACAAAAACATCCATCCATCCATCCGTCCATGAAGACAAAAACATCCGTCCATCTATCCGTCCATGTAGACAAAAACATCCATCCATCCATCCATTTTCTACCACTTATCCTGTTAAGGGTCGCAGGGGGGCTCGAGCCTATCCCAGCAGCCTTTGGGTGAGAGGTGGGGTTCACCCTGGGCAGGTCACCAGTCCATCGCAGGGCCAGCACATATAAACAGACAACTGTTATCTCTCACAGCAACACCTACGGTCAATTCAAAATATCCAATTAGCACCCCAAGAGAATCCACACAGGCACAGGAAGAACACGCTAACTAGTCAAGTCAAGTCAAGTCAGTTTTATTTGTATAGCGCCAAATCACAACAAAAGTTATCTCATGACACTTTACAGGTAGAGCAGGTCTAGTACCACACTCCTTCAATGAGTTTACACCCAACAATTCTCCATGAGCAAGCACATCAGGCAACAGCGGCGACGAAAACCTTCCTTTTAACAGGCAGGAACGTCGAGCAGATCCAGGCTCAATGGGGACGGCCTTCTGTTTTGACCAACTCCACACAGAAAGACCCCATGCTTAAGCTGGGACTCAAATGCGGAACCCTCTTGCTGTGAGGTGACAGTGCTCACCACTGCACCATCATTTTGCCCAAGTAATGCGCCCTTAAACTGTTTTGACAGCTAACTGCCATTACACCTCAGAAGAAGCCACATGAAAGAGACAGCTGTTGAGTAGACCAGTCAAAAGCGAATTGAAAAAGTGTCCTGCCCATAAGAAACACTCCAAGAAGCCCAACGAACTCACCTGCTAAGGGGCAGGGATGATTTCACCGGTCAACACTAAACCTTGTCTCGTATTTTTCAGGGGATTTAAACAGGGTTCCTAAAACAATCGGAAAGTGTAGAAAAAAAATCCAAGAACAGAAGTTTTAGTGGCAAAAGTTTCACAAGCAAGCAGAAGCATGAGGGCAGGAGTTGAAGTGCAAGTGCAGAAAATCTGTACATCCAACAATACGCAGTATCTGAAAACAGTTTTACAGACTGAGCAGAAACAGAGTAAATCTAAGAGCAAGCAGAAACTATTTGTGTATGAGGCTAGGGTTTTGAGGGAAATTATTGAAAAATCTGAAAATGAAATCAATAAATCTTGCTCTCAAAATGTTATACCATTAAAAACAAATTGGAACATAAATCTATAAATCTCCCACTGGAATTTTATTTCATATGTTCTAAACTTAGTTTTTTTTAACAAAGACTTTCTGGTTTTGGATTTAGCTGCTTAAAATAAATCAAGTGTTATTAAAAAAAAATCTTTGTCATTGCTCACAAAGGTCCCAAAGTTGTCCTTGTGCTTCATTTTATTGGGTTTTAGATTTTTGGGGTTTTAGATAGAAATACATGAACACAAGGATTATGATGCATTTGCATTTGCTTTGCTTGTTGATGGCATGTTAGATGGGTCTTGACCAAGCAGCTGTCATCACAAAGCAAACAGAAATGAAAAATTAATGTGAACTTATTAATGAACTATAATCAAATGACAGCATCTTCTTTTAAAAGCAGAGGTTCCTAAACACCAAGCATGCTTTAGGTATGTAATCATCAAGTAAGCCTGTTACATCAGCTTGTAGTTCAAAAAGTAGAATCAAAATTTAAATTAAGGTTGTTTTTTACAACACATTATAACCTCTTTTCACTTATTAAATGAACTGAATACAGGGGAAGGATTACAAATGGTTAATACACAACTGCTTTGTGTTTTTAATATCTTTGAGGTCTATGCACTGTTGTAGTGACATGAAATGTTATTACACCATAGATAGTAAACCAAATTAAAGTACACCATGAATTCTCTTAAGCAAGAAGATTTTATTTTATAATTTTATTCATTTTCTGCAACATTTTAAAAACAGAAACAAACCAAGTATTTATTCAAGGTTTTCTATGGTAAATGGACTCAAATTTATATAGAGCTTTTCTACCTCAGCGGCACTCAAAGCGCTTTACAGTGTCACCTCATTCACCCATTCACACACACACACACTGATGGTGAAGGCTGCCATGCAAGGCGCCTACCTACTTATCGGGAGCAATTATGGGTCCAGTATCTTGCTCAAGGACACTTGGACATGGTCACCGGGTCAAGAATCAAACCACCCTTCGGTTGCTGGACGGCCACTCTACCCCTGAACCATGCCGCCCATGTTTCTGTTGTCCTTCCATTGCAACTGCTCTGTTTTGGATAACAAATTGCTACTTGGTAAATGTTTTTTCAAGTCTTGCGATGTGAGGACAGCTGGTTACTGTATGTTCAGATAAACAATAGAAAGAGATGAGAACCTTGTAAATATGAATTAATCACAACTAAATCAATAGTAACAGGGTCCTTCTGTTATTTTGATGACAAAACTCTCCAAACATTTGATTTTGACATCTTTGGAACCACATTGAAATAGTCTGTGGCTGCATGTATACTGTTCAGCCACAATATTAAGTGGTGAAGTGAAGAACATTGATATTTTGATTACCATGACACTAGTCAAGGGTAAGGATATATTAAACAGCAAGTGAACATTTTTTCCTTGATCGTCCTCTTTTTGGAAAAATAGGTGAGAATAAGAATCTGAGCTGATAGTTACCAAGAGTCCAAAGGAAGGAAAACTGTTAAAACAGGTCATGGGTGCCCAGTGTTCACTGATGCACAAGAGGGAGCGAAAGATTGCTTGTCTGGTCCAATCATAAAGAAAAACTCTTGGTCTTGGTGCCAGACACCACAGGATGCCATCAGAAATTTTGTGCAGTCCACATTAATGTTGTGGTGGAATGACAAGTGCCTCAAAGGTGTTCAAAATTAATAGAGGATAGCAAAAAAAATTTGTGTCAAACAGTAAATGAAGTTGCTTTTATTTAAATAAGATGGAGAGGAGAATGAGAACCCTGGAATTCTTGATGCATGGCATATTAAAATTCTTTGACTGGTGAGCAATCAAAAACACTAAACACTATGTTAAATACTGATAAAACGACATCTAAATGCATTCCACTTTGTCTGTCGGTGTGGAAAACAGAGTTTTAGCTTTTTCTTAAAAAGGGAGAAATGTCCTTTCACCACTTGTTTATGTCTGCCTCTGTTGCTCAGTCATGGTTCATCTGCTCCTTGCTGACCCTGCTTCTTGAGGCACCTATTGTATCCTACAGATCCTGCAAAACACTTGAGATAGGGAAAGAGGGGGGCAGGAAAGTGCACTGACAACTGAAACGCATAGCTCACTTCAAAGAATACGGTCAGTCTGCTGCCAGTGTTTTTCATCGTAGCACTCTGGTTCTTCTCTCTGCAGCCATTAGCCAGACAATGTGCTTGTCCCTATGTGGTTCTCCACCATGTAATTACACCATGCTGCAGGCTGCTTGGGCCTCAGTTTTGCCAGCTTCTCATTATCTACCTCACTGTCGTCCATGTCTCCCATCATCTGTGTATGCACCCGCTCTTTTTCAACCAGACAATCTGCTCAGTTGTTAACTCATCAGGTGTGCGTGTGTTAGGAGCAATTGAAGAAAAAACATGATTTTTCTGCCCTCTGAATAAAAGCAGTCTAATATAATAAATACAAGATTAGGTGATTCTAAATTTTGTTTTTTGTTTTCATTTCTGTTTGCTTACAAATAAGTATTCCCAAAATGGTTGTCTATACACCTGTAAGGTGCTATTTAAAACAATTATGATCATATTCATACCAAAATCCATTAGTCATAAGCTATATGTGTACCTCCTAAAGCTGTTGAAAATTTTAGATTCTTCTACATAAGAAAACAATCACACTTATTACAGCAAAACTCTTAAGTTTGGAATTGACCTATAAATTGGGTAACTACCATGAGAGACATAAACATGAACTGAACAAATGTGACACGAGCCATTGTTTTGTGGTCTCTTGTCTTAAAGGTCTCCTGTTTTGCATTTTGGCAGTAGCTCTGCCCAAGACAGATTTGACCAATAAACACAGTAATCATTTTCACATTCTTCTTTTCTAGGGCTAACAAGAACATGTTTACAGATGAATTACCTCTGATGATGGGCAAAGCAGTTATGGTCAGTATCTAAATTCCTAGAATAAGTTAATAAAAAAAAAAGATTTGTTGATGAAAATATCTGGCGCAATGCCCTAATCCTTTCTCTCGAGTAAACAAAAGTTGTTCAGGAGAATTATATTTTTAATGTAATCCAAGAATATCATTTTCATTGTGGTAAATTTTCAATTCACATTCAATAATGAGCCAACGGACAGTAAACATCACCGTCTCATCTCGTGGCAGCAGCACCACTGATGAGTCTCTACACTCGCCTGTCATTATTGGCCAGCCACCTATTAAGTAATTAATAAAGAAAGTGTTAAAACAACGGTTAACTTGTTGAGTGTCCATTAGTGCTCATGTGACTTGGTAAAGGTAACCTTAGTGACTCTGGGGTATATTAGTTATTAGCTTGGGGGATACACTGGGACATAATCAGTGAGTGACAGAGAAGGATTTCCATTTGATTGCAGTGCATTGCTTGCTTTCCGGGTTTGAGCCCCAGCTCAAGGAGTTTGCATGTTCTCCTTGTGCCTGCATGGGTTCTCTCCCGGTACTCTCCCCACAGTCCAAAGACATGCAAGAGGGGACTAGAGTAATTGACCGTAGGTGTGACTATGAATGGTTGTCTGTCATTATGTGTTGGCCCTGCGACGGACGACTAACCTGTCCAGGGTGAACTCCGCTTCTCGCACGAAGAATACTGGGATAGGCACAAGCCCCCTGCAACCCTTAACAGGACAAGTGGTGGAAAGTGGATGGATGGATGGCATTGCTCGCTGCCTCACTCACATTTGAGAGCTTAGCTGAACTTAGAAATGTGCAGAGCTTTTAAGTTCAGTTTTTTCACTAAAAATACTGGCAAATGACAGCATGTTGGTTTTTGCTTCGATTTTTGTCTGTGAGAAGAGGAAAATTTCCAAATTGATTGACGTTGTTTAATCAGCTGAGCCTGAAAAAATAAATGTAAAAACATCTCAAGTCTTTTCTCAGGTCATTTTTTTCCTGTTTTATGTTTGTTTTTTGTTTTTTTTTTAACATTTCCAGCACCTATGCAGGGGAAATGAGGCAGGCTATAATGTAGCAGAATTGTTCTTTCCAAATCTACACTTCTAGGACTATAGGGCCAGCAGTGAGCTTGCAGATGTCAGCCAAATAGGTCAGATCATTCCCAGTGTATCTATCATCCCTGCCAGGCAGTTCAGTCTATTACACCCTGTAGTGATTTGCTTTTCTGGATGAAAGGGGCTAATGCTCTGCCTCTCTGACCCTTGAAAACCTGAAGGAGAAAAAGTAGGATCTGACACCCTTTCAATAGTTTAAATGGACAATGTATTCAGTAAAGTTAACGAAAACCCTCAAGTTGAGCTGAAGCCCAAAATTGAGAGGAAATAAGAGTTACCAAGTTAGAGCTGTTGTCACTTTGTTCTGACACAGCGCAGATCTACACCAAGGCCCAAGTAAAATGTCCATAGAAATCAATTTATTTCACAGGTGTATGAAAAACTATCCATTAGCAAGAAGGGAAAAAAACTCTTGCATTCTTTTCTGCTTCCTTACTTGAAATAAATTTTATTTGATATGCAGCACTTGTCCTTGGACCTTCATCAGGCAGAACAAAGGGACAATGAACGTTCCAAGCGGGTAAAGGTACACCTACTCAGGAAAGGCTGATCAGGAACCACCAGCTGTCAGGATATCAGCGCCCCAGGCATACAAGTATGTAATCAATTAGAGGGCACAGGTCATCATTAATAATGGACATTCTATGGTATGCAGACACAACACTGATCTAGTCTACACAACAATTTAATTTGACAGAATAAAAAACTAACCTACAAACTAAACAGTAAGGCCCATTTCCAATCTCGACATTGTGAGCCCTTGAGGACCCCTTACTTACCCCCTAAATCTGCCTTTCTGCTGAAGGAGTTGCCCACAGTTAATATTGTGACAAAATACAGTAGTTTCCATGGTTACCAGAGGTTTTCCAGGAAGTGTGAAAGAAAAATGAAGAAAGTAAATATGTTGCTGTGTTGGAAAAGGCACTTTTTTTTATTTTTTAATGGACAGAATCATCTGAAAAACAGAATTTTCACATCGATTTCATTATACTCACCAACATATTACTGGAGTTAAACTTAAATTATATTATATAAAACAGATGGTTAAATGTAGGTCTATAGAATAACTAACAACTTTTGGAGGGAAGAAAAGCTGAGCGTACTCCAATTTTTTTTTACATTTTTGTTGACATCAGGTATCTTTGGGATTCTTTTCTTTTTCCCTCATTATTTTAGTCTTTATCACTCATTTGTATTTGAATGTATGCAACATTGTTTTTTGTATGATTATAATTTAGCAAAATTTGTTGTTCAGCATTTCAGCATGGACTTCTTTAAGTTGCATTAAATTAATTTGGAATTAAATTTGTCATGGTAAAGTGAGAACACAGTCCCATTCCTACTAATGCCATTTCAAGCCTTTACACCCTCTCAGGATCAGAGCATGGTTTAATTCAACATACAATCAAATCAGAACTGAAGGGGCTCTTGCAAATCAATTGTTCCCATTTGGAATATTGGTATTACATTTTTGCCTTTCACAACCACAACTTGTCCCTAAATTGTGGTGAAAAAAGGCAGGAAACATACAACACCAGGTATTTAATTACGTTCCATTCAGTTTGACAGATACTCCAATGGTTTTCAGGGGCTGCTTCAAACCAGTTGAACAGAGGATACCCATGCCTTAGCTTGCCAATCACCCCAATTACACCATCCCTGAATCCAATGTGGGGAATGGAGGCACTCTTCAGTACCCATCTGGCCAGAGCAGGAACCATCATAGACCATTCATTTTGTGGTGGCTTGCCTTAAAACTGAAGACTAACACTTTTGTTTTCCTCTTTTTTTTTCAATTTTGTTGGGGTAAAATTGTTTGGAACTGTGACAAATGCACAATTTCTTGTGAAAATAGCAATTGGTGGGAAAAAGCAGCCCTCATCCTCCCCCATGCTAAATATTAATCAACCCCAAGAATCATAAATACTTCCTATGATAACGGGCATTCTACATCACAGAAAGAGATATTTTAGATCTCGATCTGTTTTTATTTTCCAAATTGTAAAAAAGACCCTTTCTGTAACAGTAAATGTTACAATATCGCATTCAAAGCAATGGTTTCATTACAAAAACAATGCAATTAATAACATTGTACACACAAAAGACCAAGTCCAATCTCTACATGCAAAAGCTACAAAATTGTTGTTTTTTTCTTTACCTTTAGGAAAGGAGGAGGGAGACAGTTTTGGGCTGTTTCAGTCATGAATCCTCCTAAATGTACTGTCCAAAGAAACCCAGACTTCCCGATTCTCCTTAAAAATGTGAATGCCCACAAACTGTTGCTTACTGTGTGCCAGCTACCATGATAGGTGCAGGTGAGGCATGCAGGACAACCAAAATAACCAATGAATGAGCAAGACTGATTGAAATGTATTTTTAACATCAATAGGGTACACTGAACAAAACTGAACAAACTACTGACTTGAACCTAGACGTCTCTGCTCTGGGGGGAAAAAATGACTGGAGAGCTTTTACTGGTAATTTGGTAATCTTTTTCTGCTGCTAGCATTCTTATTGGCTGACTCAGAGTGGATGAATTTCAAAAAATATATAAAGTTGCAAAAGTCGAAACAAAGCTACAACCACACTGTACCCTAACAAAGTCTTAGACCAGGGTACTCAAAAGCTCAACGTGAGGTTTTTGGAGTGTTTCTATATGTCTGATAAACCAAATAAGACATAATTGTTGAAAAAAACCTTGGGGTTCATTTAACTAGCTTTTTCTGTCTTTGGTAGAGGGAGCAACCCTTAACAATCTATCTTATTGGCTTTTAAGGAGACCCTCCATCAAAGGTGTGGGATTGGCTGTGGCAAATGAAAGTGTGTTAATAAGGGTCTCCTTCCTTTACACAGTATTGGATAACCTGACGGTACTTCTCATAAATCATGTGTCTTTTCTTTACCATAATCCATCCTTAATGTCAGGTCAAGATCAAAGCAGATCTGTTTCATTTTCTTCAGTAAGGAGATACAGAATACTTCAGTACTTCAGTATAGCAGTACCTTTGCAACACATTACCCACATGGCTGTTCTTGTTCTTGTTCTTGGTTTTCAACATCAAAATAAACCCTTGTATGTCATTACAAAGCCTGCCACACCAAGGATGAATTCATGTTGATGCACATTTGAGATCCTGAAGATCATCTAGATTAGAGCTTTAAAGATTGTATACTGCTTTTAATATAAAGATGATAAGCTCTTTGCAAAAGGCTTTATATAAAAATATCTTAACTCTGACATGAGAGACAGCAAAGTGTTAGTTATCTGTATAAAAGAGAAGATTCAGGGATTTCATTATCCTCTTCCAACTCAAAATGTTATAAGTCTAAGGTCTGACCTCACTTTATTGGAGAACCTCTCATTACGTAGCTGGAGGATTATTTCAGCTGGATATTTATCTGTATCTTGAAATCAGATGGCAGCTCCTTTGTCAGCATATTTAGTTGTGAAATCTTTAAGTCATTTCTTCTTTCACTGCTATTTTTTCTAGAATAATTCCTGGGAGATATAATGTCTTCCTTCTTTAACTATGGCAAAACCTGCTCTTGGTTTAAACGAAGAAGAAGCAGTTTGAATTATAACCTCGTTGTAGTTTAGGAATAATTCAATTTTATCAATTGAACACACTTAAATCTACATTCTGTTCATCAGTGTTTGGAATAGAAATGAAAGTAAAACCAGGAAACAACATGATTTTACTTGACAGACTAAAACATATTTCAGAAGCTAAAAGTTTAGCAGTTTACTTTGTGGCATTTACAACAACAGCTCTCTTCCAACATTCATTTTGGTATCTCACTATTGGACACGCCCCCACGCGCTGTCTCCAGAAGCATTTTTACTTTAAGCAAGCTTTGACTGGCAGAGAGAAGGTGCCGTCTGCGCCCCACATCACCTACTCTCCTCAGTCTAACACATCTTCCCACTCCCAGAAGCAACCTCTCAGACTGCAGGTGTAGCTCAACTGTTCATAGAGTGAGTTAACCACTCGGTCGCCAAACGCTTCTGGTTTAACAGTAGCTGGGCTGTTGCCAAACACCAGCTGCTGCAGCTAGCCGCCATACTAGTTGTCTCGCTTCACTCTTTTAAGTGGAGCTAACGAAGTTTGGAGCCTGAAACTGCCCTCACCATAGGCATGATCTAGCCACCAGCTAAAACCTGCATATATGGTAGCATACACCCATGCTGCTTGTGCTGCGTGTCTCAGCCTGCAACATGCCCAGGATGCCTTAGCATCTCTGGCTACTTGTGAGCATTGTGCGTGTCTCTCTCCAAAGACTCTCAGATGCAGACTAGCGCGCCAAGCTAGCCTGTCAAAGGCAGACTCTGTCATGGAGGTAGCCAACCCTCCATCACTGGAGCTGGCTGGGGGCACTCAGGGAGATTCAAGTCCTACATGATCATCATTGTTTGATCATTTTTGATAATTACGATGACCTGGATGACTGAGAATATTCACAAATACGTCCTACAAGCTTCAGTTGGGGCGACCAACTTGATGCTGTCTTGCCACTGACTGGTCTCGGGGGGCATGAGGCTTCCCCTCCGGAGTTCGGTGACATTGCTCATGTCGAGTCCGACTCCGGGGACGAGTCCATCAGTCACAGCTCTGAGGATGACGAGGAGGACTGTGAGCCTTTTCTTCTGCAGCGGGGGACGCATGTGGCCACTCGCCAAACCCGTCTGCTTCAATGGACCTGCATGACGTCTTTAGAAGAGCGGCTGCAAAGCTGTGCATAAAGTGGCCTGAAGCTCCCACAGAGACCACCACATCTCACTTGCAAGGAACAGTAAAGAGATGGTGAAGCATTACAGCTGTGTTTCCTCAGAAGAATGCCACTTCTTCCATCCACTGCACCCAGGCACACGTTTGTTCAAGCTGTGGCTCAACCAGCCTACCACTTCCCCAAACGTCAACCTCAGCCTAAGCCAGGTGACTGCACCCACGGGAAACTGGCTGAACTTAAAGGTGCATGGACTGCCCCCCTGGTCACTGTTGCAACTCATAATGTAATAACGGCTCATAATGTAATAAAATCATGAGGGCATAATGTAACAATTTATTACATTATGAGCCCAACTTTGTAGCAACTCATAATGTAATAACAGCTCATAATGTAACAATGGCTTATACTTTGAGAAAAGGGTTGTGTTATCACCATTTTTTTACCTTTGCCATTCCTGCAGGGTGAAAAGTTATGCTTTCACATCTGTGATTATCTGTCTGCATGGTGGAGCATTAAGTCCATAACAACCACACCTGCACACTGACTACTTAGAATTCACTGACAGATCCGGGACAGGATTTACACCAGGCCGATTGCTCTTCTTGTTCCATTGCCCTCACTTACAACTTGACAGCAATTTGGTTCAAACACAGAACCTGTAGTTCTGTGGGGGCGGCTGAATTCATCCATGCTGTTGAAATGGCGGCATCTGGTGGTCAACCATGGTGCATCTATTAAAGGAGCAGTAATTGCTGACAGGTGTGTTGGGAGCTCAGGTGTACCTGCAGTCAGCATTTAAAGTCAGTCATTCAGAGCTCTCCCTGACCCCATCCACTCTCAAGCCATGGGTCCTTGACCATGTAAGACTGTTTAATCTTTGTTTTACTGCATTTTCCTTCTGTTTGTTACAAATAGAAAATGGATTGTTTAGAGTTATGTTAATATATTACTTTAATTGTTTGTCAATACAGAAACCATGGTTATGAGTGGAAATAAATCCTCAAACTGACTTCAATCGTCATTGGCTCTTTAATTTAAGACACTTGAGTGGTCAGCACTTTCAGTAGAACCCACAAGTTTCGATACCTACAGTCAATATTGAGTATCAATTAGCCTAGTCCCCATTTACATGTCTTTGGACTGTGGGAAGAAGCTGAAGTACCTGACAGAACCCACGCAGACACAGGGAGAACATGCAGATCCCATGCCCAAGCCAAGGCTCGAACCCGGAACCTTCTTGCTGTGCTCTTAAACTACATGAACTACAGTCCCCCTTTCTGTTCCCTTATCTGCCCTATTACTGTAGTGCCACCTATGTACAAATCATAGTTAAAACACAGGCCTCTGCCTGTCAGTGAATTTTAAGTAGTCAGTGTGCAGGTGTTGTCAATATGGACTTAATGCTCCACCATGTTTTGCAGAAATTTATGGATTCTGCCTACATACAGACAGGCAATCACAGAGGTGAAAGCTTGACCTTTCACCCTGCATGAATGGCAAAGTTAAAAAATGGTGATAATGCAACACTTTTCTCACAGTATAAGCCATTGTTACATTATGAACCGTTATTATGTGATGAGTTGCTACATAGTTGGGCTCATCATGTAATAAATTGTTACGTTATTACATTATTTGCAAAGACGTTATGTGATGTGCTCATGATTTTATTACATTATGAGCCGATTATTACATTATGAACTTGTATTACATTTAAGCTATTACATTATGAGCCGTTATTACATTATGAGTTGCTATAGTCACTCTCGGCGCAAAGAAAAAGAGGCACACTACAGAGAGCGCAGCCACCGGGGGGGAGAGTGGGCTCAGCCAGATGTCTGCCTCCTGCCGTTTAAGAGATGTTCTGCTCCAGCCAGTGTTCTCAAGGGCACGTTCCAGGCCCACCACAAGGCGTGCAGAGGCCGTTCTGGCGCTCCAAGTTCACAGCCAGTTAAAGAGGAGGAAAACAGGACCTCCAGGGTGCTCTGTGGAACCACAATTGCATCCCACAAGTACACCCCAGTGCACAAGCACACACCAATGCTTCAAGGTACACTGTCCCCTCTCCACCAAGAAAAAAAATTAATATTTTTTTTTCTCTGGTGTGCAACCAGACCACTTGCAAAGGGTGCAGCCTCAAAACAAAAACTATAAAACACACAAAACTGGCTGGGGAGCAGAACAGGGCTGCTCGGCTGCATATGAGGCCGTCAGGTGGAGTTACAGTTCCACCTATGGCCCCACAGCCTAGCCTCGCTGCTGTGAGCAGGATAGGCTTTACACCTGTAGAGTCTGCCCCCACCCGGTGTTTTAAAACAAACGCTGCTTAATCCGCTGTCAGCTCAAGCGCAGCTGTGGTGATGCGTGTCATTAGATTGGGTGTTACGGACTATAACCAAGGGTTACAGACTCCAGTTTGCATCTGCCCCACCCCTCTACAATGGCATTCTGCAGTTGCATCCCAAGACATTTAGCCCCTAGCTAATAATAAGTAGTTGGCTTCCCTGATGTGAGAAATAATATGTTTCCAAATTCCTCCAAAATTCACAGCCAACCCAAAGAGGACAGTGGCTTCAGCAAGAGCTTTGTTCTCAACTGTTTGTGCAGAAAAGGTCAGTGGAGGAGGTTCTGCCAAAATAGTTGGATGCTGTACCACGATTACCAGTTTCAACCTTGCCCTTGGCTGGATTAGGTGAGGCTGATTAATCAGCAAACAGTTCTGATTTTTATTGGAAGAGGTATGTCTTGATGCTCTGTTTTAGGGAGCAAACTTCAGTTAATGCGGTTATTTGCATAGCCCACCTCTGAGAAGAGCAGCATGACATGCAACACACAAACGACACAGTCTAATTAACAAACAAACAGGATTTTTTATGAAGTTAACACTAACAATTTTCCAGACCACTGACAGTCAATAACCCACTCCACGGTATGCACATCTATAACCATCAAATAAGTCTGCATATTTTAAGAAATCATCAATCAATCATAAACCTTGGATCTGACCCAAACTTGAATAAGTCCTTCCTTACCCTCCAAGTCCTGATAAATTCAACCAAGCACTTACAACACATATCATCAAAAGCACATGCTTCAACTTTTATATCTGGAACTGTGAAATAACCAAAAGCCCAAGAAAGCTCTGTCCATGGCTCTAAGAAATACTATAGTATTCCATGATCACCTGATGGTGCTGTGATTTATCTGTTCCAAAATTCAGTGTCTCTCATTGGTCCATTGTACACCCCTCCACCAAGTTTAACGCCTCATAGTTTTTCTGAAATCCTTCTTCCATCCTTAAATATGGACAGAAAAAAAAAAATCCTCATCTTTTTGTTGCTTAGTGGGTTGTGGTTCCTGTTAGTGTTGAGAAAGAAGCAGGTCGAGTAATAATTACATAAACTAAAAAAAAAATTCTCTCAGAAGTCACACTGTTTGTCCCTCTTAAATAAGGCAAACGCCGATTGGCTTTTATTGATTGATGGCAAGACAGAGAAAACAGGCAAAAGTGAAAGTGTTTGTGATCCAGCCCATGTGCTCTCTGTACTTACGTAAATCAGTCAACAGCGAGGAAGAACCTCATCCCTATAATATCACTCTATAATCACAAGTTTTCCTGTGGTTTCAGTGGTGCTGAAGTAGCTACTAAGCACTTTTTCCCCCTCCATTGGCTTACTGATCGATTAACCCTGAACCTAATGAGGGTGACTGTCTAAATGATTAAAATGGAAGACTATGATTAATTTATTGTTTTTAAAAATGCATGAATTTTAAGTAACAATCAGAGCCACGGCATGTTAAAAGAAACGTAGCTAAATAATTAAATATACAGCTGGTGGATGAATTGTTTTCTCCACAGAAGGTTTCCTTCCAGTCATAAAACTGCGCCATTAAACCCCCCTGATAGCCATCCACTGTGTTGTACTGAGGTGGGAACTGTAACCTGTGATATTTCATAGTTTGTGTGGTCAGATAACATCCAGGGGGTTACAAACAGCCTGAACTTTGGTTGTTTGGTGTTTGCTTTGTTATTGCCTTTTGATATTTCATGCAATGTGTTTGCCACAGTAACAGTGTGTACGGCGTATTCATGCTTCGCTATTATTACGTGGAGAATAGTTTGTAGTAATGCAGAGGACTGTGATTTTCAGTCTGTGCAAATATGCCAAGTCTGTATTGTATTTTGTGAAGTAAATGCCAAGGCAAAGTACCCTGTATAATTCAGCAAGCACTGACGGCATCAGGTAATCCTGTATAAACTGGCATCTCAGCAATATGGGGTTGTAATTCATTCGGCAGAATTTAAATTTAACCTGCTCACTTTTCATGCCCCTTCCAGAATAGTCCTGTCAAACCCTCTTACTTAGAACTGGGCCTTTTTTATCAAAAATGAAACTTCTGATCCAGTCCTTTTATTGTTTTGAGGTGGTCGTTGTTCTTTTTCTACAAGTATTCCAACATTTCTCTAAACTTTCACTGCTGTTCACCTTTGCAGTGAAAATCTGAGTGCTGCAGGGATGGCAAACCAGGAATTAGCACTATCATGTGTTCCATTGACCAAATGAGAATTTTACTACATTGGGTCATGTTGGGCCCACACAACCAGGAGAAGAGATTAATTCATAGATTTGACAATTAATGCATGCGAACAAAGGACTTTTGGCCTTTGAGGCCTAACACCCCTTTTCTGAAGCCTGCATTAGGAGTGACCACACAATCTAAAACAAAGAGTCGTAAAAAGGGGGATCATCTCTGGCCATTGATCCCCCCAAAAACGCAGGCGGACACCCCCCCCCCCCCCCCCCCCCCCCGTCCACATATCCAGACACGACACCGTTGAGCCATGCTACCCGCGTGAATTGGATCCCTGGTGAACGAAAGCTCGGCCAAGCTTGTTCACCCCTACACCAGTCGACTTCAGCAGATCCGTGCAGGCTGCCCGCCGCTGTTTTTGCCAACCTCCGACTCTAGCAGGACCCCGCGCGCCCTGGACCAGCGGAGCTTGAATACCTTACCGACCAAGTAAGGATTCCCCTAACTAGGCATTTTCTGGGCAGAGAAATAGCATAGTTGTCTTTATATAGTGTCTATGAATGCATTTTTTTGTGATGGAAGTCCTGTGAACAGCCAACACTACAATACGGCATTATGCCGTAACTACTAAATTTGATTGTTTACACTGTAACATTTTCAAGAAGGTGCTACACATTTATTGATTCTAAGGAATCCTGCAACACACATTTTTGGGTTTACTTCTGCCTTTTCCTCTATCTCTATCTATCTATCTCTCTCTCTCTCTCTTTCGCTAAGCCGTTCGGCTTACTAACTGACCGCTCAACGCTTTATATCTGCACGTTGCTAACAAGCGGCTAGCCAGCCTCAGCTGTTAGCCTCCGCTGCCGACGCTGACTGGTTGCTAGGCAACCAGGTTCTCCCTTCCTCCTTCTCTCTTTGGTACACTCATACACACACACACACTCACACACATGTTATCACTTTGTATCTTTTGGTTAGATTGAACCGTTATACCAACGTGTTGCTGATCAATTGATGCATTGTGTTCAATAAACCCTTTTTATTTATAAGAGAGAAGTCGCAGTGTCTTTTGTGTACAAAACTGTGGTCACGTGTCTAAGTGATAGCCAGCGCTCGGATCTCACCTTTCTAAGATCAGAGTTATCCCTAATGATATTACAGAATATTGACTGTTTAGTGGATAAACTCTGTTTGAGACTGACTACTTTTCCAAATTTGGTCAACATTTTAGTTTCCCTGAACTAATCAGGGTGGTGCCCCGAATAATTAACATTTAATATTAATTAGTAATTTTATTAAATAACCAATAATTCTATTCATAATTATTGATTATCGTTTTGACCAAATCGCTCCTCAACGCACAACAGTTACGACAGAAAATATGGACTGTGTAAAACAAAAGTTAATTGTCGTTATACAATTAGTCAGCAAGATCATTGGCAAAAATTCTCAAAACACCACTTCACTGCTAATCTCTCAAATGGACACTACCATTATAAATAAACTACACCAGGGATGCATAACTTACTTCTCACCGCAACTAACTTTAGACCTCTTCTTTCCTCTTTTATGTGTTCAGCCTCAGTCATTGAGCCACTTGCTGGTACCCATCTTTTTAAGATGAATAAAAACTTCAAAATTCACGAGTGTTATATTTCCTGGCATCTTTTATTGCAGGGATCAAAATGTGAAATATCTTAAGCTTGAGTTAACCACAGAACTTATTTGGGCATTGGGCATTCATACCAAGATCTGATTCAAAAGGCCCATTGACTTGGAGACAAGGGAACTGGATGTTTAACAATGTTAAGTTTTACAACTTCTTCCAGTGTGGTGCTATGATGACCCAAAAGTGAATGTCAGGCTTAGCCTTGTATGCAGGAGGATAATGTCAGTAACTCTGAGTAAATTACAGACTTTGCTTGTGCAGTGATGTGCCGCAAAATATATACATTGGGGCTTAAGTTACATGTGGCTGTTGGGACCTCACTTGGCCTTTCTTAAAAATTGACAAGATTTCCCGAAAGGACCTGCATTACAAGACTGATATTTAATGTGCTTCTCATAATCTTTCAAGAAATTTCTCTGAGGGGATGTCATGTTTTTACAGGTCACATTGTCTAGCTGAACTCATTAACTCACACTATATCAATAATTTGAGCTGCCCGATTTAGTGGATTCTATCCAGGGCCTTCAGTGTTAGTCAACATTTTCTTGAAATGTTTCACAACAACAGTGTTACTTCAATTAGCCAGATAGGTAGAGTCCCATTGTATACCGTCTTTTGCTATGTCAATATATGTTTTGAATGAGTATCGGTATCTGCAAAGACCATAGGCAATTTTTTTCTTTTCTTGTCTGTTTTGCATCAGCTCACACTGTCATTTTTCTTGTTCAATCACTTTAACTCATCTAGAATGCAAAAGCACACCCATGGTGGCTTGTTTGATGTGATGTGAATTGTATTGCTTATTTCCTCTGGTCTCCCTGTTGTGAAAGCCAAGCCATTTGGTGGAAATAGACCATCATTCTAAAGTAGCCAATCAGAAAAAGTACATTCAGCTGCTATCTTCACATGACTCTCAAGAAGGCAATTACACCAAATCCCTCCTTACCATTCAGAAAAGGTCAAAACGCTCGATAGCTGTTGATTAAGATCTCTGCATGTGGAGCAAATTCTAACACTTGATGGATGCAGAAGCATTCAGAAACCTTCAGATTGACTGAATTTTGTGTTCACTTTGGTGACAGATTGTTTCCTTTCACCAACTAAAGGAGTCTGAGGCTTTAACTCCTTACAAAGAACAAGCTTTTTTGATTGACTGATTTATCCAAGTGTCCTTCACTACATGTCGCCTCACCACAATAAGGCCTGTCGATCATTTAAACTCAGACTGACACGTAGAAACACTAGAAATTGATAGAGCAACCCTGACTTCAAATCAGTCACCTCATCTGAGCATTGCAGCGTCAATACAATCAGTCAGTGAGTGACTGCTGGAGTGGCCGTGCCAACCTCAGTCTGTTTTTGTTGTTGCTGTTGACTTAATGAAAATCAATTCCCCCTGACTCAACAAAAGAGTGTAAGGGAGAAGAGTTGATGGAATTCTGTGTGCACTTGGTATGATGTGGTAGAGTGGAGTACAGCATATGGCAGTTCCATCGTTACAGAAATAGCAGCCTTCTGTTGTCTTGCCACAGTAGCAGACAGATGACAATGTTGGTGAGGGACTGAAATATCTCGACAGCAGCTGGACAGATTGCCATTATGTTTGGAGGAGATATTCAATCAATTCTAATTTTGCTCACTTAGAATTATACTCTTTGTAATATTATCTTCATATTTTAATGTTCTCTCTTTGTTGGAAAGCAGTTATTATTATTATTATTATTACCAAAGGTAAGCTGACATTGACCATTATCAATATTTTATGGACAAGATCTATAATATATAATCTACATTGAACCTATTTTAACCTAATATTTTACTGCATTCAAAAACAAATAAATTATGCCAGAAAACAGAGAAAGCAATATAATAAGGTAGACATATCCTAAAAGTCTTTGAGTGTGCTTTTATCATCAAATTATCAGGCTCTGCAGAAGTCATTCAATGAGCCATTCATTTACAGTATATTAGGTGTGTTTGAGCAGGGAACTAAAACATGTAGCCCAGGACCAGGCCTTAAAAAAGCCTGATGTTCAATAAAAAAATGTACCATTTATTTCTTTTTCAAGTCATCAAAAGCACACAGTATGAAATAGGTATGGAAAATGAGTAGGCCTACATGCAACATGCTTAAAACAACACCACCATTTGCTTCCTAATACTGACTTTCCATCACCATGTTTTTATATGAATTTTCAAGTATTGCATCATAAAAGTGGGATGGAAATTTCGGGAAAAAAAATTATCAAAATTGCAAAATGTTTTTGCGCAAGCATGAGATGTTTTTTTTACTTAATGCAGATATCGGGAGACGGAAACAATTTTGCCGAATAGGTACTGCTGGAGCAAACACTGAACTCAAGGGACAGCTGGTTCCGCTGACAGCTTCTTCCCAGTTTCTCCTTGATGTTCGACAACATGGCTGGTAACAGCAACATATTTGTAGACAGATGAAGGGACCAAAATATTCCTCGGTCTCATTAATGACAAAAAAAAGCATATTAATGGCTTTGTTGCCAAGGTGACGAATACTTTTGTTTCTGTTTGGAAACCTCTTCTTTCGGTATTTTATTACGACCATGTGAAGTCACGCAACCTATTTGCCATCTGCTGACAAAACCTGTGTCGTTTGCACCTACTACACTTTTTTTTTTTTTTGCAAACATTTCATCACATTTAGATTCAAAGCAGATTACTGTTGAACCAGGAATTTATGTGTCTACTATCAAAGCTTTGTAACTCTCCATTGCCATTTTGTCCTGTGGGGCCAGCAAGTCATTTTAACGCATTATTTGTACCGACACATAAATCAGTGTTCAGAGAGTGATGGCTGGGCTAAACTGACATTTTTTATATACTGAATGCTGTACTTTTGTCGTGTCAGTTTACAGCATTACATCAACAAAGTGACCTACTGACATTCAATTATGCAATGCATGATTTTCCTTGATATATATGAACTAAACTTGCATTCATGTAGTCATGATGAGTAAAATGGGGCTTTTTTAAGGACATGCAGACATCCTATGATGAAGGATGGGACATATACTATGTGGAGGTACACTCACCTTCAGGTTTAACCCCCTTTAGGTAGGATGTATTATTAATTAACTCCAGTTTGCACCTGCTGGCCTGTGTGTCAGATTATATGTTTAAATCTTAGCTGTTGCCTATTCTGTGTTCCCCCAGTGTTCTTTATAAATCGAATCTTTGGTAAAGTTGAGTGCTTATGAATTACTTGGGTATTTATCCATAAATAAATGACAAAATAATGATCCTCTGTATAGAAATAAATAATAACAAAACTGTCTTCTCTAAATCCAAACAGAGACAAATTTTAATAGATATAACAATCAAAGGCTACTGTTATAGCTATTATATCACTAATATCTAGGGTTAGGGTGTTACTCAAAGGATCTGTTCTGTGCTCACTATCTCTCAAAAATGGTCACAAAGGACATTAATAAATGGTTAATTTATGCTTAATTCATGCTTTTTAACTACTTTTGCCAAAATTATAGTGTTAACAAATGCCTTTATTGCAAGAGGTTGGCTGGAATTTTGTTTTTTGTTACTGCCAAAGCATGACATCTGCTGGATATTGTGTTCCTGGTAATAATTCTTTTGTTGTGGCTGTCCCACAGCTTGTAATTTCTGCATCTGATTTATCACTGTTCTGAGATTTTTCCATGTTTCCAACAAGATAGAACAATAAATTGAAGGACTTCTGTTTTTAAGAGCTCACCCTAAGGAAGCCATTACTAGCTACTAGCTCTATTGAAAAAGGTGAGGGTGGATATGAGCTTGCTTATGAGGAACTTAGAAAATCATTGCCTGGTCTCCCAAGATAAAGACACATTTTTTCAATTTTTACCCCCCTCAGGTGAGTTTTTACTTTCCTTATTTATGTTTATTATGACTGTCTGCATATTCCTACCAGTGTCATAGGCATAACTGCAAAATATAAAGAATTAAATTGTTATTGCCTTGATTCAAAGGGTTCTGGTGTTTACATCATAACAGGCAGGTATGTCTGCTTATAGCATAACTTTGATAGTTTGTCGTCAACACTGACTGACACTTCCAGACAATTAAAATGCACAGTTTTTTTTAGATGGAGCATAAAATGGAATTCTTTTTTCCTTTTCCACCCCTCCACCAAGTTTTGTGCTGACAGCTAGACAGACAAACATGACCTCCTCTGTAGAGGTCATGAAGTAAGAAAGACAGAGGTGTATTCTAAGTTTGTTAATGCTTAGATGGGATGAAACTGAGTTTTTCACTCCCGATAACTCAAACTCTGGGTAGATGAAAGAGGTTGAGGCAATAGAGGTTTGTTTCTTTTGTTTCAAATTGTAAATAGCATATATCAGTTTTTTTAATGGCAAATTTGTCAACTTCCTTCAGTTAGAGTTTCCTTTTCCTTGGATGGGGGGGGGGGTTGTTTTGATGCTCAAGATGCCTTGCCTACACTGGCCTGACACGGCTTTAAGATTTGGGAAAGTAAAAATATGAGTCATGGTTTACAACTGTTAACTTAAAAGACATGAATGGCATAAGTGTTCCTGCAGATTATGAAATGAAGAAATGAAGACAACTTCAGGTACACTATGTTTCTTTTTTTATTGTTACAATTGAATATTTAAGATTACATTAGATGGAAGGGGCTATAGTACACACATTCATTACTTTAGTGGGTACTGGTTAAAGTAGAGGCACATACCAACCTATTTACTCAAGCAAAAATTAAAAAAAAAAAGTACAGGCTATAAATGTAATCACAATTAAAAAGTAAAAGGACTGAGTCTTTGTTTCTGCTCCAGCTGCAGATTTGGCTGGTTCACTCTTATGTCCTCTCTTGTGTCAAAAACACCACAGATATCGCATTCTTTTATACGCTAGACATACTCTCTCTGCATTTGTGTGAAGTGAGCAAATGAATATGGTAGGTGTGTTCTTCAGGTGTCCTAACATTTGTAGGACATCTTCTCCTTCATTAATGCTGTTTGGCAAGTTTTAACCACTGTTCATGTGTATTACCGCAATTTATGTTAGGGTGTGAATGCATTCATCTGCCACTTAAAACTCTCAACTCTTCCTCTTATTATGCGTGTTGTGCAACAAATGTACATCAAAAAGGCTGTTGATAAAAATGCAAATGTTTATGTTAAAATGCAATGAGTAATAGTAAGAAGTATCATTGTCAAGTATAAGTATTTACCGGTAGTTGCTTTCAGTTTCTGTGAGTAGACAGTTTCATTGCTGCTAGTCTAATTTATAAGGGTAATATTAAAAGGTTTGTGTGCACAGTTTGATCATCATTTGAATCTCGTATTTTGGAGAGATTATCAGTAGAGCATTTGAGAGCCATTGCTCTGGAAGACCTTATACCACTATGATTTGGTGGTTTTAAAAGGATAAATAGAAGGGTAGCATGGACTTTGTCGAATCTAAATTGTACATGTAAAAATCCTACCTCCAAAATAGCTCATACCTAACAATCATATTGACACCTTCTGATTCTCTATTGCAATGTCTTTTTCTACCCTCTTAGACTTAGTAAACTCATCATCAATACATAGTTTCTTTATCTTGTTTTCTTTTTTGACAATTAAGGTGAGAGAAGTTAAGATAAATTTATCATCTGGTGACCGGCAAATCCTAGCAGCAGTTTTCACTCATCTGTTTATGGATGAAGCAAGTGCTACATTATCCAGTCTCAATCCAGATCTTGCAGAGCATGAAATTTGATTTTAAAAAGTTGCAAAGCTCCTAGATTGTGAGACTTCAGATGAGTTCTCAATTCGATCTCATTGCTTCATATCTCAGAGTGCAAAGAGAATGTTATATCCTCAGAGTGGAAATTCCAATAACCAACCAAATAAGATAGACTACTCAATTCATATGCCAGTGATTGGTAAAAGGCAGCCAGTGGACCAAAACTGGGGCCCAAGCAATGGAATCTGGCCCATCAGATCATATTGATAATTTTACTTTTAAATTCAAACATTTGATCAAATTTGCTTATCTGCAAAATCAAGACAATTTTGAGCTGAATTTTCTGAAAATTCACAAAAGTGCAGAACAAAAGAAAAATTGTGCCACATGCAGTGTCTGCTTGTAAGTCCACCCAACAGCACATTTACCTGCATGATCTCGCTGAAAGTGGGACCTGTCACAGAGGCGATAATGCCATTTATCTGCTGTCAGTAACTAGTTCCTCCAGTACCTCTTTTAAAACATCTGCATCATTGAATGGCCTGCTTTAACACTTTTGATGAGGCACCTCGCACCAGAACCCTGTGGTGCTTTGCTAACTTGCTGCCAGTGCTTGAATTTTGCACACACGATCTCCTGTCTAGAATAGAAAGGCCACTTTGATCTAAAATCGTATTCTTCGCAAACCCAAACAACCCTGAGCTATAAAACAAATTGAAGTACCTCTGCAACTAAATAGCACTAATTTTCCATAACCTACAAATACAACAGATGACTCTTAATAAGAATGTCCAGGAGGCCAAATGGCTTTGAATGGAGGAAGAGCACCATGATGCAACAAAGACCCCGGTGCTAAAGAACAAAGCCAGGGTTTTGCAGGCCTCAAGGAGGATCAGAGATGCTGAATGTTACACAGAAGAGTGGAGTGCAGCAAAGGCCCTAGACCACTCTTAACTGGACTTGTGAACCGTCATCACTGGCAGCCCAACTACTGCTGTGATTCAAAAATTCACACTGCAGAAATTTGCAGACTTGCCAAGCATCCCAGCTTGCATTTCTCTGCACCAGCTAACAGAGCCAGAACACTGAGGTTTTTGGAGACATAAGAACTGGCTGGTGGGGATTGGAAAGCTAGCTAGCCTTGCTTGTTACTTCTGGGACATCGGCCATCATGATACACGGTCATTCAAATCTTACAGCAGCAGCCTTCCTCCATGCAGGTGAGAGCTTCCACCATGTTTTTAAAGTATCTTGAGAAAGCAGCACTTGACCGAGAAGACTATTTTTCCTCTTAATACTCACAAATTAGTGTCTTAAGCTCACTGCTTTTTCCCTCCTGCATTACTTATTCATGATTCAGGAGGCAGAAAGAGCCATCTACGTATATCTACCTTGAAGCAAATGGAGAATTCTGGTTACACTAGCAAAACCATTCAAAAATGTCAGTTTACAGACCCTCAAGTGCATATTCTGGTATAAACCACATCCTCTTATCCAACTGTATGCTTAGTAAACTTTTAGCTGTATTTTATGTGAGTACACTTTATTGACCAACAAAAGAGAATGAAAAGATGTTGTGAACCTTGGTAACTAAAGCTACAAACTGATACAGTGTTAAAAAAAAGCTTTAGCTGTTATCCGTTTGCTCTCTTGGGTTAATACATCCCCACAGACCAAATTAATGGTTTCGGTTGTCCTACTCTGGGGTTAATCATGTCAATGCCACCACTGTCAAAGTAATAATTGCTACATTAACACCACCATTATCTTAATTATCTGCACTTGTTTAATTTCTGATTAAAATAAGAAAGTGAGAAATTTTGTGATGCTTTTTCATTGTCAATAGTTCTAATCTGTTAATTGGCAGAGAAAGCTGGCATGCAGTGAACAATTTATTTAGTGTGTCTAATTTGGCCTCTGTGGTGCACTTGTTAGTGTTGTGTTATTTATGTGTAACTCTAAAACAAAGCAAAAGCATGCTTGAGAGTGATAGAGGGCTTGAACCGTATTCATAACCCGACTGATGATACACACACACACACACGCACAGTTTTTTCACTCTCAACACCTTTCCTTTCTGTGAGCGTTAAGTCTTTGGAAGCAGATTGACTGCTGCTGACAGACCCAGCCACACTCACAGACAAAGCAATGTGACAACCTTCCTCTGGCTGTCAGAAGACGCCTGAAACTGCTGAGGCCTTTTCATCTGTTACTGCAACCAACAACATCTCCCTGCAGCCCTTCCTCCCTGGCACAACCTTTGTTTCAGCATCACACTTTGATCATTTCTCATGTTTTTCTGTCCTTTCAACTTTTTTTGGTTCTCTTTAAGCTTATATATATATATATATATATATATATAGAGAGAGAGAGAGAGAGAGAGAGAGAGAGAGAGAGGAGAGAGAGATATAGATGTAGATAGATATAGATATAGATAGATAGAGTGAGAGAGATTCAGCGGCAGGATAGGACAGTAGTTAAGTCAAGACTTGAACATTGTGTTTGGGGGTTTGAATCCTGGCCATGGCATGGGGGCCATCCAGTATGGGTCACTAGGTAAGACCCCTAAAGCTACACTGGCGAATCTCAGAGAGTATGACAGATACTAACAGTAGAGTCATACTTGCTTGGATGTCTGCCTGGTCAACAAGGTCTGTGTCAGTTGCTAGGGAACCAAGGCAATCTGATGAGAAATGGGATACTGGAACAAGATACACTTGAATGAGGACTGAAAATTTGGAATTGTTGGAATGCTATTATCCAAGCAATCCCAGAGAGAGGGGATACATGCAAAGAATGTTGGACCAATGGATACTTTGAAAGCCACAATCTAGGCCAACAAAGAAACAACTGTTAACCCAGTGTTCCAACATCTGAAACCAGAAACTACTGTCAGAACAAGAGATTAATGAGATACAACAACAATGCTATGGGAATGGGGAGCCAGGACAACGGGTCAGCAGGGGGATGTCATCATCACCCCACCAACTGAGATTGGGTACCAAGCCCCAATAGATACCAACAGCCTCAAGACAAGAGCATGATGATTGTGAACCAATAACAATTCTGGAACATCCGACGAATACCGAAGCTGGGTTGTCAGGTACCCTCAGAGGATCTACTAGTAGATGTGAATACCATACTGAACACATTACCTATGCCAACCATCACAGATACCAACAAGCTGATGCACAGTGTGGCAACAGTAATACTGGAGATCAGTACCCTTCATGGAAGAGAATAATAGAGGCCAAAATAAAGAGAGAAATTAGCAAGCTAGCTGAGCTGCAGCGAGGAAACAGGAAACAAATAAAGGTGTGCCCTGGAAATACACCAAGCTATGCACACCAGAGGCACTTGAAACTGCCAAACAAAGGCTAACAGCTCTGGCTACCCAAATGAAGAGATACACCAAAGAGATAGAGGCTAGGGGAATAAACAAGATGTTCACCGACCCAGCCAAAGTGCACTCTCAGTGGCAGGGGGATAACTACCAACCAAGAGCTGAGATGGAAAAGTGCTGGGAGGGCACATGGGAAAGACAAGCATCACACAACACAGATGCCCAATTGCTCGTGGACCTGAAAAGAGAAGAAGCCTCCCAAAACAAGAACCAGTAACTATCTTAATAGCAGACATCCAAAATAGAGTGTACAAGATGAAGAGCTGGACAGCAGGAACATTACACAAGGATGGAGGATTTGATCATAGACAGCCTGGAGATGCTCCAAACTGTTAAAATGGGTGTTATTTGCAGATGATACCACTCTCTAATGCTCTGGTAAAAAACCTACAAAAGCTTCTGATACAACTGAAAAAGAATTAAATATTTTTTTAAACTGGTTTGACATAAGAAAAACATAGAAACGTAGAAATTTACAAAAAAAAAATTTAAGTCTCTACCTGCCTGAGATCTGTCATAGCCCAACTATTTATGTTCACTGGAAGACAGACTGTCAAATATGTTCCATGTTCGAAATAGAATGTGCTTTTGATTAAATATTGAGAAAAAATACAACAGTGACATAAAGAAAGACAGCGTTTGCTACCTTTATAAATATCTTCACAATTTTTTTTTCTTTTTAATCCATGGTCCCCAGAGAGCTGCAGAGAAAACCCTCTACTGACTTACTTCAGCCCTGACTGAAAGAGAATGCTCTAGAGCTATATTTATTTGGAAATTCGGTTTTCTATTGAGGATAATTTTAAGTTGGTAGTGTGCCACGTTGAGCTTTAGATGGACAATGCCACCTTGGAAATTTCAACCAAAGAATCAAATACAACCAAGGTACACAAATTCTATCCACTAAGGAGCATGAGAAGGTATTCAATACAAAATACAAAGTTTATTGATACATAAAATACTAATAACACTTTTTGGGCAAAAATACACTAGGGAGAAAAAGGGCAGCAACCCCCTTCAGTGGCTGGAGCTTACCGACAAAGTGAAGGCGGATGAGAGTGAAGGGAATCCCGACATAAACTATTTGAAAAAACACTCGACCACACGTGACAGACATTCTTGGGCAAATGACTGTGTGTGCGTGTGTGTGTGTGGGGGGGGGGGGGACTCACAACCTCAACCACAACCACAAAGAACACAGCACAAAAAAGGGGACACCACCACCAAAGTAACCAGCACCCAATGAGCATATAAGAGCGTCAGACTTTCTGCAGTACAAGGGTGAACTCCATCCGACTACAGTCGTATAAAATGTCTTCAGTTGGTTTGATCTTTTTCAATAACCAGCTGAAAATATATCGTTATTTATTAGGACCTGACCTGGTCCATGACCCTATTGAAATGCACTGGAGAGCGCTGGTTTGAGAGGCAGCATGACTTGAGCAACAACAGGATTTGGAGCAAAAAAAACAGTGAAACCAATCTAAAATAGAGAAGCTGCTCTCAAAATGCCACCAAAGAGAACAAACTCAGGGGGTTGAGGAAGAGCTGGAGGAGATCGAGTTTCCTGTTACCTATCCACTTTGTGCCTTGTGGCACATAAGGCCTTCACAGAGCTCTTCCACTTCTCGCAATCTGCTGCTGCAGTCCTCACCTCCGACCATGAGTTCCATCCTCCCTCTTTCCTTTCTTTCTCCACGGTATGCCTCCAGGTGGTCTTTGGTCTTCCCTTTCTTCTTTTCCCCTCCGGTGCCCAGGACATGGCTATGCTGCAATGGTTGTTATGGTCCTGCTGTAGTATGTGTCCAATCATCTTCCATCTTCGCAGCTTCACTTCTTCACTTCTTCACTGAGTGGCTACATATCCGCTCTCTCCAGCAGTTTTTCAGTGCTGATGTGATCTTGCCAGCATATTCTGAGTATTCTTCATAGGCATCTATTATGGAATACATCAACCGCCCTGTTAACTCCTTTGTTCATTTTCCAGGTTACGCATCCGTATAGCAATACTGGTACCACTAGTGTCTTGTATAGTTTTAGCTTTGTTCTTCTTGTGATGCTGTTGGAGCTCCAGGTTTTTCCGAGTCTGATAAATGCACCTCTCGCTTTTGACAGTCTATTCTTCAGATACTTCATGCCGCCTCCCTCTTTACAAACTGTGGCTCCCAAGTAGGTGAACTGGTGTACCTCTTCAATATCTTGTTCGTTGATTTTGATTTTTTCCTGGTTTCTTGCATTAATCCTCATTGTTTTGGTCTTCTGTGTATTGATCCTGAGTCCTACTCGCCTGGCTTCTTCGTTCATTCGTGCTGTTTTGCTCTGTATATGCTGTTTTGTGGAGGAGAGTAATGCCACGTCATCTGCGAAGTCCAGGTCGTCAAGTTTTGACGTCAGCTTCCAGCGAATTCCATTCTCTCCCTCTTTAACTGTTCTTCACATTATCCAATCCATTACAATCAAGAACAAGAACCCAGACATATTGCATCCTTGTTTGATGCCGGTTTTAATGTCAAACCACTTGCATGTTTCTCCTTGATCTTCTACTGCACACTGGAAGCCTTCATAAAATATTTTAACCATTTTCACGATCTTCAGTGGGATTCCGTATTTCTTCATTATCATCCACAGGCTTCCATGATGGACGGAGTCAAAAGCCTTTTCAAAGTCCACAAAGTTAATGAATAGTGTTGCTTGCCACTCATTAACCTATTCAATGATGTTTCGCAGTATGAATACTTGCTCTTTTGTTCCCCTACCTGTTCTGTAACCGGCTTGCTCCTTTCTTAGTCTGCAGTCTACTCCCTTTCCAATGCGATCCACAATGATCCTTCCAACTACCTTTCCCACTACGGAGAGTAGGGTTATGCCTCTTGAGTTCTTGCATTCTTTGAGATTTCCTTTCTTTGCTAGTTTGATGATAAGCCCTTTCTTCCAATTTGTTGGGATCTTCTCAAGTTTCCATATTTTTCTCAGCAGTTGGTGTACTTTCTTTGTTGAGAACTCTATATCCGCTTTGAACAATTCAGCTGTGATGTTGTCGATTCTTGGTGCTTTTCCGTTCTGTAGCTTTTTTATATCCTCTTTGACTTCCCTGGGTGTTGGATCAGTTACTGTGATTTCTTCAGTTCTGTCGTTGAATTCACATTCGTCCTCTTGAGTGATTGGGTTTACTGGTTCTTCTCTATTCAAGACCTCCTTAAAATGTTCTGTCCATCTCGACTTTATTGCATCTCTTCCACTGATAAGGTTACCATTTTTGTCCAATACTGCTGTGCTCTGTCTGGGCCTTTCGTTGCACAGTATCTTTGTGAGTTCGTATAATATCTTCATATGAGATCAAGAAGTCGCTCAAATTCATGTCGAGTGAACTCAGCAAAGTAGCTGGACAACAAAATATGCTACATAACATAATGAATGAGATAAAGCAACTAAGAAAACTGACAATGGAGAAAGCTAAGGAAATAGACAGCTTGAAGTGGTGAGTCAGGGACTGGAACAGTACACAAGGATGGAGTATTTGATCATACATGCTCCAAACACTCCAAACTGTTAAAATGGGTGTTATTTGCAGATGAAGCCACTCTGTAATGCTCTTGTTAAAACCTACAAAAGCTGAAAAATAATTAAATATACTTAAAAAAAATGGTTTGACATAAATATGTTATCCCTGAATTAAAACAAAACTAAGTTTATAATTTTTGGGACTACACAAAATTGCACTGACATTTTAAGAGTGTATGAAAATAAATTTCATGGAGTGACAATTGATGATAAGCTTTGTTGGAAGCCTCATATAAATAATGTGAAAAATAAAATGTCAAAAAAATTATCATGATACTTTATAGAGTACAGGTTGTCTTTCACAAGAAATCTTTATATTTACATTATTGTTCCTTGTTTGGCCTGGTGTAATATTATGTATTTAATAGCTCTGGGGGATAGATGTGCAAAAACAACTTTACATTGCCCCCTCAAAAATTTTAATTAATTCTTACCAGCTGTGTATTTGACCTAAATATGGTAGGTACTTGTAACATGACAAGATATGTAAAAAAGTCCATTTTTTTGTGTGTGTCTGATTGGAGGCATGGGTGACGTGTGGGAGGACAAAAGACTGCCAGATGTCACATTCTGGTGGATGAAGCACCTTGCTGCATGCTCAACACTCTTTTGGGAGGGAGGGTGGCATTTGCAGTTGTTTAGGACTGCCAGTGATGAAGACAGCCAAGGTTGGGGGGGGGGGGGGGTAGCTGTTCCTGTGTGAGGAGGGGAGGCCTCCTGGAGAAGATTGCACAACCTGCTACCACTCCCTGCGTTTCTCACCATCTGTGTGATGCTACCATAAAAAGTTGGCTGGGTGGACGATTCCAGGGGTGTTAAGTATTTAATTGAGAAACACTACTACTTTGAGTGCAGGCTGCTGCTTTTTATGCATGTGTGTGGGTCAGCCTATTGTGTGTTGTTAAATGATGCAGGTAGGGAAGGCAGGTGAGGGAAGAGTAAATGCCGATAAGCGGGGCGTTCGTATGCTTTCCCTTTAAACTGGTGTTGGGTATTGCAGTGGGAGTGTTGCGTTGCATTGACTTATTGTGTGTAGTGCCTCTTATTTTAGAGAGTGTTAGCAAGCCCTGTTGAGTGGTGTGCCATAAACCAACGGTTTGCCTTGTGTGTAGTGTTTCACTTTAATAGAAGCCCCGATTGCCCTGAAGAGGCTGATTGCCCCCTGCGTGTAGCTTCCCTCACCCTTTTTTGATGAAGTAGCCAGTTTTTACCCTGTGTGAGTATTCAATAAAGATTGCCCTTTTGTATTAGACCTGTCTGGTGTTGCGATTATTCAAAGGCTCATACACCATAGCAGTGTTTTCCTGCTAGCATGGTCAAAACGCACATTTATTACAATATTTTAGGAGAAGTTAAAAATGTATATTTCTACTAGTATCTATGGTACAGTGTGACGGCCCCAGGCCTGGGTCCTATGTGGTTTGTGTGCATTCGGTTGACTGGGAGCACCTGGCAAGCATTCCCAGTCAGGCCTTTATAACCCCGCCTTCCCAGACGCCCGTGTCGGTATCTGCTCGTCTCTGCTCCGCCCTGCTGGGAGCTGCTGTTTCCCTGTTGCCCTCAGCCAGCATGCTGTTGTGTTACTTTTTGTTGTTCCTTGTTTTACACTAACAACATGGTGCATGTTGTTAATGTGAAACCAACACAGCCACACACTTACCTACACGACTGACACTGTCTTCCACACCTCATATGATTGATTATTTACGTTAATAAGTGTTAGTTTGCCGCGATTATGTTTTGCTGCTCCTCCTCCTTTGTTTCGGCCTAGAGCCCGTCGTAACAACTGATACTGAGTTTACCAAATGTATTTGTGTTTTGTATGTATTATATGAGCAAATAATGGAATACAAATGAGTGAACGACAGAGCTGCTTGTCTTTCTTCACTCCTCTCTCACAACTATTCTCTGTTTAAGGGCACAACTGTGCAGGGGCCTGCATTTTGGCAGCCATGGCATTCTAGTCTTCTTTCCTTCTTCAGTCACCATTTTGGTGGTTTTATTAAACTGGACAACGCCTGAAATTTTGAACAAAACTCAGGCCAGGTGAAACTTTTATATTTTGTGGGTTTTTGTGAATATTTACAAAAACACCTCAACTGCACCCCCCACAAACATAAAAATTTCTGAAAAAAATAATTTGTCTCATCTGTATGCACAAAAAATGGTTGGTTCATTTAATATCCCAAGACCTACAATGTCAAACCAACAGGAATTGTGATTCAATTTTTTTTAAATTAATTTAATTTAATAGTTCTCTTTAAAATGATATAATTTGGCTGTGTCACACTATATGGTTGTGGTAGGCCGGCGAATATTTGTGATCCTCTCTGAAAAACAGATAACATTATAACTCCTCCCCACATCTGATCTGCTTCAGGCTTGACAGGTTTGATAATCAGCCCACTCTATAGTGCCCCTCCTCACTTTACATTTTCCTACCGCTGGCTCAGCTTTTGGCAGAACACATCAGAGCAAGTGAGGTAAATGGCATCAATATTTTAGGCCGACAGCTTATTTATTACTCAACTGGCAGATGACACCACAATCTTTATTAGGGATAAAAATCAAGTCTCTATTGCAATAAACACCATAAATGAGTTTTCCAAGGTGCCTGGCTTAAATCTAAATCTTAATAAATGTGAAATTATGCCCATCAAGGGTGATAAATCATCCATTTGTAGTATGCTAGTCAAAAATGAAGTTGTTTACTTAGGCATTACAATAAACAAGGACCAACAGAAAAGAACTTCACTAAATTTCAATCTTATTATCCATAGAACTAAAAAAAAGCTAAATCAGTGGCTATCACGGGAGCTCTCTCTTAGAGGTAGACTTCTACTTACAAAAGCAGAAGGAATATCATGCTTAACTTATGCATCTGTCTCTGTACGTGGACATTGATCATATTACTAAGATTGACAAGTTGCTTCGCAATTTTTTTATGGAAAAATAAAACTTACATCCAACGTACAACGGTGGTCTAAATTTTCTAGATTTTTTCACACTTTTAAGATAAATTGTTTGAAACAATTCTTTAAAATTCCCAAGTCTATATGGAATGACGTACCATCCGATATTTCCTCAAAACTACGTGGTTTAAACTTTTTCTTTGCCTGTAACTACAATATTGATACAATTCAGATAAAAATGTCATCTTTTCAACATCAGCCCTTCCTCTCATGGTGTCTTATTTTGAAACACAACTTTTGATCCCATAAATATATCATATGGAACAACAAGGACATACTGTTCAAACCAAATCCCTATTTATTAAGTACTGGTTTAATAATAACATCGTATTTGTGTATCAAATGTTTAACAGGGATGGTCCTTCCCAGGGCCAGTTCTTGACAGGCATATATAAGGGGGCAAACAGATTTTTCAGCTGCTGTAGTAAATCTTGTCCATATTCAGTTTGCGGGTAATCTATTATTTCCTTAAGAGAGAGAGAGATAGAGAAACGTTATATTTTGATTGCAGTCAAATGCAGCAAATGTCCGTGTCCATGCTGAACCAACCCTGACACCACACAGTCAGGCTACGTCTTGGGTCATTTGCATCCAAACAGTGATTGGATGTTGACGGAGGGCTGAGGGGTTGGGAGGGATGTGTGCGTGCGTGTTTGTGTGTGTGTGCTGCACAGCCTGAGAAGATACACACACACACACACACACACACACATATACAGTGTGTGACAGAGAGATGAGATGAAGCTGATCCTGTATCTTGTACATTTTTCAGCCGATTTTTACACTACTGCAGATAATTTTGTTAGTATATCAAAATGTTTTTTTTTAAACTTCTAAAATTTTGATTTGAGGGGGCAAGATATTTGTTTGAGGGGGCGTTGCCTAGACTAGACAAAAACTCCATCCTCCTTCGCTGCATTAGTGCTCAGACATTTTCCAATCTGCGCTGAGTTTGTATCCTTTGCAAAAGAGACAACATTGGAATGGCAACGTCAATGTTGTTGTTTGTTTATCTCTCAGTGCACATTTATGTGAAATGATGACGTTGTCAGCGCGATGACATATGAGACAGAAAAACACAGGCACGCAGCCCTCACAGGAGGAGTTCAGACTTCTGTCTTCTGGAAACTTGAATGCACCCTGATGCCGAGCAAACGCGAGTCCAAAAACCAGCGTAGACATTAGTTTTTCAGTGAGAAAAGGGTATAATTTAGCTGCAGAGGTATTGATGTGGTGCAGTGGTTTGCACTGTCGCCTCACAGCAAGAAGGTTCCAGGTTTGCGTCCCAGCTTGGGCACGGGATCTTTTTGTGTGGAGTTTGCATGTTCTCCCCGTACAACACATATAGACAGACAACCATTCACTCTCACTGCCAAGCCTGCAGTCAATTTAGTGTATTTAATTACCCTTGTCTGTATTTGCATGTCTTTGGACCATGGGAGGAAGTCAGAGTACCTGGAGAGAACCCTCGCAGGTACAGGGAGAACATGCAAACTCAACACAGAAAGATCCCGTGCCCAAGCAAGGGATTGAACCAGGAACCCTCTTGCTGTGAGGAGACAGTGCTAACCACTGCACCACCATGCTACCTACATTTTTAATCCAATAGTATTTCTTGTCACCAAATACCATAAAGATGGATTTTTTGTTGTTCTTGTTCTTAAACATCTGAAATACAAAGAATTCAGATTTTCATTTTAATGTTTCAGCTGCACAGTGGCGCAGTGGTTAGCACTGTCACCTCATAGTAAGAAGGTTCCGGGTTCAAGTTCCGGCTCGGGCAGGGGATCTTTCTGTGTGAGTCTGCATGTTCTCCCTGTTCCTGTGTGGGTTCTCTCCAGGTACTCCGGCTTCTTCCCACCATCCAAAGACATGCAATTGGGGACTAGGCTGATTGATACTCTAAATTGACTGTAGGTGTGAATGGTTGTTTGTCACTATGTGTTGGCCCTGCGATGGACTGGCGACCTGTCCAAGGTGAACCCTGCCTCTTACCCGTAGCCACCGGGATGGGCCCCAGCCCCCCCCCGCGACCCTTAAGTGGAAGAAGATGGATGGAAAAAAGATTGTTGATCCAAGATGCATAGAAGAAATCTGGTTGGAAAAAAAAGAACTTAAGTATTCTATGATTTAGTTGAGACGTAAACACATAGGGGGGCCCTGATTAGGTAACTTACCCGATTATGTCATCTACTTCGTATCATCCTGGCCTTAGCGAAAGCGCTTGGTATAGTCTTTTAAATTTTTCTTGCATGAGGGGTTTCATTCATTCATGCCTTCCTGGGATATCCTGTAACTTAGCTTTTCTGTTTGTCTTTTTTTTATTATGAGGTGCATTATTAGTTAAATGAAAACAAATTTGAGAGTCAAATGATGAGACTAGGATGGATAATGCACACGTGGGGTGACGTGTGCATTATCCATCCTAGTCTCATCATTATCACAGTATCTCAGGCTTGCCTTGAGGATTTTTCAAATGTGACACAAACATTTATGGGTACTCAAGAACTTAAAACAATTTTGTAGGTCAAAGGTTGAGGTTTTGGGCGGCAAAGTGGTGCAGTGATGTTCACCTCACAGCAAGAAGGTTCCTGGTTCGAGTCCCTGCTCGGGCATGGGCACGGGATCTTTCTGTGTGGAGTCTGCATGTTCTCCCTGTGCCTGTGTGGGTTCTCTCTGGGCACTCTGGCTTCTTCCCACAGTCCAAAGACATCAAGAGGGGACGAGGCTGATTGATACTCTAAATTGACCGTAGGTGTGACTGTGAGTGTGAATGGTTGTCTGTCTATATGTGTTGGCCCTGTGATGGACTGGAGACCTGTCCAGGGTGAACCCTGCCTCTACCCTGAACACTGCTGGGATAGGCTCCAGCCCCCCTGCGAGCCTTAGCAGGATAAGCGGAAGAAAATGGATGGATGGATGGATGGAGGTTGAGGTTTCTGTTACAGGCAAATATTGCAGTCGGACCACTAATGCAGTATCTCTAGTTTTGAGGATGAAACCAAAGTTTGTATTGGAGTGGCTTCACAGGAGGTATTTTCTCTTTACCCTGCAATGGACGAATAGCTTATGTTCTACAACACTTGTACTGTGTATCTGGGTGACCTTGACTACACAGACATTCAGTGCAAAACGTCATGTGATTTTGTTGCTGATTACATTTTCAACAGACTGTTCTTGCCCACCTAAGCACCCCTGTGTCAAATACAAGCCCTGTAGGCCAGATCCAGCCAGTACATAAATGGTTTCTCAATGCTAAATCCTGTCTTGCTTCATAATTTTTACTTCTTACCACTTCAGTCTGACTCTTAAGAAATACTGTGCACACATTGTCTGCAGTACATTCTCACTGAGAATTGTTCCCATTAACACCAATTAAGGTGTGGGGAAAGGCATATTTTTATATACACATATTGTCTGCATAACCCCAAGAGGTCAGTGCAGGCTGCTGCTGAGCTGTTTTTTCATGTATACATGGGTTCAGTGAAATTCAAACATTACACTGTAATGAACTATGATGTCTTGTACTGTCACAGTCCCATACGGAACATGTCCTCTTTAAGTTATAGACAGACATTAATACTTTTGTGTTGTAGTTTTACATTGTATAATTTTTTTCCGCAGTTTCTGTGTTACTTGACAGCTCCTGTATGTTTTGAAGTGCAGAGTACTTCACTCGTGTTGCTTCCTGTCCGTCTTTTCCTTGCCTTTTAGGAGTCTTTCACCACCGTCTTATCAGTTAATCAGTCCTTGTCAGCCACAGCCAGTGTTTCCGTATCTCTTCCCATCAGCTCCTCCCTTGCCCTTATGTTGTTCAACCTGTTTCTTGTTAGGTCATTAGTGAACTTTGTATTCAGTTCTGCATGTTAGTCTTTGTCCACTTGTCTGTTTGTTCTTCAGTCAATTTCCCTCCCTGGACTGTAAAATTCCAGTACATAGTTATTTCTTTAGTTTGCCTATCAAACTTTTTCAATTTTAGCCTTTTCTAATTCAATTTGGATCTCCCTGCTTCAAGGGAATCAGCTGAGTTAAACAAAACACCTAGGGCTGATAGGAAAGTGATGTAAAAAGCCTTTATAAAGCTCTTGACACCATGAATAAAAGCAGTGCACTGATTACATAGCCATAGATCACGCCTGCTCCTTGACTATGTGACTGTGTGTGTGTGTGTGTGTGTGTGTGTGTGTGTGTGTGTGTGTGTGTGTGTGTGTGCGCGCGCTTTTGTGTGAAAGAGAACAAGACAGCAGGTTTCCATTTTTCACCGAAGCAATTTTCTCATAAAAAAGATTTACCTAACATAATTTCATAAGAGGGCTGCACGGTGGTGCAGTGGTCAGCACTGTGGCCTCACAGCAAGAAGGTTCTGGGTTCGAGTCCCGGCTTGGGCGCAGGATCTTTCTGTGTGAGTCTGCATGTTCTTCCCGTGCCTGCGTGGGTTTTCTCCGGGTACTCCGGCTTCCTCCCACAGTCCAAAGACATCAAGAGGGGACTAGGCTGATTGATACTCTAAATTGACCGTAGGTATGAATGTGAGTGTGAATGGTTGTCTGTCTCTATGTGTTGGCCCTGTGATGGACTGGTGACCTGTCCAGGGTGAACCCTGCCTCTCGCCCGTAGATGCTGGGATAGGCTCCAGCCCCCCCGCGACCCTTACTAGTAAGGAATAAGCGGAAGATGACGATGGATGGAATTTCATAAGAACAGGCTTGTAGCTTGCATTGAATTTTCAAAACAAACCTAAAATAGGCAAGAAAATCTGAAATTAAAAAAAGGGTCAAATGAAATATTCTCCTGGATAAGAATAGAATTTGAAGAGGTCAAGGCTTGTGACAGATCATATAAAAGCTAAAGTGAGGACTGTTGTATTTCTTTATTCAAAGTATTTTGAAGTTTCCCACCATAAAATAATGTTTTTCTCCCTATTCCTCCAGTCGAATGTTTGAGCTATACTCTGTAGAACAAAGTAGGTACAGCATTTTACGATGGAATGATATTTTCACATTCATTGGGGAAAATGTAAATTTTCTCTGCACTCAGTTCAAAGGAGATTTTAAGCAGTAATTAAGATTTTAAGGCAGTCCTATGAACAGGATTTGCAATGTCACAAATATTTGGAGGCTGATATTGGTCCAAAAATAATTTGCAACCATAATATGGAACTTTGAAGCCTCCAAAAATGAGAATAGACTCGACTGAGATGTCCAAAGACATCTTGTGTCTAGCAGTTAACATTCCTATCACTTGGGGTTTTAATAAGGGAGAAGAGAAGGTGGCATCTTAAGAATTTAATGTGGTAATTATGCTCTTTTATTTTTTTTTTACTTTAAAAGTATTTTAGTGTATCGTAACTCACCAGTATTTTGTATTTCTAAAACCATGAGGTTTTTAAATGCTTAAAAATACCACCTATTTTATACCTACATATACAATGCCTACATATACAAACACACTCGAATGCCTGGACATGGGACAGCGTATGGAAATCTTACTTGCAGCTGCCACTGTTAGATAAGGTGCTCTCTGCTGTAATGAGGACATTTGACTGTGAAATTGCAAATTTTTGGTGAAGAAATATGGCAAGGATACGGTGACCAATTTTTATGTTTCATCAAAAAAAAATAGACACTGTTCTTGATCATATCAAGAGGCCAATTTTGCAATGCAGTCAAAGTGCTACCTGGGAACGTCTATTCTGGCAAGTGATCTGTTCACTTGATATACAGCAACATACTCAATAATGAGAATAAACATTTCCTTCAGAAGGTGCCATGTGAATGCAAAGCTGTGAGAGGCTGAAATAAACCAAAAGATGTAGAGAAAACAGGCAGAAGTAGTTTAACGGTGCATTCAGTGGATGTAACCGAAGTCTCAGGCCTCTTCAGCTGAAAAGAGCAGGCAATGACACACAACATCCGAGAAGTGAAGAAGGAAATCTGCAGCTTTGTGTACAGCCATTAGATCACTGTCCTAAAACATTTATAACCAAGCATCACCTAACATTTGATGGGTAACATTTTGTCTCTGAAGGCCACATTGGCTTGAATAAAGGGAGTGAAGAGCCATATATTGGACAATTAGAAGAGAACATGAAACACACATGCTGGAATAGATTCATGAATTGGAACTTTTTTCTATTGTATGTGTCAGTGAAAATGAAAAGATTCTCTTTTTGCCAGACGTTTATTTATTTTTATGCATTTATCACAGATGAAACACACTGAATTATGTTGTAAATATGTGAATATGTAAAAAAAGAAAAAAAGGTTGGACCATGTCTTTCATATCAGTGCTCTCTTCCACCGTAATGGAAAATATTATGAAATCAGCAGCGCAGCAGACACATTAATAGCAGTACAGACACACATCAGAAAGTTTTTGATCAAACATCTGAATGTATCTTACTATCAATCACAGGCATATGCTGACTGGTTAGTCTGTGGAGTCAAACTACAGAATAAGGCAAAATGTCAGGAGCAGAGAAAAAAGAAATTAATGGGGCTTTTGGTGAAAGCTGATGAGGAATCAGAAGTCAAATTTCTCTCCATTTATATCATAAACTGTAGACTAGATTAAAAAAAAAAAAACTATATAGTATCCATAGCGAAAACATCAGAATGTCATTTAGAAAAGGTAAGTGTTGTTAGATGGTATCAAAGAGGGGGTTAAAACATCATAGGGTCTTTGCCGACCCTAATTAACAGAAGGCAGCATTGCAGATGTGCAAGACAACTGCATACATTTCTTGTACTTCATGGAATTTCAAACATGTCGTATAAACAACAAGCATATAAATAAAATGAATTCAAATTTGATATACTAACGCCAGTCCGATAAAAAACGTCTTCATTTGTATATGGAACAAGATAATAGGATAAACGCTTTTTTAATTTAATGTACCTTTATTTTGAAAATGGAGGCACAACGGAAATAAACATTCTCCCGGAAGCCAAGACTTCAGTGCGAGCCTGCAAAACGCAGCAAGAACAGGTCCGTAATTCAACTGAGACAGGAACTAACGTCGTCTTTGAACAGCGAGAGGACTTTCGCCTGGACATTCAACTTTACAGTGAAGTCAAATTTATTTTCTTTGTGACACTTAAGTATCTGTTACTTTCACTGCTGTATAAACTGTGACATTTTGGTTGACTTGGCTTGTGAAAGTGTTGTTAACAACAAATTTTACTGTAATTTTATGTTCAGTTATTTGAGTTACATGACATCCCGACGTTACTGTATGGTTTTAAGTCGATTCAGATGCTGTTAAATTGTTGGTTTGTAATAATTTGAATGGTTTTATGTGCTTCCGCACATTTCTCCCATAAAGTGGGCGTATACTCTGTGTGTGAGTGTGTGTGTGTGTGTGTGTGTGTGTGTGTGTGTGAGTGTGTGTGTGCATTTAATTGTATTGTCCAAAACATGCAGGAAAAACAGATTTGCCAAGGCAGTCAGCACCAAAAACTTCACGACACACTCGTGAAGCACAACAGGTAGAAGCGCAAAATATGCAGAGAATGAAACATGAATAAAACTGCAACAGCACTTCCGATGGCTTTTCACAGACGTAACACTTCAATTCAGTCAGCATACAAGACTGAAATGATAGTGAAATTGAAGACTGCATATTTCTTTTGCTTTGCTGGTTGATTTAAGGTGTAGCACCTTACACTTTTTACGCTTGGGCTGCTAAAAATTCTCAGTAAGAGGCTACACTGCTCCTTGTAAAAAAAAAAAGAAAAAAGTTAGTCTGGAGCCCTTAAATAGTAATGTCAATATGGCCTGCTGCAATTTTCAGATTGGAGGAAGGTGCAGTATTTGTTAAAGGCTTTATGTGTTTCAAAATACGATTGTAAATTGTATATTGCGCTGCTGCAGTGATACACGTGAAAGTCTACAGACTGAAGAAAACATCTGTGTTTGACATAAAAAATCACACCACTATCATTTTGTTTGGTTTATCTATGCAAATGTCTCAAATGATGAAAAAACTAAAAATCCCTGGATTATCTAATATGTCAAAAGATGTATAATATCTTTTCTAATGTACAGCTTTAATTTTAAGGAATCCTACAAGTTAAGGAGCATATTTACTCCACAAAAAGAAAATGGCATAAGCAATGATTTACTGTATGATTAAAAAAAAAAAGTTTTTCTCCATTAAACTGATTATTATTGTTATTGTTTTTTTTATTAAATTTGGTGTGGCAAATTGAATATCATGGCCATATTCTGATAGTTTGTATTACTTTAAATGTAGGTGAGCCATTGTGGTACAGTACTGGAGTCACAGGAATCTTACTCACTCATACTCCCGCCAGTGCATGAGTCAGGGAAAGTTATTCCTACAAGTCATTCTACATACATATAATTTATAGAATGTTGTAATAATGTTAAGATGAGGTAGCACTGTCATGCAGTGGTTAGCACTGTTGCCTCACAGCAAGAAGGTTCTGGGTTCGAGCTGTGTGGAGTCTGCATGACTCCCTGTGCCTGTGTGGGTTCTCTCCAGGTACTCCAGCTTCCTCCCACAGTCCACACATATGCAAATGGGACGAGGCTAATTGGATACTCTGAATTGACCGTAGGTATGAATGTGAGTGTGAATGGTTGTCTGTTTATATGAGTTGGCCCTGCGATAGATTGGCGACTTGTCCACGGTGAACCCCTCCTCACGCCTGAAGGCTGCTGAGATAGACTCCAACCCCCCTGCGACCCTTAACAGGACAAGCATTAGAAAATGGATGGATGGATGTTTAGATTGAGCTATAAATACCCATGTAAAAACATCCTACTGTTCACATTAGGAGTCAGTGGTTTGTAAGAATTTGCATGATTTTATTTGTTTCTGTGATGGTTTCTCAATAAGTCAATAGTGTGTATGTGTGTGCATGTACATGTGTACGTGTCAGGGAAAGTTAGTCCTTAAAGTCATTCCACATACTTACCATTTATAGATTGATGTAATGATGTTTAGATTAAGCTATAAATACTCATGTTAAAACGTCCTACTGTTCACACAAAGAGACAAAGTGTCTGACAGCACTGTTACCCTACGCTTGTCTGAATGAGGAGTGTCCTCTGCTTACAGGCATGGCTGTGTTTGAGTTCTGCTACGTTCTGCTGGAGCTGAAATACTTGCCATTCAAGGAGAAGAAGAGGCTGAAGTCAGCAGTAACAGAAAATGGAGGCACCATTTCCTTTGTGGTCAACAAGCAGGTTATTCTCCACCATAGGTGTTTTTTTTTAATAACGGGTTTGGCCAGTATCACTCTGTCTGCAGAGATGTCTGGCTGGTTGATGTATTTGTATTAAAATAACACCATCCTTCTCCCAAATGATGGATGGTTGATGCAGCCTGCTTGATAACATATCATCATAAAGGTACAATCAAGAAAAACACTGTGTCCGACAGCAATCTACTGCCTTTCCTGTGTGGTTAGGAGCATCTATTCCTGTTCTCTGTCACGGGTCACAACAATGACAAGCTGCTTACTGTTTTGTGCCACATTTCCCACAGTGCTCCTTTGTAGTTACCAATGATGTGTCCAACCTGAGCTCCAACAGGCTGCGTAGCATCCAGCGCTATCAGACGCCGGTGGTGGGGGTGGAGTACGTGGATAGCTGTGTGCAGAATGGAGGTCTTCTGCCGATCAATGAATACAAGCTGGATACTTCCTCTCTCTCTGCCCTCTCATATGATCCCCTTCTTTGCTTACCAAGGACATTGCCACTCACATATCAAGGTACCATTTATTATTGGTGGAAGTGTGACTGAGGGCCACAAATACATCAAGAACTACTTAGCAGATGTCTGATGAAGCAGATGATCCCCCTACATTACAGTCTTGTTTTCTTTGTTGCCCATGATAAATGTATACAGACAAAAATCACACTACTTCGCAGTTCCTCTCAGTTCAAAGAGCTTTACAGCTATTTTCCCAGGACTGTTTACCTCTGGGGTTGGCAACTGTTATAGATCACTCTTCCTGCTATCATAACCATGTTTTTGGTTACAGCAGTTCAGTGATAAACCTAAAATACGTTGGTGTTCAGCACAGGGCTTGTGCTCTTATGAAAAACCTGGCAAAGTCATGATGTGTAAAAAATTACAATTTCCTAGTAAGGAGAAGTTTTTGAAAAATAAATTATTCCAGAAAATGTTGACAAAGTCGTGCAAATTTGGTTTGTAGATATCTGCGTGCACATGAATTTCTTCATCAAACCATGCAGTTTGTTGTTGATTTGAGTTAAAATTTTATATTTTATGGTCGAAAATTTGTCATGTGTACACAAACGTTTCAGAAATTGTATGACCATGATATTTTTTTTCTCAATGGTGTGAAGAACTTGTGGAAATTTATTAGTAAAATTATACATCAACTTTTCTTTGGAACTGGAGACTTTTTCAAAAGCTAAAATAGAAATTTATTGATATAATATTATGTTACTTTTGCAGCAGATCAATGACTATGTAAGTCTATAAACTCTGTAAATACATACTATTGTATGATTTCATCTTGTCCACGAGTTAGAGAATGCAGACCAACTGAATCAAAGTCAGAACCCCACCCAGTTCCAGCAAGGTGACTCATGGATGTTCTGTCACTGCCTTTATTTACTTTGAGCACAGATTGAAGTCAAAAGTTCAGTACCTTTGTCTCTTTTCAGTGTCTGTATTGACACACAGGCAGCAGTCAGCAGATTTGTCACATCAGGTGTGTTTAAATGGTTGATATTTTTAGATTTCTTTTGAGCAAGTTGAAATCTGCCATAGAAAAGTGTCTTGAGAATCAGTTTGTTAAAATTCATAACTGCAGCAGATGCAAGGCTTTTATTGGAGATTGTCTCAACTTGAAGTTGAATTTGTTGCTAAGGTGTTTGTCTTACTAACTATAGAATCAAAGAGCACAGAGGTTGCAGAGCGGTCTAATAACCAAGATCAGCCCATGGAATATGAAAGACCGATTCTAGAGCTGGACACTGGTGAGGGAAGTGGAAACGTCCTGAAAAGGTTCAGGTAGGTCCAGGCAGTTTAAATTGTGATACACAAAGTCAAGTGTTACATGAACACTACATCGTTTTTGATGGAGAGTAAGACATTTTGTAGAAACACACCAATGTAAAATTTAGCATCTCCTCTAGTACAAATGTGTTGTAATATTTACCAAGTATGACTGCCACGTAAGGCTTGGATCTTGGTCAAGCTGATTGGCAAATAAGATAAAGCCTTATTTCACCTAAATTAATTTGTTATTTGAGGGCTTTAGTGAAAATAAAACAGTAAGATAGACCACAGTCAGTTTTTTGAAGAGGATTAATAATTTAAACGTTATTGCTGGGAATGTTAAAACCAACCAGAACTGATGGACCATGCTGGGCGGAAAAACGAGAGTAACTGGAAACTGTAGATTGCTTAAATAGGGCCCATAGACTTTGTTGGGAATAACATGGGTGAACGGACAGATTTCATACTATTCAGCTTCATACATGTCACTCAAAATACAGTCCTGGTCCTTAGACATCACTGCTGTTCCTCGAAGCTTTAAACGTGAAGCACCCTAAAATGCTCTTAATAAGCATTTCAAGGAAATTGAAGGAACATTTTCTCTGTAAAAAAAAGTATGGAAATCTGCATCCATTAGTCTTAGAAAATTTCATTCACTTGACACTTAAAGAAAGAACAGTGATATGTAAACAGATTTTGTTACATTTCACAGAATTTATACTGAAATGGACAAAGACCTCCCAATGTACCCAGATCATTTTGAAGTTGCCAAGTATTCCATCTTTCAAAAGGTATAGTTATTTTTATGTCATTGCCAACATTACTACCTTTCTTTGAGAGCACTAATGCTGAAGAAGGCTATCATTAATAGTATATATTACTCTGTAGATAAATAGGAACACCTGGAGTGTTCTGGAGCTGCAGAGTTTCAAAGGAAAGAAAAGGCAGCAGTACCGTGTGGTCAGGTACTGGAAGGATGATACAGACGCCCAGGTAAGTCTTTGGATAGTACAGCTTCCAGTGCATGTTACATCACAGGTTAGCTCATTTTAGACGCGTACACACGCATACACATGCGTACACACGTGTACACACACACACACACACACACACGCCTACACCGTGAAGCATGGAGGAGGAGGTGTGATGGTGTGGGGGTGCTTTACTGGTGACGCTGTTGGGGATTTATTCAAAATTGAAGGCACACTGAACCAGCACGGCTACCACAGTAGCCTTCAGCAACATGCTATCCCATCCGGTTTGCGTTTAGTTGAACCATCATTTACTTTTCAACAGGACAAAGACCCAAGTTGTCATATTTTGCATGAACCAAAACACCCCTACCCTGTGTATGTGTTGACAGAAGGGGGCAGTGAGAGATATGCTGGTGTATCCATCCACCTCAGAGGATGCTCTGGAGGTCTACCAGACCCTGGCAGAGACACTTGAGGAATCAGGATTGGAGCCTAGGACTCGCATCCCTACACAAGCCCTGGATCTTGGCTCTGCCCCCCTCCAACAGGTTTGCTAATGCAAATGATGAAGAGCTCTCAAAATGCAGAATGAGTTCCTGACAGTGTAACTGATACTTGGCTGGCATAGCCAAATATGTATCTACATATATAATAATATATGATATATAAAGCTTTCCTGCTTAATCCAATGAGCTGATCAGTTCATTAACATGTGCCTTGTTTGACTGGCAGCTTCTACTGGAGGAGACACTTAAGACAGGAGCCTTGTCACCGGATGTGGGCATCTTTGTGGAGCTTCTCTGGACTGAGGCCCTTGGTTGTCTTGGTACCCTCCTCAGCGTTTCAGCAGACAAACTCAGCCTCAGTGATGTAAGGTTTCTCTCCTTGGTGGTTCTGTTTGCTTGGGATGTCCCAGTATTCTGTTGTGTGTTTCACCATCTTCAAGCAAATACTGTTAATGCTCCACTCCATTCTGTGTGTTTTTAAAGGTGAGCAGAGTTGAGGGCTTGTTGATTCAAGCTCAGAGGAAGCTGAGAGAGGGGAATCATGCTGAAGTGACAGCTCTTCTGGGTGAGGTTTACAGCCTGCTGCCACACAGACAGCCCAGTCCATGTCCCAGTGCCAAGCTCATCTCTCAGAAGCTGGACCTCTGTCAGGTGTAATGGAGCACACATGCACAAATACATGGATACAAGCACATAATAAATATAAGGCAGCTATACATCTTTGTGATTAAAGCTACTTGATATGCACAGACAGTGTGCCTTAAAACTTATAAGCACACATAAAAGGCTCTACAGATGAGGCTTTTCATCAGTGATACCAAGTCATCTATCTCATGCAATTTTTGGTGAAACAGATAAGCTTCCCTTTTAATTAATACAGCTGCCTTCACTGGCATAACAAGACAGATATTTAGCCTCAATTTAGAGAGTGTAGTGTAGCATTTGCAGTTGAGTGATTACATGGTTAGGAGAAAAAAATCTTTGGCTCCTAAAGTTATTCTAAAGTACCTTTGTAATCCATCTATCCATCCATTTTCTACCACTTATCCTTTTAAGGGTCGCAGGGGGGCTGGAGCCTATCCCAGCAGCCTTCGAGTGTGAGGCGGTGTACACCCTGGATGGGTCACCAGTCCATTGTAGGGACAACACATATAGACAGACAACCATTCACACTCACAGTCACACCTACGGTCAACTTAGAGTATCAATCAGCCTCATCCCTTCTTGATGTCTTTGGACTGTGGGAGGAAGCTGGAGTACCAGAGAGAACCCACACAGGCACAGGGAGAACATGGAGACTCCACACAGAAAGATCCCGTGCCCAAGCAGGGGCTCGAAGGAGCCTTCTTGCTGTGAGGCCACAGTGCTAACCACTGCACCACCGTGCTACCTACATTTTTAATCCAGTAGTATTTCTTGTCATCAAATACCATCAAGATGGATTTTTTTGTTGTTGTTGTTCTTAAACATCTGAAATGCAAAGAATTCAGATTTTCTTTTTAATGTTTCAGCTGCACAGTGGTGCAGTGGTTAGCACTGTCACCTCATAGTAAGAAGGTTCTGGGTTCAAGTCCCGGCTCGGGCAGGGGATCTTTCTGTGTGGAGTCTGCATGTTCTCCCTATCCCTGCATGGGTTCTCTCCAGGTACTCCGGCTTCTTTCCAGAGACATGCAATTGGGGACGTGGCTGATTGGATTCTCTAAATTGGCTGTAGGCTTGAAATTGAGTGTGAATGGTTGTTTGTCTCTGTATGTTTGCCCTGCGATGGACTGGCGACCTGTCCAGGGTGAACCCTGCCTCTCGCCCGTAGCCACTGGGATAGGCTCCAGCCCCCCCACGACCCTGAATAGGAATAAGCGGAAGACAATGGATGGATTTTAATGTTTCAAGGTATCTGTTATTGTCAATCAGATTAACCTAGGTCATCACTATGCATGTCCATGCTAAAAATGCCTGTTTCTTTTATTAAGTTAATCAGAGATATTCTGAATGTGAGTGAGATGACGCTGGGAAGCCCTGTCCCTTCTTCTCTGGGGAAGTATCGTGCTCTGAGGTGCTGCATTGAAACTGTTCCTCCCAACAGCTCCGAATTCCAAGCTGTGACTGGGCTGCTCCAGGACAGGTAAAATACATCTTCAAAAATGTGTGATATTTTAGAGGGGAGTTAAATATGGCACCCGTTACTGAAATTCATCTGTTAAGATGTTAAATGTCACAGATGTACCAGAATCTTCACATAGTCCTACACATGTAGTCTGCCTACACTATTAACATTTGTGCTAAGAAAAATATAACTATACTTGTATTGATTTATGAATTTATACAGGAATAAAAAAATAAAGAAATGTATAGATACTAAGATGAATGCATGGATGTATGTGGAAATAAATGATTTCAAAAACATAAATATACGGTAGTTATACAGAAAAACTATAAGTATATGAAAGTAGAAATGCAAAGGACAAAATAACTTAATTTAAAGATAGAGAAATAATGTATAAGGCCAAAAAGTATTTATTTTGTATTTATTTATTTTTGCTTTAATTATTTCATTTATGTATTTATTTATAGGAGAGATCTATTGCAAGACATTTGTTTTTTACTCCCTAGGAAACTTGTCAGTGATGTTAACATTTTAGTTGAATTTTTCATTCTTACTGAATGCAGCAAATGTAAGTACTCGTATACTGCAGCATACACATTCAACAATGAAAGAGGAATACATTCATAAGGGTGTCAAGTCAAGTTGCTTTTATTTGGAAAGCCAAACCACGACAAAAGCTATCGCATGACACTTATCAAGTAGAGCAGGTCTAGCACCGAGTAAACAAGATGAAGGGAGAAAGAGGAGCTGAGAGTAAGACAGAGGGACAGGGGACAAGGAGAGTTATGACTCAACAAGCAGTAACAACAATGACTGCAAGAAGAGTAAACTAGCTACTGACAACAACATGTACCAGCTACTTAAGCAGTCAACCTCTGTATAATATGAGCATTGAAGTGCACACACTGATACTATTGCTAACACAATGCTGATGTACTATGTACATGAGGCCAGCACTGAGAATACTAACATGAATACTACTAGTAGTTATACTAATACTGATACTAAGGGTGGCAGCCTGAGCCTTGTCAGGTCTGCAACGTCCACCAGCAGCAGCATCAGTCATCATCATGTGATCTAAGCCTATTTCAGTTTAAATATGGGCTAGCCTAATCCATCCCTAACTGTAAACTATCAAAAAGGAAAGTCTTAAGTGTACTTTTAATGTTGAGAAGGTGTCTGCGTACCGGACTGAAACTGGGAGACAGTTCCACAGGAGAGAAGCCTGGTAACTGAAGGCTCTGGCACCCATTTTCCTTGGTGAGACTTAAGGAACCACAAGTAACCAATCATGGGAGTGAAAGGTTGTAGGTGTCAAGGTGTCAGATTAAAATTTCAAACTCAAATGTATTCTTTTTTATTCACATTCATTTTCTACTGACACGTTTCTCTGCCTATAGTTACATCTCATTGCCCATCTGTGCTTTCCAGTGAGGTAAATATCCAACAGATATTTCGTGTGAGCAGAAGTGTGGAAGTTCAAACCTTTAAGAGTGAACTCGGGAACTTGAGGCCCCTCCTCCACTGCTCGAGACCCAGCAACTTTGTAGGAATCCTGTCCCGGTAAGATTTCTCAAGCACACAGAGCCATGTTTTGTCACTTGACCATGTCAGTACAGGAGGCTTAGTGAGAGCAGCACATTAGCAACAGCAGTCGCAAAGTAATCTGTCTGTACATGTATGTCATATATTCATTATAGCTTTGATCATAAAACTGAAAGAAAAAAGATTTAAGCGGTACACTTGGGGTCATGGCTACTTGCACATTCACCACTGATACAAAAGCCATTACGTGGCCTATCTAGACAGCTGTACTGACTGAAAATAGAAACTAATCTGTTTTGTCGGACAATCATGAGACAAAAGACTGAGCAAATGCCACTCATTGCATCTCCTGTGGAGACATAACATTAGAGGACATAATGCTGATGTCTTGCTGCATTACCCTTAATCTAATTCCATCCGTTACCCTAACCCACTCTCATCCAAATCCGTATTTAGTTGAATTTTTAGATATTGTACTTAACATTTCTATTGTGAGAGGGACCTTCCCCTTGTTACATAAATATCTTTACCTCATACTGTGACGAAAACATCTTGACAGTTATAGTCCAAGTCTGTATCTACATATAATGTTGGAGGTTTCTTGCACAATATGAATTCTCTCCATGCCTCCATACCATCAAAAATGTTGGGCTCATTTATATTTCATATTTCATACTGACTCAAAAGGTTATCATTTGAATGCTTTAACAGTTCACATACGGTAATTAAGTTCCCAAGAAGTCTTTAACAGTGAAGAAAACCATAAAACACCAAAATTTTGGACAAATTACAGTCTGTTTGCGTTCAAGCTATAATTCAAAGAGCAGAAAACAAGGATGGATGACAGTGGGAGTGAGATTGTGTTTTCTACGCACAACCAGGTGCGTTCATGTTAGTGAGTGATATCATCATTTGACAACTGGAATGAGCACACCTTGTCTGAAAACACACACACACCAGCAGTGTGACTTGTTCCTCCACTCAGTAAGACAAATTATCAGGAGCATTTTGTATGTGAATAGTGTTTATTTATCATTTTGTGGATCCAAACAGCAAACCATAAAATAATCACCTTTTATCGTATATATGATTCAATTATATGTTTGAAGTGAATATGAAAAAAATATTTTGATATTTAATTAATGAACTATTGATTATATATTCTTGTATTGTAGTTAATCCTGACAGTAACATATTCCACTGCAAACTTTACAGCCACACAGTGAAACCACCAGAAGCTAAAAAATATACTGTGACACATTTTTGGTCACAATGCCAATTTTCACTTACCGTATTTTCCGCACTATAAGGCGCGGATTATAAGACGCACCTTCAATGAATGGCCTATTTTAAAACTGTTTCATATATAGGGTGCACCGCATTACAAGGCGCATAGAATAGAAACAACTGTAGTGGCTTGGGTTGCGTTATGCATCCACTAGATGGAGCTGCGCGAAAGGGAACATCAACAAAACAGTCAGATAAGTCAGTCAGTAAAGCTTTATTAATAGAATACAAACCAACGTTCTGACAACTCCGTTCACTCCCAAAACAAGTTAGTGCATTCACTATACGGTACGTACTGGTAGCTGCGTGACTGATAGCCTTGAGTTTGAACTCTGTGTCGTAAGCGTGTCTCTTGAAAGGAGCCACTTTGGTGTCTTAATACAAACACAAGTGGTGTGGGACTGGAATTCCCCTTAACTGTTTTTACCGCTGTTACTTCAGCGACGCCCCCTGACTACAGTAGCCATAATTAACCAATATTGATCCATATATAAGGCGCATTGGATTATAAGGCGCACTGTCGGTTTTTGAGAGAATTAAAGGCTTTTAGGTGCACCTTATAGTACGGAAAATATGGTACAAGTCAATAATCTTGGCTCTTTGTTTTTATTCTCTCTTTAGTGGTCTGCTGCTGCCTTGTGTTGGAGTGGGGCATCATGGAATAGAAAGAACAGATGCTGGTAATCTTGGAAGTGGTATCTACTTCAGCAGTGCCATGAGGTCAGCGGAGTATTTTATAGTTCAACACATGACATCCTCTTCTACTATAATTATGCAAAAATATGTCAATTAACCCAAGATACAGAGTTCACATTTTTACTCTTGACTTCTTCTTTTTGATTAGATTTTTTGATAGATTTGAAACATAAAAAATTGAACTAAAATAATTGTATGAGCATGTCTAAATTGATGAAAATTGAAGTTTTATTTATGATATAGGTATGTATTTCATTTCATCATCAGGGGACCTTGATTGTATCAGCACACATCTTTAATATGGTGGTCCTTACTCCTGATATCCTCCTACAGCACCTGCCTGAAATACTCCAAGCCCTGTGAGACAAATGGTTCTCGGCTGCTGCTAGTGTGTGAAGTGGCATTGGGAAGGTGTGTGGAATTCCATGAAAAAGACCCCACACTTATTCAGGCACCTGAGGGATATGACAGCGTGCATGCAGTCCGCCAAACCCCAAGCACTCACTCTGAGTTTGAGGTACAACTGTTTGTGAGTGAATGCTAAGAAAAAGTAGTGCTATGAAGCACATACACAAATTTGTGTTTTTGGTACTATGTTTTGATAGTAAGTACTTAACTCATTTTTTACGACGTGGCCTTTGCCTGATTTTAGGTGTTGCTACTATGAAATGTTAGTCCTTATCAATTTCAATGTCAGTGTTCAGTTAAGCTGAATGGATTACTTTATACCTGGTTATTACATCCAAATAATAATATCAGTAATCATCCTCCTACTAATCATTCATTTTTTCTTTGTTTAGAATATCCTACAACTTTATCCCATATTATGATTATATTTACTCACATGTTCTAGGATGATGAGTTTGTGGTATACAGCCCTGATCAGGTGAAGTTGAAGTATGTGGTCCAGTTCAGTCGCAATGGAGACCAACTGACTGAGTTCAAGCCATCTATCGACACCTCAGCCGAGCTATGCCTGCCCTCTGCTGACCAAGGTGAGCACTACACACCTGCGCATTACTTTTTTAATGTCCTGTTCTTTGGTCCTCTTAAGCTTTAACGTGGATCGTTTTTCTTGAGACAGCAGAAGGAAAGAAGGATCACCATGAAGTATAACTTGCTCTAGTTTCAAAAGCAGTATGTCATTAAGGCTGTAAAGATCTCCCTAATACAGACCCTGAAGGGTCTGTATTCATAAAGGATCACTTCTAATCACCAGGATTTCTCTTTGTGCCACTTAAGTTTCTCAGCAGTTTCCTCTGCATTTGATTCGATCAATTTACAAAGCTGCTAAACATTTTTGACTCTTTTATTTAGGAGATTGAAAAAAAGCACAAGGTAATTTAAGGCTAAAATATTTTCGAATACAGCATTTATGCAGACCATATGCTGCCATGGAGTACTCAGTGTGTATATTTGTTTACACGCTGTTCTCAGTATTGCTGTTGGTGTGTAATGATGTGCTGGAGTTGGACACATAATGCCAACCGTCACACATGTGACACAACCAACCTGATAAAGGGGCCTGGCAAAGAGCTGAACCAAGCGTTCTACATGCAGCTCTATGGCAGTTATGTGTAGGAGTGGAGTCTCATAACTCCCAAGGGAATGCCACAGAATGGGTAAATTTGTTCCTTCAGGGGTCAAAAGACCAAAAGCACCTACTTAGGACATTATAATCCTGCTTTGGTGTCTCTATGGGTCCTGACTCAAGGACCCTAAGGGGAGGACTGTTATACCTAGTTGTGTGATGAACATGATTTGCTGATCAGGAACAAAGAACTATTGGTAAAATTCACAGCTGGTCCTTGCTGGGCTACAAGAGATGTTATGTTGAAGATTTCTTGCTCCCGCATCAGAGTAGATCCCAACCAATTGTCCATGTAAGGAGAAACATGCATTCGCTTGGTCTGCAAAGGGAAGGCTTTGTTGCAGTGCAAAAGATCAGCGGAGCTGGTAAAAGCTAGAATATGAACAACAAGCTAACCCAACTCTCAAACGAAGCTTAAGGAACTGCTTGTAGTGTGTGTCATTGACACATTAAAATTAGTATAAATCAAATCGATGTTTATAAACCAGTCACTCTGATTATTTTAAAGTCAAATCTTTCATGATATCATATATTCCTCTAGCCCAGACTCCCTTTAAAGAATCAGCAATTTTACTGATGCAACGCACAGCAGGCTTTCTGCTCCGCCCAGAATCGGAGGTTCCCATCCATCTGGCCAATCAATACAGCCCCCAAGAAGTGGTGCACTCCATGTCAGAGACAGACTCTGCTGACCTGCTGTAGCTTGTGTTCATCAGGCAACGGATAGAGGTGCAGTTTAACTGCAGGTCCAAGCAAAGTGCTCTAGTGCTCTGCTAACTTCCATGATTTCTCTGTCAAAAGTAATACTAAAGCCCGAGTTGAGTAAATTAATTTTTCAATTGCTGGCTGGTTGCTTCCAGTAAGTAGCTGTTTTTTTTTTTTACAGTAATCATGTTTCGGTTTTGCATGTGTCCATTTAAGTTATACAATGAATAACATAACAATAAAGCTAAATGCAGCAAGATAAGGTGTGTGTGTGTGTGTGTGTGTGTGTGTGTGTGTGTGTGTGTGTGTGTGTGTGTGTGTGCGTGCGTGCGTGTGTGCACGTGTGTGTGTGCCTGCACGTGTGTGTACTTGTGTGTGTAGTGATTTCGATGGATGGGGGGATTGAATTCCTCAAAAATCGTCTAGAGGATGTGAAGGCTGGACTGCTGGACAGCTCTGGACAGCAACTCCCCCTGCAGGCCATCAATGTGAAGTGCAAACTGATGGATTTGCTCTCTCAGGTGAAAAAATTAAAATACTTATTGTCTCCTCACTCTCTTAATCAGTTTTGAAATTTGGTCAGGCCAAAATGTGCAATCAAGAAATGGATTCTCTTGCATGCAGGTGTTTAAGTTTCCAAAAATACAGCATACTGCTGATTGTAAATCCTTCACTTGTCATTGCACATCAAGCAGTAACAATCAATGTTCTCTCATTTGTCCTGAATATGCACTATCTTAATCATCTTCTTTAGGTCATCATCTTCCAAACATACACCAATCAGAGCAACGTGCCAATTGAAGCAAAGTATGTTTTCCCATTGGATGATACTGCAGCAGTGTGTGGCTTTGAAGCTTTCATCAATGGAAAACATGTGGTGGGACAGGTAACGCTGGTTTTCCTTTACCGTGAAGTACTTATTGAGTCGACCTCTGCTCCACAGGCTGTGCCACAGCTCACTTGCTGCGCAAATGCCTTTCATTGTCCATGAGAGCTTTTTCAGAGGTGGAGCCCTTGCCCTATTTACAAGTGTATTAAACATGTATTTGCAGCTTTGGATGTGGTAATAGATGCTTTGTGGCTGGACATGTACATTTGTTGACTGTAATTGTCTCTGATTCCTGTTTTAAAGTAGCTCCTAGGACTCTCATCAGATGATTTAGTTGTACGGATGCCTCTGTATGACATACATTGGCAAATGAGTGTCAGCCAGGAGATTCCTCATTGCTTCATCTAAAAGCCTACGTTTTAGTCGGTTTCCCAGTAAAATAAAACAAAACAATGACTACTCAGCACCAGAGGCACGACGATTGCTTGTAGTCTTACACAGGATGCCCATTTCCCCTTCATCATATTAGTTATTTATTTTACGTAGGCAATCAGATACATTACCTCATTAGAAACTTCACATCCTGCTTTCGGCATTCCTATTATTCTGTTATACTCAAAATGAATGTGTGTGCTCCATCCAGCCTGATACAAGCAACTTACGAACTTTACATTTTGAGGCAGTGGTGCTCATAAGAAATGCAGTCTGTATTCAAAACACCGCCATATATGGCCAGAGGGACTGCCGAACAAACTGAAAGTTAGTGGCAGCTGTTTTAGATGTCAAAATACAGAAGGTGTCATAAACCTGTGTTTTTGTTTATTTTCTCAAATGATGGTCGTTATCTTAAATCTTAATCAAGATTTCATCGATGCTGTGATCATTTTTCACACTCCTCATGTCTGACAGCTGAGCAGAGAAATATTTAAATCACAAGTTATAGAGTGTCACCTGCATCAAAATGTACTATGTAATCAGAAATGGCAGGAGAAGTAACAAAGGTTGAATGAAGTCTTTTATACTTCTCCACCCCAAACCACCTCCAACCGCATCTCGGTCTTTGTGAATACAGTTTTGTTCTGTGTAGGTCTGTCATGGTAACAACGCTTTTTGGCCGAGTTTCCCAGAAATTGATAATTGATATTATTGGCATTTTAAGAGCATTTTATGATACTTGAAATAATGATAATGTAATTGCATAATAATGCAAGTACTTTTTTCAGAGCGTAATTAATATTCAATTCTTAAGAATATCCATAGTCGTCAGACATTAGATTTAGAATCTGAAAAAGATTGAAATATCCTAAACTTAAAAAAATCTAATGACATTATCCACAAAAACTGTATGTTTTGTCATTCTTATGCTAACAAACACATAAAAAGTACTGAGCAATATATTGTAATATTATTGAGTTAAGGTTTATTTATGGTACAATAAGTAGATATAGGTCATTATTATTGTGACAGGCCCAACTGCATATGTAAGACAAAGCCAGTAACAGAAAAGGTGTTTATACATAAATTAAATTCAGTACAGGAAAAATTATTAACAACATAGTTTTATGCTTCAGAGATGCAAGTCAGTTCAGTAAAAGTAGCCCTCTGTGGGCTACACAACTCACAGTCCTGAGTGTCACAGATGATACAGCAATGCCACAAGTCTTTGACTTAGTGAGCCCTGCTGTTGACAGGCTGTTTTCTTCTACCGGTAATTGAAAAATGAGTGGTAGGATTCATTTTCATTTTCTCACATAAATTAATACACTTGGTTCTGTGCCTCTATCACAGGTGAAAGAGAAAGAGATGGCTCGCAAGGAGTACCGGGAAGCTATTCAGAAGGGCCATGGTGCCTACCTCATGGATCAGGATGCCCCTGTACGTCTGCACACCACCAAACACACACACAAGGATGATATGGGCTATTTCTATATGAGTCCAAAACGCCAACATTTTAGTTATCACACTGATTACTTGTTACCATATACCTGATTTAATTTAATTAAATGATAATTTAATACAAGTTTTATCTCAGTAACTTGAGTTGTGATGTGTGTGTTCCCTGCAGGATGTTTTCACCATTAGTGTGGGCAATCTGCCACCAGGTGCGACTGTCCTCATTAAAGTTACCTTTGTGTCTGAGCTGATCATCAGGGATGGAAGTATCTTCTTCTCCCTGCCTGGGAGTGTTGCTCCATGGCAGGAAAGCGCAGCACTCAACCAGACCACACAAGTAAGGAGAGCTTGCATAGCACTCCAAATATAATCTCTTGATTTGTTTGAGAAGAAAGACAAAAAGGGAACAAGAGTTTATGTTTTAAGACATTTCATTCCATCTTCTCGTCGGAGCTAAGAGTTTTTTGTGGGTTTTCTATTGCTCACCAGGTCACTTTGGAGAAAGTGTGTGTGACCGGTGAAGCAGCAATTGAGAGGTGAGCTATACCCTGGACATTTTTAAATGATACTTAACCAAGAAGTTTATTTTTGACGCTCAGAGAACATCAGTCTGTCAGTGTGGCTTAGGACATATTTGCGTTCACACGGTTTAAAGAATGTCGCCAGATGGGGCCCAGACAACCTCTGAATGTGAATGGATTTGAGTGTGTGTTCACACATGTAGTTTGAACTGTTCCCTCGAGATCGTACTGCTCAAAAGTATATTTTGCCTTCAAGCACTCACTCGTCATTGACCACTCTTTGTGTCATTGTTGTCACTTCTTTGTGACTTTTGAATGCAGAATGAGCCCGGCGCATACCTTTACCTTGACCACAAACTAGAAACAACAGCAAAACTTTACAAAGATGTCAATTTACAAACTCTCAATTGCATCATCTATTATAGTCCGCGTCTTTAACCATCCCAGCTTTCAGTATTCCACAATCTCATTGATCTGGTCTGTACTAAGTGAGGTATCTCTTTAATAAAATTTCTGATGAAATTAATTGCTAGAAGATGCTGTCAAAGTTTTTAGTGGCCGTTGGTGTGGTGTAGCAATTCCAAAGAGGTGTGTTATTTGCCTTTGATTCTTTGCTAAATTGTTTTCACAGAGTACACTTGAATGTATGAAACTCAGTTCTGAGTTTATTGCGTTTCTCTTTTCCTCCAGAACATTCACCCTGGACATGTCAATCGAGATGCCCTATGAGATCACAAACCTGCAATGTATCACTCATAAAGTCAAGATGAAGGTCAATTTGATGTTTTCACATTATTCTATCAAACTTAATTGGGACAAAATTAGAATTAAATGAATTCTTATATTGTTTCTTTTTGAACACTTGCATGTAATTAAGATCAGAATTAACGTACTTGCATTCTGAATTTAGTATTTTTTTCTGCTGCTTAAGCTGAGTAAGCAATTTTTTTTTTAAGTTGTGGAAAATATAGTTTCATATCAAATACATAGTGTTACTTACATTCCATATGTGTGTGTTCCCACAGAGAACAGACTGTAAGGCTGTTGTGAGTGTGCTGCCAGGAGAAGTTATTGGTCCAGAAGGTTTCCAACTGTCAGTCAGTCTTTCTTTGGTGCATTTGCCCAGGATGTGGGTTGAGAAACATCCTGAAAAAGACAGCCAGGTGTGACAGTCTGTTTTCTCCTGCTCCCTTACTGTGTGTTTTAAATATTTTTTGTTGTTGTTTTTACTAACCCGTCTCTCCTACAGGCCTGCATGTTGGTATTCTACCCAGACTTTGACATAAATCCCAGTTCAACTTCTGATGAAGTTGTCCTGTTGTTGGACACATCAGAATCCATGAGGGGAGTGACTCTCTGCACAGCCCAGAGGATTGCCCTGCAAGTCCTCAAAACACTTGACCCGAATACCAGAATCAATGTCATCTGCTTTGGCACAGGTCAGTGTTATCCCTTTTTTATAGTAATGAAGTAAGTGCTTGGAACGTTAATGCTTGCGATAAATCTAGAAACCTTAGCGCATTCATTTTAAGTTAATGCAAATTAAGGATATGACCCACTCTATCCTGAAGTTCGAATGTGCATTTACCAAAATGCATGAGGTGTATTTAGCAAATCATCCCTTTGTAGTATCTATATAGAAGGTCAACACAGCCTATTTGTGAAAGGCGGTTTGTCAGTTCTAATGTAAGAAGTTTGACATTTCAAACAGTGTTGCAAACACAGCAGAGCTGAAAGTTTAGTGGGCTTCTCTCTGGTCCAGGACACAGCCTCTGATAATTTAACTAACTGATGATGGCAATGCCAGTCTAGCTCTACTGTAGTATCCTGGGCTGGACTCAGTAATCCAGTGAGAGGGATGAACTCAAAACACGTCCTTCCTTTGAGACTCTGCAGTTACATACACACTTCACTCAGCTGCATACAAAGACTTTTATTTGTTTGCCAGCCATTACCTTACCCTGCAACTGCCTCAATAAACCGTAAGATGGCTACAGCATCACACACCTGACCACTCTGTTACAAACCTTTGTTACAAAGCGGATTGAGATACTGCTTTAGAAAACGATGGAAATTTAGAAACTCAGATGTTATTTATTTGGTTTTTTAAAAAATGATTCCTAGAAAAGTAGCATGCCTTTCTCTACTCTTCCTCCTCGACTCGAGTGTCACACAGATTAATTTATCTCTCCCTTAAAAGTAAAACAAAATACTATTATTTTAATCTTGCAAGTAATCTTGAGTAATGATATGATTTTGTGTGTAATTGAAACCCTAGAGAAAAATAAGAACCATTTCTTGCCATCAAGATACTTATCTCACCTTAAAAGTTCTAATTAAAGAATGGAGAAATAAATAAACTACACTGCAAGCAATAAAAGAAAAGAAATTCACAGAAAACATGAAAAATATGTAATGTAATACACATAAAATGCTTCATGAGTAATGTGAGTTGATCCTTCATGTAGATCACTCTGCTCAAAAATATAATTAAAAATATATATTGTTGTTAATTTGATCAAAAATCTGTTATTGAGTGGTCAATATGCAGTTGTATGCCATTGAATAACTGCATGCGTGATTTACAGAGAAACATTTTTCGATTGTGTCTCTGTCCGTCAGATCATGCTCAAGCTTTCCTGGTAGCACAGCCGCTTGTTCAAGTTCGACAAGCAGCTGAGAGCTTCATCAAGGTGAGTTACGTGGAAGACTAACTTATTTCTGTACAACGCTATATGGTCTACAACATCTTAAATCAAAAACTGTGTTGACGTACCATATGGTAGTATCCAACATATTCATCCTGTACTAAAATAGTAAACATAGTTTAGAATTCCTCTTAAATCAATGGTTTAAAAACATAGAATAAATCTGTACATACATCCATGAGAGGAACTTGGTCTTGACATAACATTGTATATCTTTAATACCATATCATCAGTTGTTGTTATAAAATAATGTATTTTACAATAAAAACACTAAAATAAACAGTTGAAGAGCTGAGTCCGAATTTTTTTAATATTGATTTTGTACAACAAAAGAATATGTAACGACAAATCTCAAATCTCACATTGTATGCTTCTGTTGTGTAGCACTTGTCCCCAGTGGGGGGCAGCACTGAGCTGTGGCGCCCCTTACGAGCTCTCAGCCTCCTGCCTTCATCCCGTGGCATCAGAAACCTGCTCCTGCTCTCTGACGGCCACATCCAGAATGCAGGTGTTAGCCTGCAACTGCTCCGAGACAATGCTCAACACACCCGGCTCTTCACATGCGGTCTAAGGTGTGACTACCAGGCGATATATTGAGTTTGACTTTTCTTTGTTACTGACAGAACATGAAAGGAAATTTAGAAGTGTGTTTGCATTAAATGTCATTGAATAGATGTCACACAATGTGGATCAGAGTGCATTCAAGCTATAGTTTTTAGTTAAGTCTTAGCCATGTACGTACAAACACACAGGCACCCGTCCATTGCTACATCTTCAGGGCTACACAACAGTGCACTCTATAACTACCAGCATCAAAGCCGAGACCTCCCTAGTAGGAAAATATGAAGTGATGAATTACAAATACAAAAACGTAAACTTTCTATGCAGTCTTTATTATTAATACACAAATCAACACAATGAAAATATGATATACACACACACACACACACACACACACACACACACTCTCTCTCTCTCTAACAAACTCCTTACGGAGTACGCGGAGGTACTCCATAAGGAGAACCCACGCAGGCACAGGGAGAACATGCAGACTCCACAAAGAAAGATCCCATGCTAAAACCGGGGCTCAAACCCAGAACCTTCTTGCTGTGAGGCAACAGTGCTGACCACTGTACCACCGTGCTGCCAAAACCTTCTTAGTACAACTGAATAATTATTCATGTGTTACAACCTTTAGTGTACGATGACGGAAAATTGTCCCTCATACCTGCTTTGGGGTCATAAGCATCATTGTCTCAGGAGCACTATCTCGGCATTACTCTAACATACACTCCATGCTTTTTCTTTGTCTTTCATTTTTACAAAGCAGACTTTATATAAATTCAGATTATTACTATAACTATGCATTTTTTTCTTTCTTAGTTAAGTATTGCTGTGCACTCAACATGTCATTGGGTGAATTAATTGACCAATGTGTGGTTTTAATGCATGTATCATGACACAAACATTTCACCATTCAACTGATAACATCAACTTTGAAATGCTAATGTTTGGTTAACCAATTAATGTGGACTTCCCTGTTTGCAATTGTACTGGCTGGTATATACACTGGATTGGTTTTAATAACACTAATCTAATTCTTGAAGTGTAAATTGCAACTGTGTACATCAACGTGTGCATCAGATCAGTATCGGCAGACACTCACTATTATAGGAACGCAACCAGAGGGGAAGCATAAAAACTGAATTTGGACATCCCTGTATGTTATTCTGATCCAGCAGCATACATGTCTAAATTGTATGGAATAAATATAATCTGAAAGGGGTTAAAATGCAAATTCAAAACTTGCTGGTAAAATAAATGTAGGTGATTGTTCCCAATATATGTGAGATCCAATCACAGATGCTGAGCTCAAGGAGAAATATTAACATCTATGAAGGACCATTTTGATTTAAGAGTAAAGCTCTTCAGAGATATTTAAAACTCTAAACAGCATCCACATCTTATTTCTATTCAAGTAAATGGCTTCATACATTTTATAGATGTGTCTTGAGTGTTGCATTGCTTCACCCTCATCTGCCGTAATCTACAGCAAGAGGTTTTTTTTGTTTTTTGTTTTTTTTTTATTCAGTGACAGACATTTGACAAGTCTGTGTTTGTGTCCCTTTGTTATTTCAGCCAAACAGCTAATCGGCACATGCTTAGAGCCCTGGCCCTGGCAGGGAGTGGAGCCTATGAGTTCTTTGACACAAAAACAAAACATAACTGGGCAGAGAAGGTGAGACTGACTATACCAATGGGTCATTTTATGAAAAAGCAAAGAAACAAATATATTCCCATCCCATATATTCCCATTGTAATTATGTTAGTAGGGTGCCAATAAGTTTCAGAATATGGATAAACTAAGTTATAATGTATATTCAATATAATCAGTACTTTTAGCTTCACAATCACAAAATCTTAATAATTTTAATGCAAAAATGAACACATATGATCAATAATCCCAGTAAATTATTGTTCCACTTTTTGCTTTGTCTGTTTTGGCTGTAGGTGGTATGTCAAGTTAGGCGCATGGCATCTCCAGGCTGCAGTTCAGTGTCAGTTAAGTGGCAGCGGTTCAACCCAATCGCGTCCCCTCCTGTGCAGGCCCCCAAGCAGCTCAATGCTCTCTTCAATGACTGTCAGACCCTTGTCTATGGCTTTGTGCCTCATTGCACGCAGGTATGCAAATATTTGCAAAGTGAATAATACTTTTTCGTACATTATCTCAGATTTTCAGAAGTGTGTTAATTACTCTGAATGTACAACTTCCATGGTTTTTAAAAAGCAATCATAAATCAACCTTGAACCTTGAAGTTATTTCAATTTCTAAAGGCCACCCTTCTTGGCAACCTGAGTGGTCAGGAGCTCCAAACCATGGTGTCAACCAGTGAACTGCAGAAAACCAAGGGCACAGTAAGAAAACAGACATTCACAGAGTTTGTATCGCCTTCGTTAACAGCCCTTGATCAGTGGGTTTGTTATAGGTTCACAGCAACTTTTTGGGAAATATTGTTAGTGTCCATCCTTCCTAGAGCCATTCAGAAAAAAAATAGACACTTTCTGCTCTGTGTTGCATTGGAGACCTGAGACCAACAAACGCTGACTTACTGCCACTTAGCTTTGCATAATAGAAGTTCTTAAATGGACACATTAGCACAGCTTCATCTTGCCTGGTCAGCTTCCATATCCCATTGCCCCTTCACTGTGTATTCTGGTTCTAGTTTAGGTTCAGGAACTCAGTTTGTCCAGAGATAATCCTCCTCATCCTCTCACAAAGTCGGCCATGACAGATAGATGTCATCAACAGACATTTTGTTTAGAGAGCCAGAGTTACAATGTGGGTTTGGAAGTGTTCCGTGAAACCACTACATTCAGTAGTCTTGTCAAGAAAGTATGTGTCTGATTCTAAAATTACAATGTTTTGTGATTTTGAATTGTTACATGATAGTGAATATTATACACAACATTTTATCATTTTCTTAATGCAGACAAAGATTGTTGAAGAGAACACTGTATTTGATGACAAAGGCATGCTAACGCTTTTCACCAGGAGCCGTCCATTGTGCTAAGCTTATTGCCAGTCACCGGGTCCTGTGGGTCTCAGCTCCCCAAACAATCACAGAGGCGAGAGAAATATCTATTTTTTTATCTGAATCTTGGGAGGATGGACAATAAGTGTTATTCCCAAAAGGTTGACATTTTCCTTAAACTGAAAGAAAGTAAAACTTAAACGATCAAATATGAGAGATTGAACTAAATTTTAGCAAAGAACACATCCGTAGTGTAAATTCATGAAACAAGTTAGTTAAGTTCAGTCATGTTCTTGATGGAATTTTTTTCACCATAGTGCCGGTATCTTTTTTTTATTTCTGTATTTAGTTTCTTCATAAACTCACAGCACGAGCCCTCATCAAGGATTACGAAGATGGAAACCTAGATTCCAATGAGGCTGAACATGAGGTTTGTTTGTATGTTTGAGTGAGTGATTCTAGTCGCAAACCCATTTGGCTGTCTATTTCCAAACAGAAAATGTCATGTTGACTTAGATTTTTGGTTTCCTAGGGGAAAAAAAGCGAGTTGAAGTCCTTCATCATTGAATTAAGCAAGGAGTTCTCCATCTTGTCTCAGTTCACCAGCTTTATAGCTGTTGAAGAAAGGGTTTGTGCAATATTCAACCCCCTTGTTATTAACTTATTTATTTTCATATCTGGAAGCTACTCCGTAGCCCCAACTACTAATTTTGCATCATGGACTTGTTTCAGGACTCTGGACAAACAGGAGAGGGTTTTACAGACATACCCAAGGTGATCTCAGAGGAAGATGTGGACTTCCTCCCTTACATCAGCTGGATATCACCCCAAAACAACAATGTAAAGGAGGAATGGGAATGTTTGCAATCTTCCATGGGGGTAATGCCAGAACCAGGTGTTGAGTAATTAAGACTTGTTAATTTTACTAAATTCCCCTTTAATGAGCTGGATTTGACTCTCTTCTTGCAGGAAGATTTTTGTGGAGTGGAGGCGGACATGGTTGGTGATTTTTACTTTGACTTATATCATATGTATCCAAACATATGTACTTTCCGTGAGCTGTAGTGAATTGTCCTTAAACACTATTGATAATAAAATGATACATTTTATTAAAAAATAATTATCATTTGAAGTCCACTCCACCAGTGCTCTCTTACTGTTACTAACACCAGATTAGAGGAAAACACTGGTGAAAAAAGAAATCGTCATAATCATATTAATGAATTATAGAACACATCTTCAATAGTTTTTAATAACATTGTCCAGTGTTGTGGTCGTCACCAAGTACTGTTTAGGTTCCAAATAGTGTATTTTAGTTTGTAAAATCGCTGCAGTGTACATGAACTGTGAGATAAAAAGAGCGGCAGTAGCCAGGCACTCCTTACTGCATGGCTTGTATAGCCTACATGAGCAAAGTGTGTGAATAATGAAACTCCACATCTTCATTATCATAATGCAGCAAAGTTCATCACAACAAAGCTGAAATATAAAAATTATTGCCCCGACCTACAAAGCTATGCTTTCAGATCATTTCGGGACGCCACTGATTCATGCAATCACGTTATGGTTAGCCATCTATCTGATCGCTAAACACACAAATACCACAGAGGAGCTCGTGTAACAATGCATGATCAACTTTTCTGACTCTTTCTCGTCGTTGCCATGATTAAAAAAAATCTGACAACTACTGAAGATGAAACACTACTTTGGCCAAAATCGTCTTATTTTCACTGTAGTTTTGACCGCTATGATAAGTCCCCCTTACATGTGCACTTCTGTATTATATACTACAGCAGGACAATGAAACATGCACAGAACGCTGTGGCCAGTTGTGGTCTGTACATACTGAAGTAATTTGATACATAATTGCATTATCTCAGTAAATTAGTCCAGCTTTGAAATTTTCCATCCATTCTGACAAATATATGTAAATTAATTTTTCAAGTCCTGTTTTCATTGAACTAACATAATAATTTGACACGTTCCAACATCCTGTCAATGTTCTGATAGTTATCAAAGAACGGCAATGCAGAATGATTTATTTTCTGTTGTGTGTTGATGTTTGAATTACAGAGTCCAACAGAATTTTTTGACGACGACCCGGAATTTGTGTTTGGCAGCAGGAGACCCCGCAAAATGAGGAAAGAGTTTTTTTCTTCACCAGAAGAATTTACTGTGGATAAACAGAGGGAATATCATGACTTAGACTCCACCGTCTCCCCCATCTCTTTTGAATCTGACATTGATGAGTTGGTCCCATTAACCATGTCATTACCACCTCCACTTCCTGCTGCTGTTCCTCAGTCCATGTCATTACTACATTCAGATCTTGCTGTTGTCCCTGAATCAGTGGCATTATCATGTCCGCTTCCTCTCCTGGGTTCTCCCCCATTACCACCTCCACCTGTTATTCGTCGCTCTTACCGCATGTCATCACCTGAAGGTGCCTCTTTTGAAAGTGACGAGCTTCCTGTAATCCAAAGGTCAGTGAGGATGGTTGATGATCTCTGTGAGTGGATGATAGATGAACCTCACGTGAATGATTCAGTGACCCCTCTGTGGAGAACGGAATCACATCATACTTGGAACCAAGAAGTAAGTTATGGTCTAATTCTACTACTACTATAACAACCACAACTACTGTGATGTGTGATGAAATCCTGATTTGTCTGACTTATTTGTTCCCAATAAGAATGATTTTAGGAGGCTCTATGTCCCCAACTGATATGGCTCAAACTTAAAGCTATACTGTATGCAGAGAACCACACTCCGAATGGTTAAAGAAAAAAAAATGTAAAAAGTTTTTTCTTTTTTTTAGAGCAATGTCTTTTTTTTTTTTTTGTCCATCGTTCCTTTTGAACAACAGTGAATCCAGCCATGGTCCAGTCCTGAAGGATTTTATCAGCTGGTGTGATCAGTCTCTCTAGGTGCTCAACACATCCAAAACAAAGGATAGGATTGTTGATTTTAGGACACAGTCTCCAAACCATGAGGGTCAATCTGTAGAATGCTTGGAGAGCTGCAAATATCTTGGGAATGTCACTGATGCCAAACTTACTTTTGACAAGAATTGTGAGGCAGTGTGCAAGAAGGGACATTAGTGTTTGTTTTACCTTCAGAAACTGTCCCGTTTTAATAATGACAAAACTAGGCTGACCTTACTTTACAGAGCTCTTATAGAGTCTTTGTTATCTTTTGCCCTGGTGTCCTGGTTTGGTAATCTGTCACTACAGGATAAATATTCCCTGAACCAGATTATCAAAAGAGCTGGTAGGCTAATTGGGGAGCCTCAACTCACTATTTCGGCACTCTTTGACGCACAGCTACAGCGTAAAACCAGCTCTGTTCTTAATGACTGCTCACATCTCTTGCATGGGGAGTTCCAGCTACTTCGCTCTGGCTGTTGTTTTGTTGCCCCAAAGGGTAGGACAAAACCGTATAGAAGCAGCTTTGTACCTTCAGCAATTGTAATGCTGAATAGTGAGTCCACAAGGTGATATTGATCATACTGAACTTTAGTTAGATCCAGGGAGATATAAAGAATTTTTTTTTATGACTATATGTATTTTGGGACAATTTTATTGTTTTTCTATCGTGTGATCTGTCTGTTTTGATGTCCGTTATTGTATATTTGGATTTCTGAATTCCCATCTGCTAAACAAATGTACTATTTGGTATTAGTAAAAGTACCTTGACCACAACCTTTTCTTTTGCAGAGTTACGCTTCCCCTGTATTTGGTTCCTTACATAGGTCACAGAGAGCGTGTCTGACAGACTTGGTCATCAAATCAGCTGCAAAAAAGGTGCCTCGCCAAAATAAAAAATCAATGACGCGGTAAGTCTGTAAAAGAAGACAGCCCATTCACTTTTTTTGCAGTTACCCACACAAAACCTAATAGAGACTGTATCCCCACCCCCACCCCCACCATGTCAGTATTAACACTCTAATATAAACAGAAAAGAAATCAATTAGAAAAATCTAATACAAAAATTAAAACAAAACTGAGTTAATCCAGAAGAATATAGGAATTAAATGTGTACCATTAAAAAGATCTCTGTCATCAAAAGCTGTATTAGTTAATGATATCTGACAACCATATGAACCCGTTCATTCTCACAGACACCTGGCTGTGTAATGATGAGTGTGTTAGTCTAAATGAATCCACTCCTCCCAGTCCTATTAACACTCATATTCATTGTCCATATTCTAACTTCTTATCTGAATACTCAGAGTTTATATCCAGTTTATTTCTTTAAATAAAAGTCATTATTGTAGCTGATTTCAATATTCATGTTGATGTTGATAACAACAGGCTGGGTACTGCATTTTCCATCAGTCACTGTCACAACTACACCTGATGTATAGAATTGAAGTTGAACATTTAGTTGGATTTCCGCTGAACTCTCTTTTATCGGACAATCAATCAATCACTTTTGAATATGAACTACTGGACTTCACACCACTAAGGAAAACTGTACTTTCCTGCTATGTGTCTGATCACGGCAGGAAGTGATCCCACTGGTGTTTAATTCATTGTCATGTCCCATTTTAATAATAATACATTTTATTTAAGGCGCCTTTCAAGGCACTCAAGGTCACCTCACAATACACAAACAATGGTTAAAAGTACACAACAATATAAATCCAATAAAGGCTGATGGAGGAGGCTGACCTCAGTTTTGGGGAGGGAGGGGTGATGTGGAAGAGTTCAGAGAGGTATACAGGGCCAGGTTGCGAATTGGCTTGTAAGTGCGAAGTAGGATTTTGAAGTCCATATGAAATTTGACAGGAAGCCAGTGGAATTGTTGGAGAACAGGAGTGATGTGATTGATGGATGGAGTTGTGGAGACAATATGGGCAGATGAGTTCTGGACCATGAATGGACTTGAGGGGGAGATCAAAGAGGGGGGAGTTACTGTAGTCTAGGCAGAATGTGACAAGAGTGTGGACCAGGATGGCACCACTGTAGCAGAGGACTCAGTTGTCAACTATAGTTTCACCCAAATTGATCATTTTATCAATAGTGTGTTATCTTAAGGTACCTTACGAACAACTTTGAATTGCATTGCCCCATTATAAAAAGAAAATTAGGAAGTAAGTCAAACAAGCACAGTCGTACAATTCTGAAACCCAACTGCTTTAGCAAACAACTCAAAAACTGGAGAGGATATAGTGTTCCTCCAAATTGGAAGGGTCAACATGCAATCTGCCAAGATAGCCTGAAAAATTGTAGGAAAGCCCTTCATAAAACAGCCCGTTACCAGCATTAATGGAGAAACACAAGAACAACCCCAGTTTTCTCTTCAGCACTGTAGCCAGACTGACAGAGAGCCACAGCTTTGTTCAACCAAGTATTCCTGTTTCCCTGAGTAGCAATGACTCTATGAACTTTTGTGATGGTGAAATTCTCCTTATTAGAGAGAATTCTTTTCCTCCTGCCATCAGCTGACCTTATGTCATCTTTATACTCAGAAACCTTAAAGACAGCTGCAGGGCCAGACATGTACGTGGATAGCTTTTCTCCCTTCACCTTCAAAATTTTAGTACAACAATTTCCCCCTCTAAACCATCTACCTGTGTCCTAGACCCCATCCCAAATAAGCTGCTTAAAGACACTTCACCCAAAGTTAGCACCTCTCGCTTAGATATGATCAGTATGTTGCTGTCATCTGGTTAAGTTCCTGTAAGGATGGGAATGAGCTTTGAGTCAAGTTATTTCGAGTTTGTGTTCAGCTGGACTGAGGAAAAGCGGACGCCCCGAGTATTGTATGTGGTGAAGTTCTCAATAGGGAATCCATGAAATAAAGCGCACCTCAGTTGACACTTTTAACCAAACAGAAAAAACATAACGCACTAAAGCAGTCCAGGTCTCCGATTCAAACGTGCTACACCAGTAGCTCAGTAGCAAGTCATCTGGCAGGATTTGCTACTCACCTCCACAGAATGACCAGAGCCAGCATTTTCCTTTCATTGACAGAAAGATACAGTCTAATGCATGTGATTCTTAAACTTTCTAGTGCATGACTCAGTCACATAGCAACTGTGTGCACGTTTCAGTTGTGCTCAGCCAGTGCAGTGTTTGCCTGTCTGTGCTGAAACCAGAGCAGCACACACTGCATCTTGTGTAGGAGCCTGTACTGAGTGTGCACAGTCAGTACTGCTATCACATGTGATTTCAGCTGAGGTTCCAGCTGTCTGATGATGTCATATATTTCTACATTGCTGGATGAGAGCACTGATACCAAGGACATCGCCCAGTTACTTATTTTCATGTATTTCTAACATAAATCAGTATGATTCATATGTATGTGTCAGCAATTGGTAGACTGACACATAGAGTTGAGAATAGGTTCAAGTTCATGAACATATTCCAGCATGATTTATTTCATGTTTTCTTCTGATTTTCTGTTGTGTTGCCCCTCACCAAACCCATGTAGCCCTCTGAGGAAAAAAATGGTACTCACCCTTGCTATACCTGAACAGAGTCACTATGCTACTGTATTTTATTTTTGGTTGTTATGATGGCACTTGGAGTGCTTGATTTTTTTCTGATGTGGTACTTGGATAAAAAGTAGCACCACTTCATTAGAAGTTAACAAACCACTCTGTGAGCTGTATGTCTTTCAAACCCACCTAATTAAAATATGGAAAAAAAACTTTTAGTCGTTCTTGCACCGTCCAAGCCTACAATTTACATACAAAGATTTGTGTTCTATCCATTCATATCATTTATGAAAAGAAGTTTCAGTTAGAGAAAGTCTGAAAGGTCTTTGTAAAAACAGAACTCATGTTGACAGTAATTCAATTTCAGTTACAGTGGAAAATCAAGTCTTTATTGTTAGATATTTTTCTTTTTATTTAGATTTCCATACAAACCAAATAAATAAACAGAGAAATGAGGGGGAAAGATTGTGTCTGATTGTTCAATATCCCTCAGTTAGAAGGGTGGAGGTGGGGTCCAGGGCGTTCATTCAAACTTGGTTTGGTTACAGAAAAAAAACAAAACACTTCCAGTCAAGACCACGCACAATTCCAATTTGGTGTCGTGAAACAGACACAGAAACAGATAATGTTTTCTTACACCCATATTAAATATTGTGTGTGTATGTGCATGTTGAAGGAAGAGAGGGTGCTGGAATGTTTCAGTCTGTTGTGATTGTACAGTTCCAGGGGTCGACCAGCTTCTCAAGAACCAAAGCTAAAGTGGGCAGAGATCTTTCAGATGCAGCATTCAGTAAGTGCCTGCTTCATTCTCAAGGGATTTCCTGGTTAAATAAAGATTTTTTTTTTTTTCTTTTTAAAGCACGAGCAGGCTTTGTCAGGATTCTCAACGGGCTAATCTCAAAGGCAGCATGTGAACATAACCACTTTGGTTTACAAGGAGTTCCTTTGTGTTTGTAGTTTTAACACTTCTGTCAGTACTCTTATTGCTCTGTCTGTAATGTTTGCTCACATAAGTAATCCTCAGGCCACGAGGGCTGCAATCAACCAAAGAAATTCTTGATCGACTGAAGCCCTCAAATTTCGACTAAAAATCGACTAATTTTATATATGAAAAATATACTGTGTCAACTATCAGCACAAAACCTGTTGAGGAATATTTAGACAATTGTTTTTGTCATGTTATAATGATTGACCGACACTATCATTTGTCCTGCGCACAGAGCGAGACAGAACAGAGGAGCTCAGTATCGCGGCTGAGACACAAATAGACTTTTAACTTAAGTTAGTTGCTTGGCCCCAGATCTTCTGCAGATTGTCAACATGTCACTTCTCTCAGGTGTCTTTCCACACGCCCTGAAACCTGCCATCATAAAGCCGCTCTTAAAAAAGAGCAATCTAGACACCTCAGTAATGAACAATTATAGGCCTATATCAAACCTCCCGTTTTGAAGCAAAATCATTGAAAAAGCAGCTTTTCAACAGCTTAACAACTTCTTAGCTCTAAACAACTGTTTTGATGTTTTCCAGTCAGGGTTTCGACCATACCACAGCACCGAGACAGCTCTTGTCAAAGTCTTTAACGACATCTACTTAAACTCAGACAATGGCAAAATTTCAGTCCTAGTATTGCTGGATCTCAGTGCTGCTTTCGACACGGTTGACCACAGCATTCTACTAGATCGACTGGAAAACTGGGTGGGACTTTCTGGAACAGTACTAAACTGGTTTGAATCCTACTTAAAGGACAGAGACTACTTTGTGTCTCTAGGTAATTACACATCAGAGCGGACAAAAATGACATGGGGTTCCCCAAGGCTCCATTCTGGGGCCACTCCTTTTTTTTTTTTTTTTTTTTCTGGGGCCACTCCTATTCAACATCTACTTGCTCCCTCTGACTCAAATTATAGAAAACAACAAGATATCTTACCATAATTATGCAGATGACGCACAGATTTACATAACCATATCACCAGGAGACTATAATCCAATACAAACACTGAGTAAGGGCATTGAACAAATCAATGATTGGATGTGCCAGAATTTTCTTCAAATGAACAAAGATAAAACTGAAGTAATTGTTTAAACTTTGGATTCAACTTTTTTTCCATTATCTATTTTCATGAAATGCTGCCGCGCTGCACATGTCTTTGACATGGTGGACGAGGACTGACTTTAAATGAAACCATTCGAATTAAATATACATTCATCAAACCACCAGACGTTGGCCTTCTTGTACTCTTCAGTCTGTCCGTCTGTAGCGGGTCGGGCGAGTCCAAAATAGCAAAAACAAGGGGGATGTTCAAAGATAGAACGTTATCTGTGAAACAGGGGTGCTTTCGGTACTTTGCTCCTGATGAAATTAACGTGGCAAAAAATCGACCAATCAGAATTGTGGTCGAGCCAGAACGTATCGACTAATAAATCGACCAGTCGATTGGGAGATTACAGCCCTACAGGCCCAGAACATTATTTTTATAATGAAATGTTTTACCTCTCGGTAGGAAATAACAGCAGCTCATGTTTGTCCATGTGTTGCAGGATGGCTACTGGGAGTTATCCACACAACTGGGTTCACTCATAAACTTTAACAAAGATGTCTTTGTCAATGTTTTCCTGAAACAAAAGGGGATCCAATCTCTCGGTAAGATGTTCTTTGTATTAGTCAGACAGCGTGAAACATGGCAAACACTAGCTGGCATGAAAGAACAATTGCAACTTTCCATCCATCCATCCACTGTCTTCCGCTTATTCCTGTTACGAGTCGCGGGGGGGCTGGACCCTATCCCAGCACCTATGGGCAAGAGGCAGGGTTCACCCTGGACAGGTCGCCAGTCCATCACAGGGCCAACACATAGAGACAGACAACCATTCACACTCACAGTCACGCCTACGGTCAATTTAGAGTATCAATCAGCCTCGTCCCCTCTTGATGTCTTTGGACTATGGAAGGAAGCTGGAGTACCAGAGAGAACCCATGCAGGAACAGAGAGAACATGCAGAGTCCACACAGAAAGATCCCATGCCCAAACCGGGACTCGAACTTGGAACCTTCTTGCTGTGAGGCGACAGTGCTGACCACTGCACCACCGTGCCGCCCTCAATTGCAACTGTCTTGACTGAAATTAATTCTTCAAGAACTGTTTGTTTCAACCATTTTCATGGTGCTTATACCACGATCACTATTGGGATTCCTTCTGTTGTGACATTGCTAATGATTATATTGAACCATAACTAATGTGGTCAGTTCTTCAGTGATACGTCTCTGGTCTCTTCCCAACCATTGGTAAAGATGTTGCAGTGTGTGTTTGTGTGTGTGTGTGTGTGTGTGTGTGTGTGTGTGTGTGTGTGTGTGTGTGTGTGTGTTTCAGGTGGAAGGGTTCAAGCAGACATTCTGAGGTTGGTGGCGACTCTTCTGGTTCTGCAGCTGATGAGGATTAAGCAGCTGGAGGAAGGCAAGCTGCTCCGTACCCTTTTCTGCCTGGAAGATTCTTCTCAGTGCAGGTTTGTCCACAACAGTCAGAACTGACACATCAGTCAAATTATAAGTGTTGTCAGAAGACATGTATGTATTTATTTGATTTAATATATTTAACTATCTTTTCCATAGCCAGCTAAACCAATAAACCCTGCTGTTCCCTCTGTGCATTACAGAGCTCCAGCCCAGTAGCTGCACATATGTATCAGATGAAATAACATCATGGAACTTTGAACCCAAATTCTAGCAGGCACAGAATGTGCAGGAGAATAGTGTTTTTGATGACCTTTGAGATGTTCTGTTCCTACACCCCCAACACTAGCATTAATTGCAGCTAAGCTAACTGGCAATCAGCCATGGGGTTTGGAGTTCCATGATATACTAGGGAGGAGAGAGAGGTATCCATCTACTTGTCTGGCACCAAAAATATTGAAAGTAAGAATAAAGATGCCACAGCCCTTAAAACACACTTGAGTAAAAAGTTCATTGAATACATTTGCAGCCTGATGATTCCAAAATTTCTCCAGTCAACCATGTTAAAGTTATGGGTTCAAAGAAGAATTTCAGCCAAAACTAAAAGCATCATTGTGTTTGTTTTAATTTTATCAGGGTTAAACCTATATTTTGTTGTGATATCATTACAGTAAACAGCTGCAGATGCAGATTTATTTAAGTAATTTGTTTTTCTTTCCAAAAGACAACAATCAAACAACTATTAAAAATGCAGTTCAGACTTGACGTAACTTTGAAGTCAGAGCTTCTCATGAGCCAAAAGGCAAATGTGACCTTTATCATCTTCCAAATTTTTTTTATAGAATTATCCTTATTACTGGGATTATACTAATGTCAATTTCACATAGCATCTGTCCTTGCAGTAAAATAATACAAACCACAGCAAAACAACAATTAGAAGCAGTAAAGCAACAGCTGTCAAAATTAACACAATTTAAATATTTATTTATTTTATTAAAATTTGTTTACAGAATTTGCATTTTCCTGTTTTTCTGTCTCAAATATCTTGATAAAACCATTTCGATTTCAGTCATATTCCTCATGTAGCCGGAGCTCACGAATGGTCAATCTTTTCCTCTAGGCCCCCGCAGTGGGAGAGCGTGAAGCGGGCAGTTGACTGGGTTTGCTGGGCCGACCGAGAGTACCCATGTGTCTACAGTCGATTGGAGTTCGGTTACAGCTGGGAGTCCTCCACACGTCAGCTGCTGGGATATGAAAACCTCCCTCACTACTCACCTCTCAGGGGTGTTAACCTGAAGATGCCCGCAAATGAATCTCCTTGGCCCTTGTGAATTTTAGCTGTGGTCCTCAACCCAAGGGGTTGGGACTCCTATAGTGCGGATTGAAGTCTTTTCCAAATGATTGTTTAAAAAAAATTAATAACTAATAATTCTTATGACATAGTACTTCTTGTCTTGGCGATCTAATTTGGCATAGGTTTTATTGATTCAAAGTGTACCATCTCTGGAAAACTTTTATAAACTTAATCAACTGGAAACAGTTCTTCACCTTTAGAGCCTGTAGGATGAATTGGCTCATCTTTTTATTTTGACATGTTAGCAGGCCAAGTTACCTCACTAATATAACCTATATTTCTTTCATTTATTTACATAAACCTTAATCATCAGATTATTCCTCTGTGAGCCCACTCCCACGCGCAATACCAGCCTGACAGTTGTGGGGAGCCAGGACACAAAGGTTGAGAACCAAAATCTGCAGAATTTCTCTCACGCTAATCACAATTCTAAATGTACAACATCTACCTGTTGAAGATTTTGGTCCTACTGCTTTTGCTTTTACCTCTTTGTGTATCATTTCATGTCTTGATGTCTCAGACGCTGTACTTCATTTGAAGGAAACGTTTCTGAAAATGATCTTGAAATGACGGTCATATAGAGGACCTAGCAGATTGATTGCGTTCTTGCTTTCTCAGTTTGCTTGGAAAATATTTGTTACTAAAAACAAATTTAAGTTGAGATCATTTGGTTTGGTGGCGGTGAGTTCTAACAGACATTCAGGTGTGGGCTTCACCAGTGTGGCTAAACAAAATAAAAACCTTTTCAAAAATTCCTCAGAAAGAAGGAAGTATCTCTTATTTTTTGACTCAACTTAGACTCAATATTTTTGGAAACAAACCATGGGGTTCTTCTAGTCTGTATATCTGATGACAGGGCACAAGCTTGACTCTGGTGTGACCAGAATAGCCAAAGACTTTTTAATATTCCTGTTGTTTTCCAAACCTATTTGAATGCTTATAAGACATCACTGGTACCTTATCACTCTGCATGCATTTTAGGAATAAAGCCATCTTTCAGGGGGTTACAGAAAGAAATGTCTGAGTTGAACCACAATCTTGTTTCCACCTCTCTCTGTCTACATTATTTGTCCATTCCTGCCATTTCCCACAGAAGCAGATATTAACATATATAACAGAAACATGCTGCTTTAACAAATTGTTAGTTTTCAGAATTAAATGAACTGTATTCAGGTGACAGTCTCAAGTCAAGTCACTTCTACTTTGAAGGCACATTTACAGAAGACTGAGCTGCACCAAAGTGCTTTGCATGAAAGTGCTCACAGGGATTAGGGGACATATTCATCAGCAACTGAAAGGCAAATGAAACAAATGGGCCTTCAAATGGGAAGATAATAAAAAATGAAGATTATTTTTTTTTATTGTGTCAAAACCCGAAACAAGACAGGAAGGTCAATGAGCACAAGACCAAAAAGTCACAAATTTAAAGGACGTAAAATGAAAATGAGGACAAATCATCTTTGTTGTCAGAAGAAACATGGTGTCAATCATGTGCAGGGAATCCTGTTATTGTTTGAAATGATTGTTTGTGTCAGGAGGGTACCATAAAGAACAGAGCAAATACTTTATGTGAATTCAACTTTGAACATGTATAATAATTCTACATTTAAAAAATGCGACTTTTGGATTGCAGTAACCTACTTTTTGGACTTGCCAATAGTTTCTGTAGTGCACAGCCAAAAGGTGCCAAGTTCTAATCACTAAATCCTTCAAAAGAATTCACAAAGGTCATGGATTAGAGAGCTAAAACGGGTGTTATGTGTTCAATAAATTCAATCATTCACTTTCCTTTAAGATACAGAAAAAAGATTGAAGCTGGAATTCTCTTTTCTGGTCACTACGTATTCCTATCGACTCATGGTGAAGGGTGAAGTGAGGTTGGTAGACCCAAGTACAAAAATCAGCTGAGACAGGGAAGCCCCCTAAAGAACTGAACACTTCATAAGATTAATTTAATTCTGGTGGGAAGGTCCAGCATAGGGACCTCAGGTTGTGGATCATGGCATGAGATTTTTTTTTTTTTTTTTTTTAGCCCTTGTTATTCTGTGTTGTTTTCATGGACCTATTCCATGAAATATGAATGACATGTCATGGGTCATGTCACTTAGATTAAGTTTTCTGCTACAACTGAATTCAGAAGGGAAAGCAGAGACACAAAATTTTTTCAGCAACAACATGTAAGGAGTTTTAATGCAGATATTTGCATCTGAATTGACTGCTGGCTGGAGGGGCTCATCTCTTGTGTCTCAAAGAGCTTCACAACTTTTTGCAGAGATCTTATTGTGTTACAACCTTAGCTCAAAGGGAAGCAACACAGGGAGTATACAACTGCTAGAGGACAATTAATGAGAGTTCGTTTAAAAAACAATGAAAAGTGTAATGTGGATTGTCAGCATAATCTGCAGCCAAGTGTGTGTGAGAGGGTGGCAAGGGTGCGCCCAAGGATTTTGAAGGCGATGAACACCTGCGTTCAGACACAGACGATTGCAGGCCAGGTTCAAGGTACCTGGAAAAAAAGGACACTAAGAAAATACCAGGCATGTAAAAATTGTTCCTCTTTATTAAATCATTACCTTTTTGTGTTTATCGTTGTAGATTTATTTACCAGGGTATTTATTTAATTGCGTAGTCTTTTTTTCTTTGGGTATGTTTGGGGTGGAAAGAAAAAAGTAAAGTAAAATAGCCTTGTTTTATTTTTTTCATGTTTGTAATATCAAAAACATCTCTGATATTTGGGTCACATAAAAAGCAGATTAAAAAAGGTATATTGAAATCTTATTTTAAATAATAAATTCACCATGCAAATGCCCCACCCCACCACTCCCACTTCACCCTGTCCTCAAAAGGCAAAGAAAAAAGGTCTCTGTTGTTGTAACTAAGACATTTAAGTCTTCCTGCAGAGCAATGACCCCAACACCATGAAGATTAATTATCTTCACTACTTAGTGGCTCAACATGTTCAGATCATGAATTCTTCCAATCGTCCATCCATCCTTCCGCTTATTCCTATTAAGGGTCGCGGGGGTGGGGTGTCTGGAGCCTATCCCAGCACCTATGGGCAAGAGGCAGGGTTCACCCTGGACAGGTCGCCAGTCCATCACAGGGCCAACACATAGAGACAGACAACCATTCACACTCACAGTCACGCCTACGGTCAATTTAGAGTATCGATCAGCCTCGTCCCCTCTTGATATCTTTGGACTGTGGGAGGAAGCTGGAGTACCAGAGAGAACCCCCTCAGGAACAGGGAGAACATGCAGACTCCCCACAGAAAGATCCCGTGCCCGAGCCAGGACTCGAACCCGGAACCTACCGTTAACCAATATTTATACAACGATACACATAGCAAAGCGAATATCACAGATCAATTTTCAACTTTGATAAATTATCAACAATCATCTTCTATAAATAACAAAAATGCCAAACTGCGCAGCTTATGGCTGCAGAGCAAGAACGGGGCAGAAACAAATGCATCGTTTTGCCCATGGCAAAAAAAAACAGGGGAGGTTATGGGAACTGAAGGTTTGGAGAAAACGCTGTACACCAACTGATTTCTCTGTATTATGTGATGGAAGTGTTAATTTCTCTCTTTGACTTTTGTGAAGAATTTTTTTATTCTATGAAAAATAAAGTCACATCATCATTTATTCATATCATGTTCTCAAAAACTCCCTACACCGCTTTAGAAATGAATGATGAATGAAGTTTAACAAGACTTATGATAGCCTTAAGCTAGCCTTATGCTAGTGAGCTAGTTATCCAGACGAAATGCTTAAAAAATTAGGAGCTACTGCCACAACCTGAATTTAACTTGTCTCATCTCAATTGCCAACTGTAACTCAGATGCTACAGACTGTGAAAACCATTTGTGTATGTAAATTATATAATATTGTCATGATGATAACACTAAAAAATTAGTTCCATCCATCCATCCATTCATTGTCTTCCGCTTATTCCTACACATTAAGGGTCGCGGGGCGGCTGGAGCCTATACCAGCAGCTACGGGCGAGAGGCAGGGTTCACCCTGGACAGGTCACCAGTCCATCACAGGGCCAACATACAGAGACAGACAACCATTCATACTCACATTCATACCTACTGTCAATTTAGAGAATCAATCAGCCTAGTCCCCAATTGCATGTCTTTGGACGGTGGGAAGAAGCTGGAGTACCAGAGAGAACCCACGCAGGAACAGGGAGAACATGCAACCAAAAATAAGTTGTGCTTTCTATTTGTTTTTCTCTGTTTTGTAGCTCACAACATTTTACTCGACTCTGTTTTCAGTCGCAGCTGATGTGCATGTAATCATGTCATTCTTTATTTACATTGTAAAGTGCATGTGACGCAGTTTAGCTGACACGTGTTCTCCTTTGACCTGAATGTCTGTGTGACACCACAGAGTCAGGAGACTAGACCACCTGTAGAGTTTGCGAGGTAACATCAGCACATTACTTGGTATCGGATCACATGTTCACCACATTTAATTCTGTTCAGGTTTTATCATGCCATCATTGTGAAAGTATTTCTTTTTTCATCAAATAGTGGAAGACGAAAACGGTGTTTGGAACACACTCTACTGACTTCAAATCCACCAAATTAGCATATTATGGAGGAAAATACAATGTGAATGCAAAGCTGCAGATCGCCGAAATAAACTAAATGAGGCAGACAACACAATTATTATTTTAGAAAGTAGAAGATTAATTAAGCATGTACCTCAATTCAGCTTTGGGTGAGGACACACTGCACTTGGAGGCTGTTTAATCAAAAACCTTCCATTCTGTTGTGGTGAAGAGAACACAGACAGACAGAAAACACATTTTTCTGTGTTTGTGATTTTTCTATGAAAGTTGGCTGTGATGCTTCTCACTCTAATGCTCATTTGGAAAAATTGAGAAAGGTCAACCATAATAAAAGGGTCTCTGCAGCTGAAAGTATGAGTTGATGGTTAAAAAAAAAAAAGAACATGTAATGACCAGCAGGTCAAATTGAAAGATACTTTGTAAAATACTAGAAGTAGACAAAAAAGTTTTTTAAAGTGTCGCTAAGAATTGAATTAAAAAAGCCTTAACTGTTGCAAGCAGCATCTCCATTATTTGTTTGTTTAAATGTCTGCGTGAAATCAGAGTCACAAGGGTAGTTTATAGAGATAAGACTCATTTACCACAAATGGGGATACTTAGTGTGAAATGTCTGTCAATTTCAAGCAACATTAGCGGCCCTCATGACAAGTTTGTATAAAGCTGCACTCCTGAGAATCATTGCCACAGCTGAGCTCCTGGAGAAGAAGCCCCTGCCCCAGTTTGACCATGAAGACTCTGCTGCTGGCCTCTGCTCTTATTATTGCAGGACTGTTGGGCTCTCCGGCTGCCATCCCTACACCTTACCATGCCGACTGTACCACACTCTGGTCAGTAGCACTATGCCCTCTCACTATTCATGTCCAGAGTTTTGTTGTTGTTGTTGTTGTTTTATATGCGCTGAATTGTTTATGACTCTCTGCTCCTCCAGGCTCTTTTCAAAGCCCTGCACTGAAGTCAGCACCAAACTAGTGCAGCAGATTGAAGCCTTCAGCCTGACAACTGGCTGTGATCAATGTCTTTATATGGTAAGATGTGTGTGCTTCACACGATTAGAATTAACCAGAGATTTATTTTCTGTGGACGTGTGTTATCAGTGGAACAAATTGTCTTCCAGCTTGTGTCCACCACCCTCCTATCTATCAAGGCCAACCACACTTCCCTGGATGGCCTTCAGGCTGAGAACATCACCTTCACCCTGAGTCCCACCATACTGACTCAGGGCTGTCATGTGTCTGTAAGTTGCACTGTGGAATGTTTTGTACTAAGAACTTCCATTAATCAGAAGTCAAATAATTAGTTGTCAATCAAAAATGATATGCGACTAAAACAAGAAAAAAAAAGATTATTTTGATTGGTGGGAATGCTCTACCAATTCCAACAGATTTGAACAGCAAAATATCCCATCATCCTGAGAGACAACACACTTGAAAAGGTCATCTGCAAATGCATGAACAAAACCTAAAAAAGGAAATTCAGCGCCAAATAAATTCAGAGCATATAAATGATTGCATTTGATGTCATTATTAAATTCATAGTTCATATCCTTTTTTTTTGGATACATTGTAAGAATGGCTGAATTATTTACTTGTTAATTTTGCATATGTTTGTCTCTCATTACTGCCTCTGTTTAACTCCTACTGATTTCCCCATCTTTTTTTTAAAGCAACAAAAACAGGAGTGAATTCTTAACGGTCTAATTTTGGTGTTGGAAAAATGTTTTCTTCAAGATTTCTTACAGTTTAAAAAGTTTACTTTTAACATTTACAAAGTGCGAGTATAGGATTTGTAAGAGATGAGACTGGAGGGAGAAAAACTGCAGGACCTAACAAGCTTGAGTCATCAACAGTAACGATATAAAGCAGCTGTATGAGCTGTCTGTCCACCCTTCATTTTACATTCTTCTATGCCTTTTTAATTTAAGTGAATAGAAATGTGTTCTTTTCCTGATTATTCCAGGCCCAGTCAGTTTCTCTCACATTCACAAGCCTTCTTGATGGTGGCCTAAACTACTGTAACCTCCACAACCTGCTGGCAGGTGAGCCCTCTGCTAGGATCACTTTGATCCTGGTGATGACACTATGTATGGCTTTGCTTCTGTATTTAAATGCTGAATACTGCATGTGAATATGGAATGATCTCATTTCCTGATTCTTTTTCGTGTTTTGTCCCCAGGCAGTGACCTTGACTTGGACCCGGGCTTTACGGAGATGACCAATGAATGGGCTTGCCTGGGCTATGGACTCTCCACCTGTGATGCCTGACAAATTCATGTTGCTGTTACTTCTTCATGTTTAGAAAGAGCACGGTCTTTGTTTCACATCATTCTCCTGTCATTTCTTTTTAACCCATTGCTCCACCAATGTTTGTATCTTTTTTCCACTGAACTCCCTGTTATTTTACTTATGAACCCATAACTTTGGCTCGTGAAGCTGCTACGCCACTGTTAAATGTTGTATTGCTGATTTTTAACACTGTCGAGAGAACTTTAGTGGAACAATAGTTTTTAAGGATGGCTAATAAACAGTTTTGTTTGGCTACATAAATCACAGTATGATTTCATGTTTAGAATACAGTTTGAAAACAGTAGAGCATTTTGTGTCCGGGGTTAGGGAAAGTGCGTTCACAAAAACAGGATTACTACAAAATTGTATGTGGAATTAAATTGAATCCACACAAAAAACGGAATCAAATTGAAATGCATTTAAATTATATATATATATATATAAAAACAAGATATATATATATATATATAAACAAGATAGATATTCAACAAGATACAGTAACACAACCTCAAATGTTTGCTTAATCATAGAAAGCTTAGTTTTTTTCTCACAAAAACATAACAGCAAGGCAAAACAAGAATCTGTCAAGAGCCGATTGACACACAACATTGTTCATATCACTGAGCTTTGGCCAATTGAAGGTCCATTATCAGACTGAGGCCTGGATGAAAATTTTACTGGTTAATTACTGTCATGAACAGGCCTGTGCATGAATTGTGTTTCTTCTTGGAGGCTGTATTTTCAACAGTTCCTGAAGCTCTACAATTCAAAATCACATGAAAACAAATGGAAAAAATTGGAAAGCTGAGTCATCTGGCAGCTGACCAGAACCATGCAGAAACATACCAAAGTCATCATCCTTCTGCCCACCAAGAGAAAGCCCTCAGCACACAGATGAACACTGCAGCAGCCCCAACTTGAGCCAACAAAGACTGTTAGTAAGGCGGCCATTAAACCAATCGCAACAGCAACAGGAGGCAGTCAGTCTGGAGTAGATGAAGACCTGTACGATTCAGCTATTAAAGAACCAAGCTAGCTTAGCTTGCTGGCGGCTGATAATGACATCTCCTTACTCCCCTGATCCTTTAGACACCTGCAGAAGGACAAGGGCCTCTAATTCCAGCTGTGTGAAATGTGCCACTTAAGGGAAGTTCAGTTCACCTCCTCACTACAAGCCTTGATGCTTAATTCTGATTTTTTCCTCAAATCTGATTTTTCCCATTCTCTTACAGCGTGCTGTCTTGCAAAAGTTTCAAACCAGTTGATGGTGGTAATGCACATGTAACTGGTTTCTAAACAACCAATAATCATTTAAGAAGTGTAGACACAGTAATTGTTATGTTATAATGATAATCATACTTTCATCTCATTCTCTAAAAAGCCTAATAATACACAGCTGTCAACCTGAAATAGAACGATCATCAAAACTCTTTCAATTCCAAAGAGGAGCTTTCATTCAGTATGTTTTTAATTCTTTATGTGTGACCTTTATTCCCTATATTAACTTCCAAAGGACTAGAACATTCCAGACTGCAGCACTCTTTTGAGGAATATGTAGCTCCACCAGAGGACACTGCTGTTCCTTCTGGAAGATGGTCTTTATCTTTCAGAAGGAGCCAGAGATGTTGACAGTGAATATTTAAAGCGCAAGACATACCTTTTACTAGATGCACCTAATTAAAAACTTAGAGGAAAAAGATTTTTCATCATTATTTTGTGGGTAAATGCAGCAATATTGTGGGTAGTATTACTCAGGACAGAGGAACATTTGTTAAAAAAAATCAAAACAAAACAGAAACTATTTTTAGGATTTTGAGGTTACATTTGATGGTTATTGATATGCAGACATAATTTTTTTTTTAATGGTTTCAGTAATTGGGGCCTAAGACATGGGCTACCTTGAATTACGGTGACAAGTCAACGGAAGAGCACACGCCTTAAAGGTAATATTTACTTAAGGTGTAGAATTCAAAGCAGCAAAATAGCAGGCTGTCATACTGCAGAAGTCCATATTAATTGTTTTTTGTGGAAGCTTTTTAGGAGAAATGGGGGATTTTCAGGCAGAATGTCATGACTAGACAGCTGTCTTTATCAAAAGGATTGAATTATTTGTTCTCTTGACACTGGTTCGGCTGCCATGGCTACCCTGGGACGTATCATCTTCTACAGGTGGAGTTCTAACATTAGAATGTCTTTACTGCGGTGAACAGAATAGCTGTCTAAATATCAGTATACATAGTTGTATGGGTGATAGGGACTAAGTGTATCTACTCAGCTATGAGGATGTAGAAGGTGTATTTCCAGTTACTGCTTCTCTGCTCTACTACTGCATACATTTGCTGGCTTTAGTTACCAGTGAGCTGCTAAGATGGTCATGGAAACACCTCCAGTCACTGCTGGAGATTATTCTCCATAATTCAACCTTTGAGAGTTCTCATGGAGGAGGGGAAATGTGAAGTTTTTCAACATCGGTCACAAAATTCTATTAATTAACATCCGTGCATTTAGCTGAAATTCTATTTAAGATTATTGATGTTTGTTTCACAATTAGCTGGAAATTTGTGCTGTCCAGTTTCATCCCTTGTAGACACGGTAAGCGATAGTCCTCTTTTGTTGTTGATTCTACAACTGGCCAGGCTGAAAGAGGCACCAATAAGTTGGGTTTGGTAGATTTCTTTAGTTAAACATCTGGATCTTTGCTTTTGTTGGTCTTTGTGAAGATTTTTGAACAGAAATGTATGTCTTGGGTGAAGAATCAGCAGACTTCTTCTTCCACTGATTCTGTGTATGGAGGAACTTCTCAATTGAAACTGAGCTACATGTTATGTAACATGCCACTTAGGCCTGTCGTGAGTTTATTTCCCTGCACTTTATACAAGCTAATTTCATATGTGTGTCCTTTGTGTGTAGCATGGTTACCCTCATCATCATATTCTCAATCATCATCATCCTCATCTTAGCCTTGACATTCTCAGGTAAGACCTTTGGAGATGCTGATATTAGTTATGTTCGTCTCAGGGCTGAAGCCATGCATACACATTTCCAGGACATGGTTTGTTTTTCTAAACAAAATAAAAAAGATCTAAAACTATTTGTATCTCTGTGCAACTTTTACTGAGATCTACATTTGTGCATTTTAGCTGAATTTCTATCTGAGATCATTGATGTTTGTATTAAAATCAGTGGGAAATGATGTGCTCTCGAGTTTCATCTTGTGAAGACACAATTTCAGTTTTGGCAACCGATGGCCCTCTTTTCTTGTTGTTGCTTTGACTGGCAAGGCGGGAAATAGGGCTGTTAATATCTCCATAGGATGAAAAAACGTAAAATTGTGAAATGACTGGTAAAGTATAGTTCCCCTTTGTTCCTGTTCTTTCTGTTTATTTCAATAGATTTTTTTTTTTGGTTTAATTCTGGCTCCATTTTATCTGTCATTAAAAACAAAGCTGATAGGCTAAGAATTCCAGAATTACATTACAGGCCTGTAATTCAATTTGTAATTTTGCATTTAATTAAATTACAGTGCAGTATCTAAAATATTACATTTTTACATATTTTATTGATGCTGAGCAGGCTCCTAGATTTCTTGTGAGAATCTTTTTTTTTTGTCACTTTCCTTTCCAGCAATAGTTGCATATGGTTTCAAAATTTTCATGGGCAACCCTCATGTCTTTGAGATTTTAGATATGCTATCATTTCACATGGCATAATAATGATGCATCCACCTGCAATGGGGGAAAAAAACTCCTTAAATGATTATCTGCACATCTTATTATCACCCGTCTCCGCCCCTGAGCATCAAACAATGCACACTGAATGGGTAAATTCTGTAGCATTTCAGTTCTAAGTGATTCCTCAAGAATCAAAACAACATACATGCATAGTTGAATCATCTTCAATGAACTACAAATTACCTAGATCATTTTGTGCTTTAGTGTGGCACGGTGGTGCAGTGGTTACCACTGTCGCTTCACACTAAGAAGGTTCTGGGTTCGAGCCCTGGCTCAGGCATGGGATCTTTCTGTGTGGAGTTTGCATGTTCTCCCTGTGCCTGCGTGGGTTCTCTCCCGGTACTCTGTCTTCCTCCGACAGTCCAAAGACATGCAAATAGGGACTAGGCTTATTGGATGTTTAAATTGACTGTAGGTGTGAATGGTTGTCTGTCTCTATGTGTTGGCCCTGCGGTAGACTGTCCAGGGTGAACTCTGCCTCTTGCTTGAAAGCCACTGGGATAGGCTCCAGCCCCCCCACAACCCTTAACAGGACAAGTGGAAGAAAATGGATGGATTTAGTGATTTCTTTTGAGTATGTTGTGCTGTGCTTCAGTAGTTAGTTTCTGACCTCAAATATAACGTAGAGAAATGTTTGAATTGTAAGAAGCCAGGAAGAGAGAAAATTAGTGTTTGTCCTGATTTCTTTGCTGATAAGTACCTCTAGAGTGTTAGACGTTGTACATACAAACAAATATGTTGGCTCATAAATTCAGTTTGTTCAGTACGGTATATGCTCAATGACTGTGAAGACCAAGCAGTTGTATCACTGCGAGAAAAAAAGTCAGCACTTCTTAAAATGATGATGAGGCAAAAGGCAAGACAATTTTATTTGTATAGCCCGTTTTCACAAACAGTTTGTCTCAAAGGCTTCACATGGCATCATAACAACATCCTCTGCCCTTAGACCCTCACATCGACTGAGGAAAAACTCCATAGAAAACCCTTTTAACAGGGAAAAATCTGAGAAACCTCAGGGTGAGCAACAGAGGAGGGATCCCTCACCCAGGACGGACAGACGTGCAGTAGATGTTGTTACAGAAAAGAAAACAGTTTACAATACAAAATGTGGACTTTTGGTAGGCGGGGGGGGGGGGGGGGGGAGCCAGCTTGATGGGAGGACTGGATGGCAGACTGGTTCATAGGAGGGGAGCGCAGGCCGGTGTAACAGCAGGGAAAGGGGGGGGGGGGTAGGGGGCGATGCAGGCGGCAGTTGGTGCAGAGAGATGGAGCTCTGGTGGATCTGTGGAAACACAGAGAGACTGTGAGACACCAAGGCCAAACTACAAAGTGCAACAAGTAATGGTAATGACAGTTCCAAAATGTGCAGGGAGGAGAGAGGAGGAGGGGAGAGGAGAGGAGAGGAGAGGAGAAGAGAGGAGAGGAGAGGAGGAGAGAGGAGAGGAGAGGAGAGGAGAAGAGAGGAGGGGAGGGGAGGGGAGAGAGGGGGAGAGGAGAGGAGAGGAGAGGAGAGGGCTCCATGTAACCTGATGTGTCCCCCAGCAGTCTAAGCCTATAGCAGCATAGCTATCAATGTTCTAGAGCTACCTGAACCAGTCCTAACTGAAGGCTCTGTCATAAAGGAAAGACTTAAGCCTGGACTTAAACTTAAGAGGCCACTTAAAGATCTTAGAGGGTACAGTGTAAACTACAGTGTAGCCTCAACTAACCCTAATCTAATGTCCATTAGGTGTATAACCTGGATTTCATTTCCTGAATTTTGCACAATGTGATATTTTTGTCCTCATCCTATTCTTGACATTTTTTCTTCCTTGTGTTCACCCAATAAACTGTCCATCAGCTGAAGGTTTTTTTTTTAATCTTTTTTTTTGTTTGTTTTTAGCATTTCTGTGTAGGAAATTCTAAACCTGTAAAGACGTGTGTTGTATGTATGCTCAACTACAATGTGCAAATTTCAAAAAGAAAAATAAACACATGAAGAAATCTACTCCTGCAGGCTCCTCATCAGAATTGCAAAGCAGCAACAGATTCCCCATCGCCAACCTCAGTGAGGACAAGCTGCTAAGCTGCTTTCTTCACCAAGACAATGAAGATGCGACATTTAGCCGAATGTCTGTCACTTGGGAGAAGGCAGAGCTAACAGGAGTCGTTTACAAGTATGAGAATGGAGCTGAAGATTTCACAGACCAGAACTCAGACTACAGAGGGAGAACACAGCTCTTCCCTGATGCTTTGAACACAGGAAATGTTTCTCTGTTACTGAAGAATGTGAAATATAGTGATGAAGGGGAGTACACCTGCCAGGTGAGCTACTCCAGGGGCGGAGGGAAGATCAACATTCATCTCAAAACTGCAGGTAGGAGGACTTGTCTTTCCAGTTCCTCTGTTTGCAATGAAACTGAAAAACTCATCATCATAGACATAAATGTCCTTCTCTACAAATGCACTTAAATTTTCACTTTTCTGTTTTTTTTTTCCTTGCATGACTTCCACAAATTTCCACATTTGACAGCCTTTTCCGCCCCCACTTTTACATTCTCAAATGGGATCCTGACAGCTGAGGCAAACAGGTGGTTCCCTAAACCAAATGTGACATGGTTGAACTATGATGATAACGTCCTGCAAGGAAGCACGAACTTCACACTAAACTCAGCAGGGACAGTAAGAATAGTCACCAAGCTGCAGCCAGTCAACACCAACAACACCTACACCTGCAAGATTCAAAATGACCTGGTTACGTCCATCTCCGATGTAACTGTGACAGGTATATGCACTCTCTTAGACATTTCTAAATGTTTCAACCATCGACCATTTTTGTCAAGTATGGAGGAAGATGTTTTGATGCATTGTGGGATATGTAGGCTCCATGTCAGGGGTGAAAAATCAGGCTATATCTGTTGTTTGATGGTGGCTGACTACCCACTTTAATTTAAGGGCAGGCAACCATTCCTATGAACTCTTGCTACTTGACCACAGATAGTGGTTTTCATCATTAACTCATAATATACAATGGTGTCAACTCATGAAAAGAAAATTAAAAATATGTAAAATATACATTAATAATTGAGAATGAAACTATTACTCTCAGCAGAAAACTCTAGTTAAATTAAATTAAATTAAGTAATTAAATTAAATTAATTTCTCTCCTATTTTTTCAGGCTCAGATGTTTCAGGGAACACATACTTCATCTACAGCACTGCAACCTCTCTGCCAGCGTTTTACTGGATTGTGACCAATGTTCTCTGCATCTATTATCTGACATAACACAGAAATATTCAAATTACATGCAACTGAATGAAATAAAGTACATCGAAAAACGAATAAATCTTGATAAAATGTTGCTGCTGTTTATTTCACTGTGTGTACATCCATGCAGCACATTTATTTTTACATGTGTGTCAAGTCTGAGGTTGATTTTTCAGTTAACCCTTTTATATTCCTCAGCTTTATTTGTTTTTTTTCCCTCGGAAAACAAGACAAATTCATATATATATATATATATATATATATATATATATATATATATATATATATATATATATATATGTAAAGGGTAATATTCTAAATTAAAGTATAGTATAGTAACTGAATCAATCAATTCCTTTATGAAGTTTAGATTTTTAAAACAGTACATTGTTTTATTTCAGCAAAAGAAAGAAGAAAAAGAACTGGTAGCCACGATAGCACAGTAAATACATTGTATCTCAATGAAATTATGAGATAAATGTCATAATTGTTTATAAGTAAAAGTAGGAATTGTGAAGTAAACATCTAAATTATGATATAGAAAGCCATAATGAGTTATGATGGGACCACAGCCACACATCCAACAATTTCCTGAACATTTTCAATCTCATAATTCTGAATTTTTTTCTCAAAACGATGCCTTACCATTGATTATGATTATGATTACCAAGTAATTTTGATGAATTTATTGAACTTCAGTGTGTTTTTATTCAGTCTCAAAGAAGTTACTGATGCTTTTCTGGCAAAATGACCCAAAGCATTAAACTGATGCAGATGAATTGGATACCTTTTCTCTTAAATTTATGGAATAACTCATGTGTTTAATTTGACTGACTCCACTAGAAGAATCCCCACAGTCTGGAAAACAGGTGTAGAGAGTAAATAATTATCATCCTATTGCTAATGGTGTTATGAGATGCCATGCTAAAATTTGGGAATCCTTCGTTAATAACCAGCTCTCGTCTTATCCACCTTGTTCTTTCTGGTCACATCCTCAGATTTAGGCATAACATAATTTCTGCCACTTCCCTGAATTTGCGTTTGCCCTGGAAAGCAAAATGTTTTGAACTCCTCTTTTTATTTGTCAAAAGCTAGGATTCTTCGCTCTATGAGTACTTGCTTGGAGTCCTTTAATATCTGTTCTACTAATGGCACATGCATAGAAAAAAGTGCCTTAGCGTAACTTGGCATCCGGCTGGATAATGATTTTAGTATAAAAAACAAACAAACAAATGAACTAACTAAATGGTAAATTGAAAACAAGGCTTGGTTTCCGCAACAGGGTTAAAAACAGCCTCCGTATTCTCTACAGAGGGAGAAAAGTTTTGCCTCATGATGTTCATAATCAGTGACCCTAACAGTAAACCACTGCATTCTTTGCCAACAGTAGCTTGGTCATCCTGGATTGTGAGGCGAGAACAGCGTTGATTTTTACTTCTTCTATAAAGCACTAATACAGATACTGCCACTATATATTTGATCTCATTTAACTCTGAGATCACAATGTTGCTACTTTCATAGGCTGTTGCTCCTCACTAAATAGTTAGAACTGAAGTAGGAAAAAAAACGGCATCATTTTATTTAGCGCCTTACACATGGAATAGTCTGCAAAATACTTTAAACTTTGATTCATTACCACCATTAAAAGTATTCAAAAGCCTTGTAAATGTTTTAAACATTACTCATCTTTTCTGTTTACTTGTTGCTCAACTTAGTTTTATTCTTTTTATCGTCTGAGCATTGTTGCTGTTGTTGCTGTTTCTAAATGCCATTGTAAATGAGGATCACTTTTGAATGGATTTTGAGGTAAAATAAAGGTGGGAATTGAATTTCTTTATTTATCTATTTATTTATTTACCACAGGCAAAAATGGGCCTCCTAGTAGGCAGTGGGTGAAAGTGTCCAAGTACTTTACATTCAAATCCAGGTATCTTCACTTTAGTTAAGAGTTAATATTTTGGGAAATTTCCCTTCAATACAATGCAGATTTTTGTACTTTTATTGTTCCTATTTTCGTGTACATATTAGTCCACTGCATTAATATGAACCCATCAATTATTGTGAAGAGAAAGATTTTGCATGGGGAAACCTAATGCGGATGAATTACTTTCAAATTTTATACCTGCCAACTCCAAGAGGAACACAATCAAATGGAGCACACACCACTTTTACATGGTTTGGAGACTGAAAACTTCCAAAAACTGAAGTACTTGAACAGCTCGTACTTGTTGTACTTGTTACTTTTACTTTGATACATAAGTAAACTAAATATTTCTCTACTTTTGCCTTGGTAGAATTTTGAGTGGAGACTTTTACTTTTACCATAACATCATTTTTCATACTTTTACGTAAGTAAAGGAACTACGTACGTCTCCCACCACCACGAATGTGAAGTGTTGTTGGGTAGATGGGGGCAGTCAGTCCGGGTTTGGTAGCCTGGAAAACCCTTCGGACCAACCCCCAACAGACCTCCCGAGGCTTCCCATTGGCCTGGTGGGAAGTGAGGAGTCAGATGTCCCATGGAGCAGTGAACGCACCCTTGCAGGACTTTCCTGGCTCTTCAAGCTGCATTAAATCTATGATCAGAAAGGAAAGATCAGTTGATTTTGATGGGTCAGTTTCATACGACAGGCAGAGGCAAAGCGCACTTCAGTTTGTTTCCACGCAGATAGAGGCTTGTTCATTGTGAGTTTGGAGCAGTTTCCTGGCCGTAGAAGTTGTAAATATGTCTGAACTGAAGGAAAACGCGACTTCCAACTCGGGACACACGAAAAGCGGCGTTGGGGTGAACCCGAGGGCGGTATGTAAAGTCTGCAATGGCTTATACCGAGACCCCAAAATCTTGCCCTGTCTTCACACCTTCTGCTTTGACTGTATCAGTCAGCTAGAGCCCTTCTCGGTGTCCGCTCGGTGTCAGCGGGACGGTCCGGAGGACGTAAAGGAACAGGCCACCGTCACCGTGCTTTGCCCCGACTGCGACTCCGAGGTGGATATTCCGCCTTCAGGACCGGTAGGGCTGACTACCGACCACCTTGCTCTGGACGAAGTTTTCATGCAAACTTTGACGACTGACAATCCGTTGGGGTGCGACCTGTGCGGCGAGGGAGGCGCGGAAAGCCGCTGCGAGGTCTGCTGCGTCAACCTTTGCGAGTTCTGCTGCCAGGCACACAGGTAGTCTAGTCTTCTCTATTCGGTTCTATTCTCTTCTATTCTGCCATAGTATTTAGGGCCTGAGCCCGGAGGCACTCCGGGGCGAAGACCCGATTATGTTTTTTACTATGTTGTCCTATTTAGCAGGTAAAAGCAATCTAATATAAGAACTTTTTTTATATAACCGGTGTATTTTAGTTTAATTGGAAAACAAATTCATGAAAAAAACGAAATCACAGGAAATAAAAGGTGCGTGCACCACATTTAGCAGCAATTTCCATATGCAGTCATTGATTACATTGTAATAGTCAAATTAACAGCTATGTTTGTCTCAAACTGGGAATTGCAAAGTATCATTTTTATAGTTGCTTAGGTTTTATGTTTTTAAAAGTTTCTTTGATGTAGAAATAGGAACACAAGTAAAAAAAAAAAAGTGGAAATTATTAGCTACTACTCAGCTACATTTCCATTTTGGACCCTTTTCAAAGCATCAGCAGGATAAACACAGGTGCAGCTAATACCATTATTTATGGTCCTGTTCTGTTGAGTTGGTCCTTGGCACTGTGCATGTTGACTCATTTGAATGGCAGGGGCCATAATTATTTCTACCAGTGACACCTTATTCCTACTATGACAGGGACCTGTTTCAGTCATCAGTCTAGATGTCAGAAACAAAGTGTGTTAAAGAGGAACAACTTTCTCACTTCGACTTAAATTGAATGACTTTTTATTTTCCCACACTATTTTTACAAGAAATGAGAATTCCAAGTTGGGGGTGAGAATAATGGTGTTCTGGTTTGTAATCTGGATGCGTTATGCAGTGATCCGTGTTCAGCTCTCGATGGGGAACTTGAATGTGAAGTATCGTGATGTTTTAATATAAGGTGGTAAGTAAGTGCACAACACATACAAACAAAAATGTTAATCACAAAAATGTGCAGGGCAGCACGGTGGTGCAGTGGTCAGCACTGTGGCCTCACAGCAAGAAGGTTCTGGGTTCGAGTCCCGGCTTGGACATGGGATCTTTCTGTGTGTAGTCTCCATGTTCTCCCTGTGCCTGCGTGGGTTCTCTCTGGTACTCCGGCTTCTTCCCACCGTCCAAAGACATGCAATTGGGGACTAGGCTGATTGATACTCTAAACTGACTGTAGGTGTGACTGTGAGTGTGACTGGTTGTTTGTCTCTCTATGTTGGCCCTGTGATGGACTGGTGACCTGTCCAGGGTGAACCCTGCCTCTCGCCCGTAGCCGCTGGGATAGGCTCCAGCCTCCGCGACCCTTAATAGGAACAAGCGGAAGGAAATGGATGGATGGACAAAAATGTGCAGTCCTCAGTTAAATAAAAAACCTACAAACAGAAAAAACATACAATACATACATATCATGTAGGCAAAAAAAAGACAAATGCATAAAATCAAAAATAAAATATATACAAAAAAGAAAAAACACAAAACTAAACACTTGTTCTCCTGAATTGTAAAACAGAAAAAAACATGAACATGCAAACCCAATGGCAAAAATGCATGGAAAAAGAGTTAAAATCTTGGTGGTCCAGTGTTCATGTAGACTTTTCATTAGTTAAGACACTTCCATCTGTTGTGTTACATGTTACTAGAAATGGGTGATATGGCTTAGAAAGAATATCATTATTATTTAAACTTTTGCATTTCTTACATTTAATAAATGATTATTTATTCAATGTGTTTATACATTGTGGTTTTTTGACATTTCCTGTACTGTAAATATGCTAAACTATCAAAGTGGGAAATAATGCAGAGCCAAACAATTATAGCTGTTTATTTCTTTTCATTTTGAATAATGCTGTGTTTAAAGGAGTTCATAAATGCTCACCCTGAAGAAAGAATGAACTGACATGAGCAAGATAAACGTTACAGAGGTTTTAATTGTCATTTTGATACATGCTGGGTTCTTTGCCTAGTCCTAGATGTTGGTCCAGGCAGTGAATCTCTTAGGTTCTTAGGATAAATTCTCTATTTTGTGCTTCACACTCATGAACAGGTGTGAGGTCCTTTCTTTTTCTCTACCAGGTTCTGTTCTATTACATTAAGGAATATTGATTTGTATTGTGTTTATTTGCATTATTGTTTATTTCACTGATTTCCATCATATCCTGGGCTGAAAAGACTCTTTATTCTCACTCTTCTAACGTTTGTGTTGTCTACTTTGTCTGCAGGCGACAGAGGCGGACAGCCTCACACTCTATACAGTGTCTGCAGGATCTGAAGTCTCAAGGTCGTCTCTGCCGTCCCATCTTGTGCTCCCTCCATCCTGGCAAGGAACTCCGGCTCTTCTGCCAGCCCTGTGATCGGCCAGTCTGCCTGGAGTGTGCCACCACACTGCACTGCGACCACCAATGCTGCCCTATGCATGATGTTATTGACCATCACGGAGACCGTATCCGAGAGCTGGTCACAGGGTGCCTACGACCTCGCCTGGAGTGGCTGGAGTACACTTTGCAGAAGGTACAGTTTTGGAGCCTATTTGTTCTATTTGGACTGCATCTAAGTTTCAAATAGGATTTTATTCCTGTAAATAACATTGTAGCAAGACTCAATCCTAAATTCAGGCTTCAAACCACATTTTAGAAACCTGTCATTTTGTCCTAGATTCAATTTAACAGAGGTTGAGAAGATTTTTTTCTCTTCAATTCCTCTTCCCTTCAGTTGTTTGCGAGCTCCATGCTATTTTTAATACAAAACATTACCCTCAAGACCTGTGATAAAAGATTTTAGTATTAGTGTACTATAGTATTACTATAGTATTAGTGTATTGTAAAAATAAATTCTTTTTGCCATCTGTTGCAGGTAGAAGTATCGCAAGAGGCTTTGCAGGCACGAGTGGAAGCAACAGCAAATGAAGTAAGATCCTTTGCACAAGGCTATGCCAGCGCTGTGAAAGCCCACTGCCTGTCTCTGCTACATCGGCTGGATGAAATTCGCATCCAGCGCAGGTACAACATGCCATCAAATCTGAGGGAAAGTGCTTCAAAAAATGCAGTTATTCTTTTGGGACTGTTTAAAAACAGTTTAGAAGTCAGCCCAGAATTGGCTGTACTCAAGAAATTTAACTCTCTGAAACAGAATCAGTAATCAGGTTTTTGAAACATCTCACTCACTTTCTAGCGTGCCTAACATGATCAAGCTAGTTTTGAAGTCTTGTCTCAAACATTTTCTTGTTCTGGCCTCTCAAATGTGAAAATCTGCTGCTGTCACTTTTTGTGGTATAAATTTAAAAAGAAATGTTAGATGGTTCAGATTATTCCATCCATCCATCCATCCATTTTCTACTGCTTATCCTGTTAAGGGTCACGGGGGGGGCTGGAGCCTATTCGGGCAAAAGGCGGGATACACCCTAGATGGGTTGTCAGTCCATTGCAGGGCCAACACATATAGACAGACAACCATTCACTCTCACAGCCATACTTATGGTCAATTTAGAGTATTTGGTTAGTCCCCCCTTGCATGTCTTTGGACTGTTGGAGGAAGTCGGAGTACCTGGAGAGAACCCACAAGAATGTGCAAACTCCACACAGAAAGACTCTGTGCTCGAGCCCCTTGAGCCCTGAGCCTTCTTGCTTTGAGGCGATCGTGCTAACCACTGCACCACTGCGCTACTCCGTTCAGATTATTACTCTGACCAAAATAAATTGGGGTTCTGGGACATTACATCAATTATAGTTTTATTAAATGCATGTACAGATGCTAACATGCTATGTAAGCATGGCTCAGAAACAGCTCACCATATTAACTGATAATGCAGAGTGCAATTTAAGTTAACAGTTATGTTTGGTTGCAACATCAACGTGTGACACAACTAGAGAAACAGCAGGGGGGCGATAAATGGAGTGACCTTGAGGAAACTGTTGATTTAAAAAAAACAAAACAAACATCTTTAGTATGGCCAGGTTACCGTCAGTTACAAGTGTATTCATTTCTCACAAAGCATCATTTGTCATTTGCACTTGTCTCCGTTCCTCAGGAACCATCTGCATGTGCAGAGAGCGCAGCTGCAGCAAGCTTTGTTAGACATCCGTGGTGGTATGGAGTTTGCAGAAAGACTGCTGAGCTGTGGCTCAGACGCTGAGATCCTCAGTGCCAAAGGAGTTACCATCCAAAGACTGACCAGCCTGCTAGAGAGCAGCTGCAACCCCCATGTGGCAACAGTTGTCCCTGATGATGGTGCAAACATCAGCTTTATGCCTAGAGTGCCTGCAGGAGAGGTGGAGGGCTACCCTGTGGTCGGGTTGATCGACTTTAAGACAGTGGATCTCAACAAGTGCACTATCGAAGGGGAAGGTAAAACACTCCCATTAAGCTTCATATGTGTTCTGTTTTGGTAAGAGTCAGGATGATATAGTACTGACCAGTGAAACATATTCCTCTTTGCGGTGTATGATGTTGTAGTTCATCTTTTTAGACAACTGTGGATTTAAGACCTAATTAATTTCAGTCTGCAAATGTGCAATAAACAAAGTAGGTTTCTTCCCTTTTTCCCTTTTAAAAGGGTGGTGCATTGTGTACTGATTGTAAAGTCGCTTTAGGCAAATTTTGACTTGTGATTTCAGGATTTAAAAATGAAATTTGATTGATTGAGTCACATCTTGATATAAATTGCCCAACCAAGTATATCCAGGATCCGAACTTCTCTGCACCCTTCCCTTAGTCATTGCATAAGGGTTTAGATTTTCTATAGGCCTGTGGTGTTTTTATCTGTTTTTTTTGTTTTTTTTAAAGCTACAGTTTGCTATCTGGATCTCCCATTGAATCCACTACTGAGGACTCCAACTATTTTACTAGTTTGAGACTGTTCAAACCCAGACCTAACATGGGTCTTTCTGTGATCTGCATTTAGCAGCATCACTGGTACTGGTAATACCAGAACCCCAATTTTGAAAGGTTGCAGAGAAGAGAGGACTCATGTCAGATTAAAAAAAATTACACATCCACCACCAAGATTTGATCACGCAAATTTTAATTGAGAGGGCACATGCAGTCATATTTTTTTGACAGTGTGAACCCTAATGTTACAGATAGTACCACCTAATGAGCTGATGTCCTCTGTGCAAGTAGAACAGTGTCCTACACGCATGTTACCAGTGTTATTATTCTAACACATTGCTTGAAAATGTAGGAAAGTGGACCAAACATCTTGGTCTTTTGGTTTGACATGCATCTGGAAACGAATGAAACCTGTTATATTCTTCTTTCAAGAAGAATATAACAGCAGATGCAAAAACTGCTGCATCGTATTTGTACTATGTTAGATTTTTGCACAATTTGAGCCACTTGTAATAAGTAGAAGCTGTCACAGGAATTATAAAAATGCTTCTGTTAACTTCTTTGGTTAAAATTGACTCGTTTTTAGATAGCACCTCTCTAGTTTAACAGTACTTAATGTACTTTACAGTATCATCTCATTAACCCATTCACGCACTGATGGTGGACCCTGCAAGGTGCCAACCTACTCATCAGGAGCAATTAGGGGTTCAGTATCTTGCTTAAGGATACTTCCACATGTTCACGGGGGAAGGGAGGACCAACTCAGCAACTTGGTAACCAGACAGCCACTCGACCCCTGAGCCATGCTGCCCTTCAGGCCTCCACCACTGTGATTTTGCTAACCAGCATTAAAATCCTGATAAATTCGGATCACAAATTCTTACTTGAGACAAATTGTGTTCTAAAAGTTTGAACTCACATACCTAGAGCCTTCTACGTGTAATCTCACATAGCCTGGTCAATTCTGGACAGGGCCAAAGGGTTGGGAGAGGGGTGCTGTTGGGGGCAGTTCTCCTGCTGGAACAGGAACAATTACTGTCTCAGATTCTTTGGCTCAAAGGGCAGGAATTTCTTTGGGACTGACTGAAGCAATGTTGGACACACACGCATGCACACACACACAGATGCGTAGTAGCTTGTCTCTGTTTGGGGCTTAGCTTCAAGAGTAATGTTTAACTGTTGAGTGTATGGAAAGCCTCCACTAATAACAGTGTGTAGGTTTTGGTCTTTGAGGTGTCAAACTTCATGTGTCCTTTCCCCAGCTTGCTTGTTTTTGTACAAGAAGGTGTAATTTTGGTTTGGTTTGGTATTTCAGGGGCATGTTTCCATTTATCCACACTGTATTGTCACACATCTTGATAGTGTCACTCCATAGGGATGATACAACACTGTCATGCTAAACTGTCTCTATACACTGTATAAGCGCAAAGACCATTTTGAACCACTGGCAGCAGTAGTTGTAGTAATAGCAGTAAATAGAAGTTAACAGCTGAGCAATATTACTAGAATCAGCATCGACACAAATCAGCCAGCAGCTACTGGAAATCGCTAGATTATAGCTGAGAGAACAAAGTGTAAGATCACTAGTTATTGAGCAGCTGATTAAATCTGAGTAGTTTTGGCAAAGCAACATTAATCACTGTGAACACCAATTATGTTGGTTAACACACAACACAACATCAGCTCATAAATATTGTGTGTCCCAGAAGCAAACATTTAATGATGATTGTGGGTTTTGGAAGACTGTGTAGCAATGAATTAAGGGGTGCACCAAGTCACTTGAAATGGCTGGAAGCACCATGTGCTCATGGAGAGGAAGGCTTGCTAAAGCAGTCAGGGTTGTGAGTGTGTGTCCGTGCGTGTGTGTTTGTATGCCAGCTATCTTCATGTCCATGTGTGTCTTAAATTGTGCGGTGAATATGAAGTGCTTGTTTAGTTGAGATTTTTTAGATCACTTGTAAGATTTGATGAGCCTGTTTCCTTCCAAGTGTGTTAATGACTGTCTATTCCAAGACCTCTGAATTTATGGCTTTTTGCCACTGTGTTCACATGTGTGGTATCTGACCCTCGTCCCTGGTCACAGGTTTACAGCAGGGAACAGAGGGCCAGCAGGGTCACTTCACCCTGGTCTGCAGAGATTCGTCTGGAGAGCAGATGGCAAGAGGCGGGGAGAATGTCCTGGCTAGCATAATTCACAGGGAGAAGAAGAGCTGGTGAGTGAATGAGAATGAAAATTCAGTGGTCGTCCAGGTCATGTTCACCCATGGAGGGTTTTTCCAAAGTGAACTTGATTTGATTGTTGATACTTTTTTGGATTTTTTTTTTTAGGGCCTGAGCCAGTCCCTGGCGAAGACCCTATTATGTTTCGAAGTCACACTCGCCACTTCAAAAGTGAATTTGACCCCCTAAACATGCATGAAAACTCACCAAATTTGGTAAGCACATCGGGTGCGGCGAAAAATTCGATAATTAAAAAAAAAAGAGGCGCTCTACTCAATAGCGCCACCTACATACACAAAAAACCACGCCACAGACTGTAGGAATGTCCTACAGACATGGGACAAACACCACTGAACTCGTCTCATCAAGACGGATAAATCATACACTCACACCCCTGACCTAACTGTAACAGGATGTCCACAATTTGGACACGAATGTCTAATTTTGGACAATTTTGCGCCCCGAACAAAATCTATCTCCTCCTAAACCGTAAATGCCAGGGCTTCCAAACTTTCACACATTACTCTCCCAACTGTGCTCTTCAAAAATCTTTAAAGGCTAATATACTACGCGCTCGGTTTGGATTTTATAAGCTGTCAAAGTGGTGGAGACACATTTCACCTTACAATGGAAGTCTATGGGGAGAGCGTGTCCTCTCAGGGTACATACTCTCGAACAAATGCTTCTCACGCCTATACCATACATCGCACAGCTTTTAAAAACACACCACTGTATTCCTGACAAAAATCCCTACAAAAATATGGTATTTTGTGTGACTTTTGACCAACGTATGCCGAGTTATTCAGCTTTTACACACTACATTTCTCTTAATCCTCCACTCTCTCCACTCCAGCACAGATCAGACACAGTGCAGCGGGGGAGGGGTTCTTAAAGGGCCAGCTGGCAGCTTTGCTCTCAGCTCTGCTCTCAGCTCTGACAGAGATGGCAGAGAGCGAGCAGAGAAGGGAGGGGCTCTTAAAGGGCCGGCTCTCAGCTCTGCACTCACACTGGGCAGCGCACTGAGGCTCGTATCTCCTAAACTACAAGGCCTAGGGATTTGCCGATTACACCGTTGGATTCGGGCCGGCGATCCGGCCGCGGCTAGGCGGGGGCTCAGGCCCTAACAACGCTGCTTGCAGCTTTAATTAGGGCCTGAGCCAGAAGGTACTTCTGGCGAAGACCCTATTATGTTTTTTTTTTTTACCTTTTCACCTTTTTTCTCTTCAAATTGTACACAGACAATTCTTCCTACCAAGCTCCTCCCCCTCTGCCTCTTTGGGGAGCAGCAGCCCCTATGTTGGTAGCCTGCACAACAGACTGTAGCAGTACCTGGGTTGTGGGTCATAGATATATGAATATATTTCACTTCTCATCATTTTCCTCATGATTCATTAATGTCCAGTTGCCCTAAATTCAATTTAATTGGATGGCTGAGCAGGTACTGCTTTAATATTTCAGATTTCTCATTTAGAACATAGCGGGGGGTCAAGCTGATCTTAAAGGCTTCTGTGAAATCACACAAACCGCCTTTCAGGTAGACTGAATATTTTTCAACTCAAAGAAGTCATTTCAGCGTCCATCCAGTAATGGTGCCTGGAAGACTCTTATCTGATTCCTGCAGCATCTCTCACCCAGGACACTCATGTTTGTTTTTTCAGGTGATAAAGTAGCAGCTTCAACTGTTGTCTGAAGATGTAATGAGTGTGTTTTCCATCTTCAGTCAGTAATTCAAGTGATCTGCACTGTCAAACCACAGTCCTTCACTTCAGATCCACAGTGGTTAACCTCAATTAAAATCAACCATCACCAGGCATATGTAAACTAACCACACAACACATCCACTTAGCCGTAACAGAGGCATTGGAAGCCTCTGACTGCCATGTATTACACAGTCCACAAATGCTTAAGTAAAATATGCTGTTCAGTTTTAAAAAAAAAAGAAGATTTGTGGACTCTAAACACAATTATCAGGGGAACTGTCAGTGAGATTAACGAGCTGAATGCTACGCATAAACTGAAGCTGTTTTCATTAGATTTCCCTTGTTTTTTCCCCACTAAATACCCATCAGATTCCATTGAAGACTACTATTGATTTTGTGAATTAAACTTTACACAGAGTGGCTTTAACTTTTAGAGGATGCCAAAAAAGCATAATGTCTGTTTTTCTCCTTGCTCCTCCGGTAACTGTTGGACAAATTGTTCCCTATGAGTTGATGACGTTGTGGTAATAATTTAGAACTAAGAGTCATCCTTCATAATTACATTATTGATTTATGTGACAGTTTCTAAACAGTGCCACGATGAATTGTATGAAAATATTGAGATGAGAGATGATGAAATTCCAGAAGTTATGTAGGCATTTGAATCCCAGTCATATTTTAGGGTTTTAAAAAACAAAATGTTGTTATTCCTACAGCACAGTGGAAACAGCAGTGGTGGACAACAATGATGGTTCCTACAGCATTTCATACATATCCAAAGAGCCAGGATCTTACTCAGTGTGGGTTTGTGTCAGAGCCCAACATATCAAGGTAAACATCAAAGTGGGGGTTAAAAGAAACTGTATGATCATTGTGATGATTATTATTGACTCTATAACCCTCAATTGTATAAATGTCAGTGTTAAACAGCCATGTTAAATAGAAATAAAATAAACAGTTTTGGTCTCAGATTATGGAAAAATTTTAGAATTGTAGTAAGTTGATGCAAAAAATTCCACGTGTCACAACTTAATGATGCCACACAAAGTATCTGAATAAAAGCCAAGTTGGGACAGACTGTGTCAGTATACCATCTGTAGCGTGATATCCCTGCAGGACAAGCAAATGAAGACAGAAAGACCAATACACAGCTTTCTGCAGTGATGTTGAGCTTCAAACGATCCACAAACATGTTCCATCACTGCTGTTGAACAAAAAAGATGACTTCTAAGTCTTCAACAAAAGCTTGAGATGCCTGTAGGAATTGTTATATTGACCTCCATTGCAGGAGAAAACCTGTAATGTGTTATGAATCTGTTGATGCCCTGAAAAATCTGTCTGGTAGATTACTGTTGGCCTTTGTACTATTCTGGGTTGTTTTCTAAATGGTGGCTGTTAGTGTATTGTTTCATCTATATCACAGCACACTTATTAGCATGTTTTGGCCTGAGGTCAGACCAAGCTGTGGCCTTGCCGATTGTTCTCAGAGCCTCCTAAAATTTTTGACAAAACTCAAGCTGCCGATAAGTTTTGATTTTAATTGCATCTGATATTTGATAGAAGACTAATCAAAGTGATGAGAATGTGATCATGGTTTATATGCTGACAGTGGCACTGTCCTTTCTCATCCTGCAGGGTTCCCCTTTTGCACTTAATGTGAAGAGGAAGTTGAGGCATCACACTGGGAGGTTTCATTGTTGCTCCTTTTGTTCCAGTGGAGGAGCCAAAGAGGCTCGCTGCGGCTGTCCAGGAACTATGCCAGGTACACAGAGGAAAGTTGTAACTCCTAGGTATATATTTACGTGTCAAACTTTTCTCATCTTGTTGCCTGTCCAACCTCAAAAGCAGTGTTTTGTTTTGTTTTGTTTTTAAGTATGAGACTGTGGGTGGGGCAGCACAGTGGTGCAGTGGTTAGCACTGTCACCTCACAGCAAGAAGGTTACGGGTTTGAGCCCCGGCTCAAGTACTGTCTCTCTGTGTGGAGTTTTCATGTTCTCCCTGTGCCTGTGTGGGCTCTCTCCGCGTACACCGACTTCCTCCCACAGTCCAAAGACATGCGAGAGGGGACTAGGTCAATCCAGGCAGGCACAGGAAGAACATGCAAACTCCACACAGAGAGACCCCGTGCTCAAACCCAGAACCCAGAACCTTCTTGCTGTGAGGTGACAGTGCTAACCACTGCACCACCATGCCACCAACTCGGTCAATCGGATAATCTAAATTGACAGTAGGTGTGGCTGTGAGAGTGAATGGTTGTCTGTCTATAAGTGTTGGTCCTGAGATGGACTGGCTCTGCCCCCCACAACCCTTATCAGATAAGGGTTAGAAAATGGATGGGTGGATGGATGGACTGTGGGTGTGCCCTCAGACAACTCCCCACTGGATCATGATAGTGTTATACATTGAGCCAAGGTCACCCAATAATGTTCTTCAAAAGAACTTAAGCAATACATTTTAAGGTCATTCCTGAGGCATTTAGTTATATCTGACACTTGGACAGTGTGAGCAACAGTAAAACTACCCATAACTACTTTATCTTTGAACTGCATTTTTAACCAAACACATTTATTTATGTCCCCCTAAGACTCATGTAATAGTCCCGCAGTTCAACTCACTGATCTTGTCTAAAACCCTTTGGCACGTCCCACTTTGAGAACCTCTACTCTTAAGTCACAAAAATAAGGAAAAATGTTGTTTGGATTTCTGTGCGATAAATACAGTGTCACATTCACTGGTTCAGTGAGTGTGACGAGGAAGGAATCCATGCTAGACTTACTCTTATTATCTTTGTATTTTGTAAAACAAAAAAGAAACAGAAGCAGTAAGATGGGTTTAAAGCTCAACATCATCCCCCGTGAAAGTGGGTCATGACATATGCAGTATGTTCTATGGACATGTTTAACATAAAAACTGTAGGTGCATGGTTAGGGCTGCTGCTACTAAAAATTTAATCTAAATCAGGATTTGGTTTCCTGCAAAAATTGCAGGAAGGAACAATGTTTGTTAAAGGTTAATGGTTTGTAAGCCTGTTACAATAAATAATATATCTATGTATCATACAATAGACATGAATGATAATTTTGCTGACATCAGTATATTGGTCATTGTATTTACATGCGTATTGATGAACATAAGAATGAGGGGAATTTTTTTAAAGTCATTTTTCTTACATCTTCAACACTTTTATAAAGCCGCTTTCACATTGCACCAAAAACGTGGGTCAACACGGGTTTTTCGGCACTCTGAAAGGGTTGACTGGCCATTTCGACCTGCATCGACCTGCGTCGACCAACTCACCAAGCAACCCGGGTGTTTAGCGGCGCAGCGCGGCTCTGCTCAGCTCGCCTGCAGTGTGAAAAAGGCAACCCGCGTCATCTCCAGTTTTACGCGACCTTCCTGTCGCATCCTGATTTTGTCACTGTGCTCCCTGTCAGGCTTCACCTGTAGCTTCTTCGGCTCCCTTCCAGACGAGCCAAGAACTCCATCCTCCTTCGCTGCATTAGCGTTCGGACATTTTCCAATCTGCGCCAAATTTGTATACTTTGCAAAAGAGACAACATTTCAATGCACGCAACGACAACGCTAACGTTCAACTTGGTGAAGTCCACGTTGTGGTTTGTTTACCTCTCAGTGTTCCGGCGCACGTTTATGTGAAATGATGACGTGGTCAACGCGATGACATATGAGAGGGAAAAACACAGGCACGCAGCCCTCATAGCGGGAGTTCAGACCCGGGTCTTCTGGAAGCTTGAATGCGCCCTAATGCCGAGCAAACGCAGGTCCAAAAACCCACGTTGACACGCATTTTTCAGTGTGAAAGTGTTTAGAGACTTCTCCCGGTGTTCCTTATCTCTTGTCTTGCCCTGTCTGAATGCAGGAGGATTCAAAGGCTGTGGACACAGCCATAAAGGTCACCCTGGGAAGCCTCACTGGTCTTGCTGTGGCAGCACCATGGAACAGTCTGAGTGTTTGCCTCCGAGTGTGCTCGCTGCAGTATCCCCCCACAGCCACCTCCGAACTGCAGAGCTCTGAGGTGATGAGTGATGGCCAGACCTGTCAAGATGATGGCCATCAATATTGGATGGCAGCAACCAGCAGATAGTTTGTGGTCGTCAGTGGGAGTCTTGGGCAGATGTGAAAAAGTCAGATAAGGCCACTAAAGCTGTAAAAAAAAAAAGGGATCAGCTTGGAATTGTGTTAACCTAATTGTGATATAGTGGGAAAGAAACCACTGCCTCCATGAAAATAACATCTAACAGAAAGGTGCAAACTCTCAGGCCATATTTTTAAGTGGCTTATCCTACAACTTTATGAACAGATTGCTGACAAATTAATTGAAAAATTAAATAAATCTCCTGAATCATTGTAATATCAAAGTCAGACAAGACTCAGTAAAACCACAGCGTCCTTCTCACACAAATATGTTGAATGGTGCATTCACAGTAGTTGCCAGGAGAAAGTTTTGCTCCTTCTGTTCTTCTCTTTCAACATCAAATTGTAGGTCTCATGGTGAGCTTTTATTGTCTAGCCTACTTTCAATTTTAAAGGCACTAAAATTGTGTTAAAGGAACAATGTGTAGGATTAAAAGGAATATTTTGCCAAAAACTGAAAGAATATTCCTAGCATCTTTAGCCTACACTATGATTACTTAAAACCAAGAATTGTGTCTTCTTTAGCTTCGAATGAGACTATTAAATCAACATAGAGAGAAGGAAATGTTCTACAGAATCCAGAACAAATAAATCAGCATCTTGGCATTGTAGTCTGTATCTGCTAGTTTCCCTTATTTCTTTAGTCATACTTGTTACCATTTTACCATTAGTAAACAATTTGGGCTAATGCTCTCGCTAAACAAAATATATTGTTTCCCTCTGTTCTGTTTTTTTGTTTTTTTTTAACGTTTGTCGCGGAATCTGTTTGAACAGCAGTTCCGCATTCTTACTCTACACCAGCTGATAGGTGAAAATGACCCACCCACCAATGATGAAAGCTTTGGACACCCCTGCAGAATTTATGATGACTTTGGTCATGGCAACAGAGTCTGATGGAGATGGAGGTTTAAACCTGTACCTGTGTTAGCAAATGAATTGGTAATTTTTACTGGTAATTCCTGCCGATAATTCATGCACATATGATGGTCAGATCGGCATGGTTCATGTTAGCTGCTTATCCTTGATAGAATCCGAGTCATAAACAAACAATGAGCTGGTTCCTATCAAACATTCTCAGGTAAAACAGTTAATGCTCTCTCAAGGTTTCCTGCTACCTCAGTAGTCACTGTGTTTAATGAGGAGAGAAGTAGTCTACATAGCTGCACATTCAATGTCATTAACATGCTGTTGTGTCATGCCCTCCTGTGATAAGGGTTTTATCTGGAGAACAGCATCATTCAGCTGCACTCACCTTCCTCGTAGAATTTAAAGTTGTTTGTCTCAAGAGGCAGTGTCAATCTGCTGGTTTCCCAACCCCCAATATGGGGCTCCTAATGAACCACTTCATGCCGTTTCTCTGTACTTTGATGATGCCTTATCAAAGTGTAACTGCAGGTAAAAACGTTTTCCTAATGTTAAAATAGAATGGAGCTACTGATTAAAATGGCTATAGGAAAATTAGACCAATGTAAATATCTAACATTATTATTTGTTATCCATAATTCTCAGATTGACAATCTTGATATATTGCCTAACGTTTGTATTGTAAACCAGGTGCACAATCATTAATATATTTTCATCATTTTACTGAAACAATTACACCTTTTCAATGAAATAAACATATTTTACTTTTTTTATTTTGCTCCAAAATTCATGCTGGTGCACCATGTTTACTTATAATTTCACCCCATCCATGTGCTATATATGGGAAGTATGACATTTACTTGTCCACCCGTAGACTAACATAAAACCCAGTTCATACTCGAGTTGTATATTGAGTTCATTATTAAAGTGAAATAATTATATTAATCACTTGTTGAATAAGGAAAATTAAAACCTTCAGTTTTATGATTTAATGTTAAACCTGTGTACACTTCTACTGTATAGCTGCCAAATAGATAACCCATCAGTTGGTTTTTGTTCCACAAAAATAAACAAAAACAGAATAAGAAATGGGGCAGCATGGTGGTTAGCACTGTCGCCTCACAGCAAGAAGAAGGTTCCAGGTTTAATCCCTGGCTCGAGCATGGGATCTTTCCTTGGAGTCTGTATGACATGCAAGAGGGAATGAAGCTGATCGGATACTCTAAATTAGCCGTAGGCGTGAGTGTGAATGGTTGTCTGTCTATATTGTTGGCCCTGTGATGGACTGGCGACCTAGCCAGTGTGAACCCCACCTCTCGCCCAAAGGCTGCTGCTGGCATAGGCTCCAGGATCCCCAGCGACCTTTTTAACAGGAGAAGTGGTATCATTAGTTGGTTTTCGTTCCACAAAAACATATAAAATAACAGAATTAGAAATGGCATCATGACTGTAGCTCATATTTAACTTGAATAATAACAGACACCTGTCACTGACAAAGCTGTTATTCTTGAGCCTTTTGGATAATATTCTAATTTTTTTAACTGAAAAATGCATACACTTTTCATTTCATCAAGCTGGATAGTTCCTTTCTAGATCACTAGGTGGCAAGAGAGGGCTGCCTTTTTCTATCTGCTCTTCCAGAACTAATGATTGTGTTCCTCCACCTGTGACACTGAGTTCTCTGAGCTTATTCCTACAAATCATTCATAATCGGTGGTCTCAAATGCTTCCTGTACCAGAGCTATCTAAGAGACTCCAGATGATTACTGCATTATCTGGAAAAAAAGATGTAAAGGATTCAAGATTGACTACTATGAATTTTTGATGAATGGGGACCTGTTCCACTAAAGCCAGAGAGCACGCTATATCAGCACTGTCACTGGTGATACTGTTGAATTAAACACTAATTGTTTTGTTGAATCAGATTATGAAAACTCAATGACAATCATTCAGGAGATGGGGCTTCAAGGATATATTGAAGTCACTGAGGGTGAACCACACACACACACACACACACACACAACCACATACACATTCATAAGTGGAGGGTGGGTGTGAGTTAAAGATCGTGGAATGGTCCAAAGCTATGTATTTATTATGAATTTTTCTCTCTCTCTTTCACTCCCACTCTGCTTTTGATAGCGTAAATAAAAGTTGAAGTGCAACACCCTCAAGGAACATGTCAACTTTTTGGGAAATACTTCCTTATTGTCCATCATTTTTACAGCTAGACAAGTCAATAGATACCCTGCGCTCCTCTCTATGTACAGTATATTACAGTGCTCCTAACCCCTTAGTAGAGTAGTAGAGAAAGTCATCTCAAAAGTAATCAAGTAGATTTTTCTGAAAAGTGGTCTTTGCTTGAATTATGGTTGTGCTTAACATTAAATTCAGTATTACTTTTTCAGATACATACCCAGTAATACTTCAACAGCCTTAGCCTCCCATCGTGTTGCGCTTGTAGTCCTTTTCCCACAGAACAAAAACCCACTAACACCCTTCTTCTGCAATGGGAAACGCTTTAATCAGCATTCACCCAAGTTCAAATGGCCCTGCATTAGATACGAGTATTTGACGCTGATCAGAATAATGGAAAACAAAAACTGGGTGAATGCAAAAATTTACTGCCAGCTTCTGCTGCTTCCAATCTTGGACAGGCACTGTGAGCAGTTGGAACTTTGCTTGCAACAATATACATAGAGGCTTGTCACCTTGTGTGTTGAGCTGGTCCTGAGTTTGAAAAACAGACAGAAAGTAAAAATAGGACAGAAACATTGTGGCAGTTCTCCATGCCACATTTACTACTGCTACCAAAGGTTGTACACAGGCTCAAGATACTTCACTCCCTAGCTGTTTTGACAACCCAGATTGTGCCTTTCAGAGCAATGACATCAAAAATGAAGCACCAAAAATTAAAAAAAAAAACCCAAGAGCAACTTCTCCTTTCATCATAGTGGGAACAGGATCAATATTTGCAGGTTTACCAGGGTCCAAAACAAACCCAAACTGCGTGTACACAGTTGTGAGCTGTGGGAAAGATTATCCCCCTCCAAAGCCTGCAGTCCCCCCTGTGCATATTCCAGCTCAAATAGTTCAGGATCAGGGTTTTGGTTGGTCCAGAAGTAATCTTCCCCATTCTCTGGTATACTGTAAAATCAGCCACAGCCAAGTTAGCAGCAGCCACTCTTTAGTCACCAACACATGTTTTGTTCCACTGACCAAAGCTGCAATGAGATTTATGAGGTGCAGCACCAAATCACTGCGCACAGTGTGGAAAGTAGTTCACTGTATCTGACTCTAAAATAACAACAATGTGTAATTTTCATTATTTATTGAAATGAATGTTATGCATAACAAGCAAAGAAAATAGAAGTTAGTTAATGACGTTTAAGGTGGCTTTCTCGAAATGGACTCAATTTTATATAGCACATATACTCATCAGGAGCAATTATGGGTTCAGTATCTTGCTCAAGGACACTTTGACATGGTCACCGGGGTCAAGGATCAAACCAGTGACCCTTTGGCTGCTAGACGGCCACTCTACCCCTGAGCCATGCCGCCCACAGTAGTGGCCATCTGCTAGGGTTCATTGCAGTTAAGCTAACTAGCCATCAGTCTGGAGCTCAGTAATACACACAGAGGAGAGATAGTATCTACCTGCTTGTCAGGACAAATAGACGGTATGTTTATTTCGCATGTGGCTATGTCTATTTGAGAACAGTCGTGCTTGTGACTTGAGGTGAGTCTAAGTCAAAAATGCTGTGCTTTGTGACTTTGGGTGCAAATTTAATCCATAATATGAGCCAAGACTAAACACAAACAAAAGAGAACGGCACATCATTAAGTTGTTTAGGTGAAAGGAAAACATCCTGGAATCACCCACGTTTCATAAAGGCTCCAAGTAAGTAAGCCTTAATGAGGTGGGAGGATTCAGCCCATCGTTGACAACCTGCAGGCCAATGCAAAGGCTCTCACAACACAAACCAAGCAAACACTGACTTTCCACTGCTAATAACAGATGCTCACTGCGGCTATGAACCCCAGAGACAGAGATGTCTTACAGCAGACTTCATAAACCAACTTCACCCACTGCTGAGCTCTAAAGTAATGTACCTTGTAATTGAGAGAACCAACGATCATAATACAATATTGTCTCACAGGCTCAGGACATCTTATGCCTAAATTTTCATACCTGGTGCATTTTATGTTTTCATGCTTTATGTATCAGGCTTATCCAGAGAGAGGGACGGGAGGGGCAGCACTAGAGCAAGCCCAAACGTCTCTATTGTACCAGGCCACCAGACAAGAGGAGGGCTGGCACATAAAACTCAGGCAATGGCATCTAACAATTATCAGAATCATTCCCAATTATAAAGCACATTAGAATATACCCATTTGAGTTTGGATTTAGGAGTTACACAGAGATGTGAGGTGACAGTATACCTTGACATTTGACCACCAATATCATTTCAAGTCTGGGGACTAGGCTGATTGGATACTCTAAAAACTTGACAGTAGGTATGAGTGTGAGTGGTTGTTCGTCTCTGTGTGTTGGCCCTGCGGTGGACTGGTGACCTGTCCAGGGTGTACCCCGCCTCTCGATAGGCTCCAGCCCCCCCCCGTGACCCTTACTTGTAAGGAATAAGCGGAAGACAACGACGACAAATACAGTGACCTTTGACCACTGATATATTTTTAGTTCACTCTTGAGTCCTACTAGACAATTATAGCAAATTTTAAGAAATTCCCAAGGAGATGAGAAAAATGGCATTAATAAAAAAAAATAGGTGATACAGTTGGACAGACATACAAAACATTTTGCTTGGTCTATGTTTTTTGTGTGGAGGCAAAAAAACACGCACCCATTAAAAGCTACAGCATGATTTTATTTTTGTCTCCATCCTCAGACAATGACGTACTAAAAACAACTGTCGACATGCTAACATAATAGGCTGTGCTGTAGTTGATGCTAACCATTGCTGTTGCAGCTAACAGATAACAATTGGCGAAATAATTTTTGCCATCTCACAATCCCACAATCCCTACATGTTACCTTGTTTCACTGTAAGAATTTGATAAATTTGGTATTTGAAATGTCTAGAAGAGCTGTAAGACCAAGTTTTGTTTTTGTTGTTTTAAGTGAGAAGAGGGCTAACCTTATGTGTCTGGGCCAACATTTGTAATGAATTGTAAAAGCGAAAGATTTGTGGTAACATTACTAGTTACTAATTACTTAGATTAGGGTGAGTCAACGATAGAAATAGTTCGCATTTCCTGCACAATATAGCCCAGCCAGTGATCAGCTCCATCAGATCTGTCGGGGCATTGCTTTGTGTGCTCAGTATCCTCAACACATTTTACTGTGCTTTACTGCCCTACCAGATGATATTAGCAAATTGGATGTGGAGTTTTTCTCGGTTGAAAATGTTTTGGTGCTACATAGTTGAAAACAGACAAGAATGTTCTTGTCTTTGATCGAAACACGCTTGGAATACTGTCTATACCTCCTACTAGTGAATGTGTATTTATCTCCTTCCTTTATGCTTAGTTTGTTTATGCTAGTAGCCATCACAGTCTCCTCCCAGAGACTCTAAAGATAAAAAGTTCTACTCTTACTCTGTCAGCAATGATGTAATGCCATATTAATGTATAATTACTTGGAATAGTTACTAGGTTTTAATAACTGCTTGGAAATTATAATGCATAAAATTACTCCGTCACCAAACTAATCAGATAGCAGTAACTGCCCAACACAGATTATAAACAATCCAGTGCCAGTAACTATTTGTTTCACCCTCCAACATACTAGATGGCACTGTTCTTTAAATTGAAAAAGTTGGGACTCAACAGATATATGTTCAAATATGTATTGATGTACAGTTTGAATAAATGTACTTATGAGGAGAACAACACAGGACAGGACAAATCCATCCATCTTCTTCCACTTATCCTGTTAAGGGTTGCGGGGGGGGGGGGGGGGGCTGGAGCCTAAGCCAGAGTACCCGGAGAGAACCCACGCAGGCACACGGAGAACATGCAAACTCCACACAGAAAGATCCCGTGCAAGGAAAACCAATTAAACCAATAAATGAGCTTGGTTGATTCTATAAAAAAAAAATGCAAATTTAGAAATCCTCTACATGTGCTCTCCATGACTGCAGATTTTCAACAGGTTGTGTACAAAGCTGTTGCTTGTACAAGAAAAATGTCCAAGACCTTAGCAGGGACTCACAGACTCCTCAGAAATATAGAGGACAGTTAAGATGGAACAGATAGCCAATAAAGCTTCCACAGGATCATGCTACCATCAGTTCAGTGTTGTGACAGCATCTGACATTGTCCTTCTGAGAGACGCTTCATCACTGAGCTGAACTGTAGCAGCACCCAGTCTGTCATTGTCAAGATAGAACACACACTCAACAAACAGACACTGTCTCTACATATATTTGAGATCACCTTAAATACATTTTGGGAGGAACTGAATTTAGTATGTGTGTTAAACTGTGAATAGTTCATCCTGATTTGGTCAAACTCATGTGGATTCAATCATTCATCACAGAATCATGTTTCCAGAGCATTTTGAAGACTAATGTCTTCATCTGTGTGTGTATGTGTGTGTGTGTGTGGGGGGGGGGGACATTATGTAAGAGGTTAAAGAGGTTAGGTCATGACAGTAATACTCTTACTGGCTCTGAATGGAGCCTAACTATAACACATTTGAGCTGATGGAGCAATGTGAAGGTTTTCAAGTCCACATCCAATGATATACCTATACAGTTGCAGGTTATAGTTAAAGTTATACAAAACCAATTGGGACACTTTCTAAGGAACTCTGCACAAGAAAATATGTTTTTTCAGTAAATATTATGATTCGAGAGAATTCATTGCTGACTGCTAAAGGTTCCATTATGAATGCTGTTAAACAATTCACTATACAAAGGCTCATTGAAGCCTGGAACATGTGAATACGTGATTGGCATGAAAATAGGTAAACTAGTCTTATACAGAAGGCCATTTTTGCAGTTGATTTTTTTTAGGTTGTTATCTGGTGATAATGGGATATTGGCCCTTTTACAAGACATACTAATTACTTCAACATAACAGCAATTTCTATCTCAAGATAATAAAGTTATATTGTTATATCAAATCATTATCTTATTGTCATGAAAAAATGACCTTTATTATTAAAGACATATCACATGAGATGGAGTGCTGTTGTAGAGAAAGCATGGCTGTGATATAGGAGGAAGATAACCATCGCATTTTTTATGAATTAGCAGTAATGCTTCTCGATACAGAGCAACGGCTTGAGCACGGGGTCTTTCTGTGTGGAGTCTGCATGTTCTCCCTGTTCCTGTGTGGGTTCTCTCTGGTACTCCAGCTTCCTCCCACAGTCCAAAGACATTCAAGAGGGGATGAGGCTAATTGGATACTCTAAACTGACCGTAGGTGTGACTGTGAGTGTGAATGGTTGTCTGTCTATATGTGTTGGCCCTGTGATGGACTGGTGACCTGTCCAGGGTGAACCCCACCTCTCACCCGTAGCCTCTGGGATAGGCTCCAAACCCCCTGTGAGCCTTAACAGGAGAAGTGGTACAAGATGGATGGATGGCTTCTCCATACAGAGTGTGTGAGTTTTTGTGTGTGTGTGTGTGGGGGGGGGGGGGGGGGTTCATGGGTAAGTGATGCCTTGTCTGTCCTCTTTCCACGTATGACTACCGTGTTAGACTTGATCAGGAGTCTAGTCTCTAACAAGCCCACCACCTACGATTATATGTGGTGTGGTTGCAGACCTTGTGGACAAATATTTGAGTGTTGTCCTCCATGATGATAAATTTGTCTTTGAAACCCCATGTGGATGCTACTTTATTGAAGACATTAGCCCTTTTAATGTTTCTTCTAAGACAATTACTTTTTTTTTACAGAGACTTTTCACAACATTTTGTGAATCTTTTTTTTAACTTTTTGAATTATTGATTTGTTTAGGAACTTAAATCAAATCAATAAGACCAATAGGCTTTTTGGACATTATAAGAGACTGGTCCGTCAAAAGGCCAAGGAAATGTTGGATGTCTCCTTCATCCGCTGTGCCACTGATTTACTGAACAATCGCACCCTGATTGCTTTCCTTGCATTTTCTTCTTGTTCATTGCACATTTTCATTTGTGCACATGTATTTTATGATGTCTACGTCCTTGGTGGAACTCCTCCTTTCACTGTTTTATTGCATTGATGTGTCTCCTGTTAAATTCTGTTTTTATGTGAAACCTGTTTGCTAAACGAATTTGCCCTTGTGGGACAATAAAGATAAATTGACCGAAATCATCTTTAACTGTATTTTAATAAACATTATTGATAAGTAATGAGGCCCTAGCATAAAAAATACTAACATTACTTGATTATTCTTGTTGAATAACTGTAATTAGCCAAATCAACTGTTCACTCCCAAATCCTTAACCCTTGTTTATGAAATGAAATAAGTATCTAATAAGAATGTATAGTGTGGGGACCTTATTACACATTAGTTACTGCTTACTACATGCATCATGTTATTAGGCAAGGCAAGGCAAGGCAATTTTATTTGTAGAGCCCGTTTTCACAAACAGTTTGTCTCAAAGGGCTTCACATGGCATCATAACAACATCCTCTGCCCTTAGACCCTCACATTGACTGAGGAAAAACGCCATAGAAAACCCTTTTAACGGAGAAAAACCTGAGAAACCTCAGGGTGAGCAACAGAGGAGGGATCCCTCACCCAGGACGGACAGACGTGCAGTAGATGATCAAATGATTTGACTAGATGTCAAATTTATCAAATAATTGTTTTTTTAAAGACAAACTCTTAAAAGCAAGCAGAAAGAAGAAGGATGATGAGATCAGGTATCCTTTGTTATTCCACCCTCAGCGATGTATGGAGCCGTAAGTCACTGACAACATGAAAAGCTTGCCTTCGACTGATTCCTTTATATCTTCAACATACTGAATGCTGATATTGTGGTTGAGGACATGTTTCCAAATGGATATGCACAATCTGAAATGAATCCTGGAATGATTTGTGGTAGAACTGAACAACATAACTGATAGTGACGAGCTGTATGTAATAAGGAGCACACAGATGTATGAATGTAGACAGAAAGATTAGAAATACACTCATGGAAAGAGAATGTTTGCATTACCAAAGCACAGTCATCACAGACAGTGATTCATAGCATTCAATATACTGCACTGTTTTGCACACTGAAACAAAAACAAAAAGAGCAGAAATGTGAACTGCATATATTATCCTTTTTACAAACATCTGAAGCAACAATTACGGATTAATATTTTTCTGTATGAATTAGTTTTACATAGAAAACAATGTAATAATGATGTAATTGATATGCATGATTTCCAGTGGGAGAATACTAGGCTTTGACTCGGGTTTTGTGATTAAAATAAATGCATCAGTATATTCCAGACCCTAATATTGTTACATTAATAAATAAAAATTATCCACTCCTGCATTTGCCACTATTTCAGTCAGATGTTATACTAGCATGGTGGACAGCAGCAGGAAAGACTGAGTTTGATGAAATGGGTGTGATGTAGATATTATTAGACTGTCCAGGTAGTTAGTTGTACTTGCAGCTCCACAGAGGGTTTTCGCAATACATCATCAATCCAGAATTCAGTCATCTTGTAAATATTGAACATAAGTAACACATTACAACTGAAGTACCAAACTGAACTAATAGGTAATTATTGTCATATATTTGGCTGTATAGTAATCAGTCAAAGTGTAAAAAAAAACAAAAAAAACAAACATTGTCAGAGGAAATGTTTATGGTTGGCCAAACTGAAACAGGATTTCCAGGGCAAGACTCTTTGTACACTCAAATCATGATAAAATATTAATGACTGCTGGCTAATTTTAATTTAACATTTGAAACTATGCACACATATTCAGCTGCTCTTACTAACATTTTTGGCTGAATAATATCAGCATTACCTGACTCTGTTTCATTGACACAATATTTGGTTGTCAGTCTCCACACCTTTGTAGCTTTTGTACAGCCTCTCCCTGAACGTCAGGATGTTAATTACATCTTCAACAACAATTAACTCAGACTTGAGTCTCAGTTACAAAATGTTATATTTAGTGTTGTTTCTTATCCAAGGATATGTCCAATATGGCTGGGTAAATGACAGAATTGAGGCACAGGTGCAAACATTCTATATTGAAAAGTAATTATGTAGTGTATGCAATGTATACATATCATATTACATAATATGCAAACGGATCAGAATAATTCCATGACCCATCACATCCTATTGTGAGGTCCTTGGAAATACTTACTAATTTAGACATTCTTTCCATGTTGAAAATAGCAAATAAGTGGCAGGCTATTCAGCTTGTTAGATTAGTAAGCATACGTACCAAAGTGCATAAAGAGGATGTCCTAGATCGTCGCCTTCTTAAAATAATGGCCTATGTTATTTTTTTCACATTTTTCAGAAAACACAATAATTTGGAGACAAAACATCACCAGGAGTTGATTTAAGCAAAAAAAAAAAATGTGTAAAAACATGACTCAGGCAATTATCTTAAGAAGGTGATGATATGCTGTCAAGAGGCCAGACCTCTGTTTATCTACCCATAATTCTGCAGGGGTTCACAATGGCTGTTCTACTTGAAGTAGGAAGGTGTCCCTCCATAAACTGGAAAGTCAAAAATAAGGAGTGTGTCATCAAGCTCCCTCCCCATTAAATGTAGTTATCTCCACTAAAGCGTAGGATGGACACTTGAGACACACACTCATTTCCTCAACTGTCACACATTTTTGCACATACATATACCTGTCCAGGGAGGTATGAGCTGGCCTTGAGTGAGCTCTGATAGCCAGGTTCCTGTTGTTCACAGGGTTGAAACCACCATAACTCACAATGTCATCCTGTCAAATTGATGCATAGGTTATTTTCCCCGTTGAAATATGGCCTCTCATGTCAATGCCCACTGTTACTTTTGTGTTCTTTTCTAATCCTAATTCCTCATCAACACTGGGATGAGTGATTAGACAGAATGACTCTTTGTAGGCGAGAAATATTTACCCTTTTGAAAATACCCAGCTGGCCCCCCATATCAATCAGAATAGAGTTGCCTTTGGACAATGTGAAATTGTTGTTAAAAATGAGAATCAAGTTGATGTTGAAACTAGGGCTTGGTAACATAAGAACATGTCAGTATCCTTTCATTTACTGATGGGTTGACGTCAATACTTTACGACTTCATTCTGGAATTAGAATATTTTTATTATAAATGCAGTGTTTTTAGCCAAGACATAAGTGATCATTGTGCAACTGGTCGCATACGCTCTGGCTCTGCAGTGAAACGTCCACCTAGAACAGCATCCATACGCTCTATGAAGAAGTTCAACAATGAATCTTTTCTTTGCGACATTGCAGCAACAAATTGGGAAAGAATTTACACTCATTCCACAGTTGATGCTGCCTGGTCTTTCTTCAAGAACACCTTCAGCAGAATCATCAACAAACATGCGCCACTAATAACATATCGGATCAAGGATCGCCTTAGCCCCTGGTTTTTCCATGAACTGACCTCATTAATCCGCCAAAAGAACATCTTATGGCAAATAGCTCAAGCCTCCCAATCTCCTGCCGACTGGCTTGCCTTTAGGCAGTACAGAAATAAATGCACTCAAGCCATGACTCACTACCTGAAGAAATTTGCATCTGGCGGCAGTGATTCCAGGAAGTTCTGGAAAACAGTAAAGTCAATGGAAAATAAGCTCTCTACCCCCAGTTTACCAACTTCAATGACCCCGGATGACTGCATTGTCACAGATAAGTTCTGCATGGCCTCACTCCTCAACCGACATTTTGTCAACTCGCCAGTGCCTTCTCCACCAGATCCTGCACTGCTGCCCCAACACATTCACTGTTTACCTTCACCTCAGGCAGCTTTTCCTTTAGACCATTCCTGTCCTCTGAGGTTCTAGATGAGCTTACCAAACTAGACTTGAACAAGTCAGCCAGCTCCGATGGCCTTTACCCCATATTTTTAAAAGTTGCTGCTCTGGTCATCGCCGTTCCCATCACGTTCCTGCTTAATATGCAGGAAGCCCTCAGCCCGCCTGAGCTTCCTCTACCGGAATTAGGCATCCCTCACCTGCTCAGCCAGACACACCCTTGTCAAAACGACCATCCTGCCAATTTTTGATTTTGGTGACACCATTTACAGAATGGCTTCTCAAACCACCCTCAGTAAACTTGACACTCTCCACCATTCTGCTATTCGATTCGCCACGGGCGCCCCTTTCTCAACCCACCACTGCAACCTGTACAAAATGGTAGACTGGACATCACTCCACACCAGACGACTTCACCATTGGTGCCAGCTCATATACAAAACCTTACTTAGAAAAACGCCTCCCTATCTCTCGTCACTCTTGCACCTTTCCCGCTCCGAACTCAACCTCAGATCCAGTAAACTCATCAAATTCACCATCCCCAAATCCCGCACTACCTTTGGTCGCAAGGCCTTCAGGTTTGCTGCACCGTCTGACTGGAATGCCTTACAATCAATCATTAAACTCACTGGTATGATACCACTTACTGTTCAAACAAATCCGTCACCAACTTCTACTTGACCAATGGACCTGCTGAACTCTTCTCCTTGATCATTCATTCCATTGACACTGTATTTCATGTGATGTTGCTGTTGACTATTGCTTTATATAGATGTACAACTTCGTGATACCTTTTTCCTTATGTACTATGTTGTGATTGTACAATGCATACCCTGTTTTTATTATTGTCTTAGCCCTCCTCTGTCCAAAAAGAAGATTCCTGCAGGCTGCAGTTGTAAATAAGAACTTGTTCTTAATTTGCTTGCCTGGATAAATAAAGGTTAAATAAAATTTTTTTTAAAAATTATAATTTTCATTAAGGTAGCTGGCAATCAACTGGTCTCTTTGGGTCTTAGCTCCCTCATTCAGCCACAGAGAGGAGAAGGGTATCTGTCTTCTTGATACTCTGGGGGGATGGCAAGTGGGTGTATGTCATTAAAATAATAGCATGCTCCTTTAAGATAGGTCAAAAGATGTTGACATTTAACATTACGTGGATGGTAACATTATGAAGTTTGAAAGACACTGAGTTTGTGTTAGTGAACTGATCAGCAGTCATTTAATCTTGATCACATTATGTTACAACCTATCAATCAAATATCAACATCCTAACATCATTGGTGGCCAGCTAAGTGTCTACTGGATGATAATAACTAAAGACGCATTGAAGCAAAGCACACTCACTCACACTTACACTCATCTTCCCTACAAGTTGGCTGAGTTTCCAAATTTTTTAGCCTTTTTTGTGTCTGCTCAGTTCTTTTTACTTGTGCACTTCCTTGTAGTCACACTGGCCCTGGCATGAAACCCTCCTGACTGAGCAGAGGCGGTGACTCATAGTGAAGAGAGGACTTCACGGTGTTTATCATGCTGCCAGTATAATTCACTCACTGAGGGGTGTCCTGTAAATTAGCTGCCCTACTGGCCCCTGTTGTTGCTGTAGAGAACGTGGACAGGGCTAGTGGTGGCAGCTCAGAAACCAGTTGTTGTTCCACACTCAGAAAACAACTACTTCCCTTACTCTCTGGATTTGGTTTATACAAATAAACCATAGTACTCATGCAAACTGTTAAATGTGTGTTTTCTGAATTATCAGAAATATGCACACATCTCTGAATTAAAAAAAATATTAATAATTAACCTAGAGGTACATGAGAAATGTGTTTTTTCATCATTTATGTGGACATTTACATCACCCCTCAACACTGCACAAGGCCTCAATAATCCATTTATTTTGAAACGGCAGGTTGTATGTTTATATGACTGGCTTGTTCTCTCTTCTTGTGACTAAATATAGCTGAACAGAGCTTGTTCACCTTTGTGAGTTTTGCATTCAACCAGGTTTGTGGCCCTAACCAAAGACCCACCACAGGAGAGCCAGCTATTGAGCAGCAGGAGGAGTGTCATCACTGAGGTTTCTAACAAATTAAACCCCTCACTTGCAGAGAGAGCCAAGCAAGCTCTTGGCTGGGAGTGTGTTCTTGGCCAGGGTGAAATGAAAACTCTTCTGAGAGTGGAGGGAATGCTCCTGAAAGCAAAGTGACACCTGTCTTATATTTTGTCTCTTTTCTAAGAGAGAAAAGACAGGGCATTCATTATCAGGGCCAAAATAGGAACCAATGCTCTCGGTGTATACAATAAATAACTGCATCTTTTCTGGCAACACAGCTCCTGCTGTTTTTGATAAAGTAAAGAGCCTTTGATCAGATTACTTTATTTTTTGAGGAACATTTATGATGTGTACAACCAGGCAGTCAGTATAGAAAGCAAAGCAGCAACCAAAACAGGAACTCAACATGTCTCTCAGTCTTAATGTCTGTAATTTTTCATTTTCATTAACAATGATACATGTATCTCTTCAGTAATTCTTCCTGGATTACGTTTCTGCATGTTGTAAAGGCATATGTGACTCTGCATCTTCATATATCTTTTATATAAAGGTATCCCGCCTTCTCTGTTCTCTTCAGCAAGGACAGGGTATAGCATTGTATTGTGTGTTTTAAAAGGCTGTACTTCAAAAATGTACAAAAACCCCAAAATATGTATATTACCCCTTAAATAAAAACAGATTTTTGTTACAACATTGTGTTCCTTGGAGCAAAATAGATTGACTAAAACCATTTCTTTTTCTTTCACTTAAGGAATTTGATTGAAATTCAGTTATGACATTTAAAAAATAATAGTGCTAACAGCTATATCCTGTCAATTGCCTAGAACAGTCATCAGGATCTACAATTTTATCCCGATCGCCTGAAAAACATAACTCCTTGTGCACACCTATGATTATAGAATATCTCATCTTTGTAAAAAACACAAGTACATTTTTGATCCCATGCCAGACGTTCAGCCCCTGCCACCTAGCTGAAAACCAGGAATCCTGACCGTTAGACTATATGTGACCAGGGTTCACATGTTGACAAGTTTTTTCTTAAAATATTGACTTCAGACTAACATTAGTACACAATGCTGTGAAGCTGATTGCTGGTGTTACTGTCTATACTCACAATGATGTGAAAAGACTTCTGAGTTTGTTGAGTTATTAGTGAATAGTTCAAAAGTGTTGGTGGGACATCTCATTGAATAATTTATCATTAATTATATGTGAAGATCAAAGTGGGTTTGTCAAAAAAATTGCAATCCTATTTTAACATAAGCATAATTTGATACTATATTTTCACCATCTGAGGGAAGGACCTCAGTGTGTCCCTTCCCTACATGTGGCAAAAGCTTTTGATAGCATGGAGTGGAAATACTCATTTGCAGTATGAGAGAAATTTGACTTTGTTACTTATCTTATCGCATGATTAAATCATTTTTACTTGTGCCCTTTAGCCACTGTTCTTACAACCCCTAAAAGTTGCAAACTTTCCATCTTCAATTGGTTCATTACTCTTGGATCCAGCCTTATTTGGCCAATGTGCTCTGTCACTGTGAGAGCATTGTAGGGATTTTGAAACATGGAATATGACAAAAAAAAGTGTTGCAATAAGTCCAACAAATTTATGGTCAACATCCTCAAGAGAGTTTATGACTGCAAGTCATGGTGCTGTACTTAGGCTAGTGGGTGTAATATTTTTCCACCAAACAACTGATGCCGGGCGGCAGGATGGTGCAGTGGTTAGCACTGTTGCCTCACAGCAAAAAGGTTCTGGGTTCCAGCCCCGACTCAAGCAAGGGATCTTTCTGTGTGGAGTTTGCATGTTCTCCCTGTGCCTACGTGGGTTCTCTCCGGGTACTCTGGCTTCCTCCCACAGTCCAAAGACATACAAAAGAGGACTAGGCTACTTGGATACTCTAAATTGACCGTAGGTGTGGCTGTGAGTGTGAATGGTTGTCTGTCTATATGTGTTGGCCCTGCGATGGACTGGCAACCTGGGTCACGGGGGACTGGAGCCTCTCGCCCGAAGGATGGGATAGGCTCCAGTCCCCCTTGCCCTGTAACAGGATAAGTGGTAGAAAATGGATGGATGGATTGATGGACAACTAATGCCCCTCAAGTATAGCAGTACTTTTTGTATTTGCACATAGACATCTTCAAAAGATAGCCACTAACTAGACACCCTCCCTTGCTGTGGGCTCGTACCTTGCATAAACCATGTAATGAGTGTGACTGTGTGGGGTCTGGGGATTTCTGGTATTTGTGTTTCAGCTCATCATGCAACATTATTTGAGCAGAGTCTGTTTTCTGGGTAAGAGAAGAATGAGCATAGAAACTGAAAATCAAATTGGCTGCAGAAGAAGAGTGGATAGAACACGCATTGTTGATGTCTTATCCATTCGCAACATTGCTTTATACCAACACCATATAGTGGTGTTTTGTATATACAGACGACATTGCGGCAAGTCTACGAGTAGAGGATGGAAAGTAAGTTGTATAAGACTGATTTAAAGTGACACTGTGAAAACAGTTTATTACATACATTATTAATGTGCAGAGCAGCCATTTTGGATTTTGATCTCAGGGTTCATCAGGGATCTCACAGTTTCCAAGTGGGAAGTCAAAGGGGGGTTGCACTTGTTGGGAATGGAAATTGTGAATTCTGACTGTGCTCCAGTGTTCAACTGGAATCCACCATAAGTAACAAAAGTGGGGGAGAGTGACAATCAGAGAAGCAGTAACCAAGGATGTGCTGAAAATCAATTTGATATCAGAGACATTGAACTTGATGATGGTTAAACAATACATTATTTTTTTAAATTATGAACCAACAAAACATGAACATCCAATTAGGTTAAATTATGTTAACATTATGTTATTTTGAAGGTGTTGGATTTTGGTGAACAACTAATATTTAAACTAGGAGAATGTGAGCATCAGCATTTGTCACATCAGATGGTGATATTGGCACCCACATGGAAAGAACCTATATGCAGCATGTATGCAACTACAGTATATGCAACCTATATGGTGCATGTATGCGCATATATGCCACATATAGGTCCCAAATAGGCTACATATATGTCACATATAAGTTATGTGACATATATATATGTCACATAACAACAGTATATGTTCAATTCTGTAATAACAGTATATGTTCAATTCTGTTGCATATATGTTCATATACAGGCCACATATATATCCTATCCTATCCTATATGTCTTGTTTATATGCACAATATATGTCATATATACTCATAATACAGGGCATATAGGTCTCCTGATTGCTGTCATACTATTGAATAGGCATAATCCTTATACCTTCATCGAAAAGACATGGGCCATTAGGGCCCTACTCTACCTACTCGTAAATGTAGGAGGCTGTGATCACTTGTTCATTTGGTTGACCCAATGTTATCAATGCCCAGAAGGCACAGTAGGCTTGCTATGGAGTTTTTTTTTAACAACTCATTGTGTTGTTTACAATATTACAATATTATCATTTTTATAATTAAAACCTGAACCATAGAACTAAATATATGGAGGATTGTCCAATAAATACCAAAAAAAATACTAGGACATTTGATTTTTTTTTTTTTTTACCTCATGCAACATGGCCAGTTTACAGGCAAAAATTATTCAAGTAGCAAGTAAGTTCGGTGCAACAGTTGGGCACTGCTATAAACAGCAAGCTCACCGAGTTATGCCGCCTGTACAAGAAGCCATGAATTATCTTTTTTTTCACCTGTGTTTTGAGAGGATGTTTTATTATTTTTGTTCTGCTAGTATGTCAGTAGTTATTTTAGAGTTAAAGACATATTGGGTTTTGATTTATGGATTTAATTATCCATGTACATAAAGGCATATTGTTTTTAAATTGCGAATTTCACATGGGAGAGAGTCAATATGTATGTCATATAGGTCAACATAAAGGTTTGACATATAAGTGAACTGGGTGGCACGGTGGTGCAGTGGTTAGCGCTGTCGCCTCACAAGAAGGTTTCGGGTTTGAGTCCCGGCTCGGGCACAGGATCTTTCTGTGTGGAGTTTGCATGTTCTCCCTGTGTCTGCGTGTGTTCTCTCTGGTACTCCAGCTTCCTCCCACCATCCAAAGACATGCAATTGGGGACTAGGCGATGGACTGGCGACCTATCCAGGGTCTATCCCCCCTCTCACCATAGCCGCTGGGATAGGCTCCAGCCCTCCCACGACCCTTAAGAGGAATAAGCGGAAGACAATGGATGGATATTAATACAGCTATAATCATCAGTGAACTGTAAAAAAAATTGGCCCATTTCCATTATATGTAACCTATATGTACATATATGCAACCTACATATATGTACATATAATATAAGAAAAACTTTATATGTCACCTTATGTCAAACATATATGTTAAACATATATGTTACATATAAGTTTTTTCTGTGTGGGCATTAGTTGTTAAGATTGAAGTGGAATCATCTGATATCGCAACTGAAACTCAAACCACATTTTGCACATTCATAAATCATGCTCCAAATATGCCAACTATGAAAATAAATGTTGGGTATAATATTCAATAAAATAACATTAGCATGAGGTCTTCCTGGTGCATCATGAGTTGCATTTTGCTTAAAATAAAATTGTGAATGCATGGCTTTTACTTGTGGGAGAGTATCTTTTTATGGATTTCTAAAGTAAAAGTATGAATAATTTCTCCACAACGGGAAAAGTCTCACTAAGTAGGAATCTACAAATATGGTGCATGATGCTGCAGCTGACTAGGACTGGGAGGAGGGTTGGATGATATAATATAGCCAAATCTATTTAAATCATACATTACACAGCTGTGTTTTAACATTAGACATTAACGTCGCTGATTGAAAACGATACATGCTTTGGTCTCTAGCAGATTTTAAGTGATATTTAAGATGTTCTTTTATAAAGTATTATTTTTACACTTGTAATGTTGTAGTCCAATGAAATTGTTCGATAGTCCCTAACTGGGGAAGGCTTAGTAGTTGATGCTGGATCGACCAGCGGCGGCGGCGTCTCTAGTCAGTCAGTCCGTCGCTGCAGTCTGACAGAACGGCCGGTTACCACCAACCTCCCTCGCCTCCGATGCTGGAGACTATGTGTCTCTGAACGGTGAACGGAGCGGTTAACCACACCAAAACATTCGTGGACATGAGGACACCTACTACAAAGACTCCTACGAGAAGGCGGGCCGGGAATCCCAAGTTGTATCGATTTTCAACCAGAAAATGAGAAAGGTGGCGATGCAGCACAGCGGCAACTGACACAAGCGACCGCCTCTAACCAGCTAGCTAGCGTTAGCAATAGCTAAAGAGCTAATGCTAGGTACTCAGCAGGCTGCGGGATTCGAAGCGCAATCTGTGCCACCTACGGGATAGTGAATATGTCAGTAAACCTAAACACATAATTCGGATTATTCTTCAGAGTTGTAATGGTGTTTCTTTGTAAGCATTACCTGGTAAGTTGTTTAAATCATTACTCGATGTGAACTAACGTTAGCCAATGTTAGCTGGTCGTTCACCTGCTAGCTACCATTTCGTATCGGCTAATCACGTCAACGAGTCTTAGTGAATGAACTTGGTATTCTGTGTGTACAAGTCAAGACGTCATGCATCCACACACAGCTGATGGAAAACTACTGGAATAAAGAAACAGGCATTGATAAACATGTCCATTAGCTTTGCCTGGGGGATAGCGACGACCGCTGTTAGTATTGAAAGAAGCTACTCCCTTGATCTCTTATCCGTCCTTCACATTTGCATTTGAATTTCAATCAGTCGTCAACCAAACACTTGCTCCAGATCCTCGAGCAGCATTTAAATGTCTGTTAAGTGGGATTTTAATGTATGTTTAAAAAAAGAAGAAACGATAGTTTCGGAGCTGTGAGAATGAATCAAGTTGAGGTGTGATACATGCAGGCAATGTGTTAAACTTGCATGTCCTTCCCCACTTGCAAAGGGCTGCCATATGACTGATTTGTCATTCCAGTCGGCTCTTTTGGAAGCAAGGATGCAGTGTAGGTCCTGATGCAAAGGGCATTTATGTGGAGATAGATAATGCAGCCTCTTGATACAGTAAGCTGAAACAGAATAGATAGTTTGAGGATTGTGAGTGTATGATATTTGTTTTGATAGGCTCTGAGGTATTCACTTTTTATGTTGAATTCACCACAGCAATGTGACAAGGTTATTTTATTGCTGGGGTAGTTCAGCCATTGCTTGATGTATGACAAACCAGCATCTTGAGCTGTCACCAATTTTCTGAGTATTTAGTGCTTTTAGTCCCAGTAGAAGACTGTTGGGCAGTCTTGGGCTAGATGATTTTAGTGGTTGCAAGGGGCATGCGACCATGGCGGAGAAATGACAAGTAAAGGAAAGACTACAGCTGACAGAATACTATTGAAGTTGGGTAGATCAAGTGAAGGGTGGAAAAGAAACAATTTTTCTGAAATGCTGGCAGGTCTCCAGTAACCATACAGTAAATGGCTTTCTGTAGCATTGTGTTAACTCAGCAACTCTGTAATTGATGCTAACTATGCTTATAATCTTCCTTTTTCCAGAATCATCATGACTATTCCCCTGCTTATCTGTCACTCCTTCACTGAGGGACCTCTGTCACTTTTGGACTCCGGACTAAGAAATGCGGGGATGAGATAATAAAGCCAGTCAGCTGGTGCATGCTGCTGCAACAACACCTGTGGCACTTTTAAGCCCACCTCCCCCTCTGCCCCACAACCCCCCCCCCCCCCCCCACCAAAGATAATTTCAAGATTTAAAACATGACGACGCCAGCTCTCCTGCCACTGTCTGGCCGCAGGATACCCACTCTATCACCGGGCACTTCGTCCTTCCCGCACCATAGGGCCACATTGAGGCTCTCAGAGAAGTTTATCCTCCTCCTCATCCTCAGTGCCTTCATCACCTTATGCTTTGGGGCCTTCTTCTTTCTCCCAGACAATTCCAAGCACAAGCGCTTTGACCTGGGCTTGGAGGATGTGCTTATCCCCCACATTGACTCGCCCAAAGAGGGGAAACATGCTTCTGGACAAGTGGTCATACATGGACAGGGTGGACATGATGAGCACAGACACAGGTAGGAATAAAACAAAACATGCTTACCTTTTTGGGTCATTTTAGTATGTTAAATAAGCAAATCTTGCCCTTTCTATTAAGATTATGTTTGAAACATATATGCACAATGTTTTTGAATATTTGGATTTCTAACAATGTGTGTGTGGTTCAATTTCTTGTATACATATTTGCTTTTCAGACTGTAGTGAAAGTCAGGGGTGTGGCAATTTGTTTTGGTACATGTCAGCAAATGCTCCCTCCTCATTTTCCTTATCCTTTCATGCAGATGAGATGAGGTTGCTTTCAATACTTGAAATCCTTTCTGTGGGTGTAATTGTGAATATTTTTTACACTAGATTTTTCTTTTTGTAAGATGTAGCGGTAATCCAGCTATTCTTCCTTATACCCCTCTCCTACTTTTTAAAACCCAGCAATAAAACCCAATTGATCCCTTTCTTACTGCAAGTAGATGAGAAGTTGCCTTTCTGTTTTTTAATCAATTTTCCTTATATGTAAAGTTTGACAAAAGCCATCAACACACCAGAAAACAGAGTAAACAAACAGTATAAAGCAGCATGGAGTGCAAGGATAGTGCTCCTGCAGTTGTTACTGTTAAATATATATATGTTGTGTAATTTGCTCCAGTCTGCTTTTCAAGCTCAAAGCCGACTGGCTAATTTTTGACAATGACAAAATGTCAGAAGTTAACAGCAGAGGTAACAAGCTTTCATTGCCTTCATGTACATTCTTGATAGTGGAGCCCTAACTGCTCATTGAATGTGGATCCCAAAAGTTGTCTGAATATTACTGCTTTCATTCAGGTTTTGTGTTGATATCAATGCTGATTGGAGCTGGTCTGATAAATTCCAGTGGCTACTGCAGGGACATTTGTCCCTGAATTGACTGCTGATTCAAGTCCTTCCTATTGCAGTCACAAGCAAATTGGTAGTGTATGTTGGCAAGTTTTTTTATCAAGTGGGACAGGGGCTTTAATGTGTCGTTTATTGATTTGTAATGATGATGTGCCAGCTAAAAAATCAGTTATTTATTTCCTGCTCATTCCACAGAAACAAAGACCCCTGCATCATAAAATAAGAGAGCTGCTTTAAATTCTTGTGAATGAGCAAAATTTTAAAATCTCATGCAGTCTTTTACATTTGCAAATAAACATGGTAAACTGCTAGTGGTCATCTTACTTGCAGATAATAATACATGGCATAAATAGTTTCATCCCAAGTAAATTGGTCAGGTTTCAGATGTAACTTTGAAGTTAATGTCTAGTACAGTATTATACTGAAACCACAGTATTTCCCAGCAAATTTTTGTAGCGGTGTAAGGAGCGCACCCTTTCTACTAATTTATTTTTATTTCAATATTTAACCGTAATTCAGGTAATCCTCATGCAAAATTAGAGTTAAGAACTGCATTTCACCTGAAACATTGTTTTAATTGCTTATGGCAGCTGATTGATGTGTACAGTGGACAGTTACATGTGACGGCATCAGTTGCTCTTCAAGTCATCATTGTGTGATCCAGATTATCAGAATTCAAACAGCCTCCGGAAGATGAGGCGCTCTAGCATTTAAAGAGACCCTCAGGAACTCACGCAGGCTCTTAATGATTTAACCTTTAACTTAATTTGGCTATGGAAAACCCAGAGGAGAACTAGTTTTGTATTCATAAGTTGCTCATAACAGCTGCTGAGGGAGTAAAGGTTATTCTTCAGTAAGCAATCGATTCTTCTGACCTTTGTGAAATTTTGGCTAACACTCTTAATACCTGAGAATATATGTAAAGGATTACATTCAGCCTGTACCACTTGGTTGTCCATCCATCGGTCCATTCATCTTCAACAGCTTATCCTAAATGGGTAGCAGTGGTAACAACTTCAGCAGGGAACCCCAAACTCTCCTTTCCCCATCTGCAGTAACCAGCTCAAACTGGGGAATCTCAAGGAGTTTTCAGGCCAGCACGGAGATATAGTCTCTTACCTAGTCCTTGGTCTGCCCCATGGCTTCCTCCCAGCTGGATGTGTCTGGAACAACTGAACCAGAGAGGGACGCGGTGAGGTGGCATTATGACTAGGTGCTTGAACCACCTAACCAAGCTCCTTTGGATGCAAAGGAGCAGCTTCTCAACTCCGAATCCCTCACAGATGACCAAACTTCTCGTCTTATCCCCAAGTGAGACATCAGCCAGCCTTCTGTGGAAACCCATTTCTGGCATTTGTATTCGCCTTCTCATTCTTTCCATTTTTCCTGACCATAGGTGAGAATAGGAAGAAAGACTGACTGATAAGATCAAGGGCTTTGCCTACTAGTTCAGTTCTCTTTTTGTATCAACAGTGTGATAGAGCGAGTTCAAGACTGCTCCTGCTGCTCCCATTCTTCTGCCCATCTCATGCTTCTGTCACTCAGGAACAGGATCCAGAGATACTTTATTTCCTTCACTTGCTGTAAAGAAAAAAAGTTCTTACCGGAAGTGGACAATATTCCACCATTTTCCTCATAAAAACCATGGCCTCAGATTTAGAAGTACTGATTCCAATCCCAGTGGAGTCACACTCAGCCACGAATCAATCCAGTGAGAGCTGAGGGTCATATACTGAAGATTACACATCATCCACAAAAGCAATAATGTAGTACTCAGCCCACTGAACTGCAAACCACCACCATCATTACTACATCTTGAAGTCCTTTCCATGAAAATCACAAAGAGGATTGGTGACAAGGAACAACCCTGGCGATGGCCTGAACTCAAACACAACTTCTGCTTTGGGTGTACAGAGATTGGATGGTGCTGAGAAGGCCCACTGGCAGACAAAGGGCCACACTGGTTTGATCCTCACTTCCCCATAATGACCACGTCGAATTGTCCTTGAGCAAGATACTGAATCTGCTGATTGTTCCTGATGAGTAGGTTGACACCTTGCATAGCAGCCTCCACCATCAGTGTGTAAGTGTTTGAATGGGTGAATGAGATGACACTGTAAAGCCCTTTAAATGCCCCTAAAGTAGAAAGGCGCTATATAAAAATGAGTGCATTTCCCATCAACCATTTACCACCAGGAGATTTGAGGGTTATTGCCTCTTGAGGCCCTTAGGACCCTGAGGCCACAGCTCCGACCTGCAGCTTTGGAAATACAGTCTTTGAACAATTTCCTTTCTGGTCCAATGCCCCTCGCCTCCACTAGGGTGTCAGAAAAGCTCTGTCAGATGTGAGACTTGAAGGCCCAGTTCATCCACAGAACTTGTTTAGGGTTTCCAGGTCCATGCTGAAGCCTCCCCGGCCATCTGACTCGATCACCATCAGATGGTGATCAGTTGACAGCTTAGCCTCTCTCCTCACTTGAGTGTCCAAGACATATGACCTTCGGTCTAATTTTACAATAACAAAATTGATCATCCATCCTTCGTCCTAGGGGTATCTGGTACCAAGTACACTTATGACGTCCTTTTGCCCAAAGATAGTTTTCGTTATGGACAATCCAACCACTTAGGCTCAGATCAGGCTGGCTGTTCCTCCCAGTCATGCCCCTTCAAGTGTCTCTGTTGTTTTTGTATGTGCTTGTTGAAGTCTCCCAGTCCACTGTGGAATCCCCTACAGGAGTTACAGGAATATACTGATCACTTTGAATACCACCTACCGTAAATTCTGGACTATAAGCCGCCACTTTTTTTCGACGCTTCATGCCCTGCGGCTTATACTCCGGTGCGTCTTATACGAGGATTTTACCTTCACCCTGGGGTGTGGCGGGCAGAGGCAGCGGGCAGTAATTCCCGATTGTTCCTGATGGTAGCTCCAAGTACCGTACTTAGGGAAATTCCTGGCCAAATGTTATGGTAATTTCTCTAAGTACCGTCCAGTCCATGCCGCGGTGCAGTGTAAAAAGAGCATCACACGATATTTTCAGTCATTTGTATTCACCCTCAAGATGGAGAGCAGAAGAAGGAATGCTTATGATGCAGCTTTCAAGTTAAAGGCAATCAATCTGGCGGTTAAAGATGGAAATAGAGCTGCAGCACGTAAGTTTGGCATAAACGAATCAATGGTGAGACGCTGGAGGCTGCAACATGACGAACTGACCCAATGCAAAAAGACTACAAAAGCTTTCAGAGGTCGTAATAGCAGATGGCCCGAACTTGAAAACGCTCTGGAAGACTGGGTCAACACGCAGAGAACGGGCGGCCGAGGTGTTTCCACCGTGCACCGCGGCTTATTTACTGGTGCGGCTTATACGTGTACAAAGTTGATTTTTTCCCCTAAAATAAGCATCTGCGGCTTACATAACGGTGCGCTCCATCGTCCGGAATTTACGGTATACGCTTAAATTGTATTGCTTTGCTTTTTTTCATCACTTGCAAAAGAAAATAGGGTGCTTTATTACTGTTTCGAGGATACTATGTTTTTGTCCTTTTGCCTGCTTTCACTGCATCTGATAGCAGTACCTATGCTGGATCAGCTACTTCTTTCTAACCTGAACAAGGTCCTTCAGTGGCAGTTCCAGTGGTCAGAAAACAAACATAAGTGTAGGCCCCCTCAAACTGCCTGTGAGTTCCTGTGGTGGAAAACCAAATATTAGAGAAATGGACAGTCGGGCTTATATAGTTGACTACTTCCAAAGTGACGTGTCAACACATTTGGATGGCTATCTGGAGTGGTAGAAATTTCTGTGGTGTAGGGGCAGGTGATAAGTCTACCCAGAGGACATGCTGACACAGGAACTTGCATGTCAATAGCCTCCTAGATAGGCAGGTTACAGGTAAAATAGAGAAGGAAGAAACAATTTTTTTCCAATTTTGATCTTGTGGTTAGACATGTTGACATCTTTTGTGATTTGTAATTCAAACTGAAAATTTTAAAGACAATACATGTACATTACCAGGCAATGAATGCTCTATTGTCCTAAGAAATGTGTTTTGCTGGAGATATTATTGATTATATTTTTCATATAATGTTATGATTTTGAGCATGTATGATGTGGCTGCCAAATACTGTTGCCCCACTGTATAATTTGAACATAACTAAGAATGACAGTACTTTCAAATAGTTATATTGGTCATATCAGCCCAGCATCTGTGCATGCCATTTCACTTGTGCTTGACGGGGTATGGTACACCTGCTTCTGTAGAATAGATGTCAGGGCTGAGCAATACCTAAAAACAAAAAGATAGTTTTGACAGATATTAGGATATGATAAAATTTGAATTTTTCTATTTAATGTTCACAAACATGATTTTTTAGGAGAAGGTAGTGCTACAATCCTTGATTTCTAAATAGGGCTATGCCAATATGGAAATTCTAGGCCAATAATGATATTTAAAATAATAGTTGGAACTTGTACTTGACACTCAAATGGCATGTTACCAGAGTCATAGAGAAAGCTGTGGCCACAGATATGTGTTGCAGAACTGTAAAATCTTTTCTTTTTCTTTTTTTTTTGTATTGCGCCAAATCACTACAAAAGTTACCTCATGACACTTTAATGTGTAAAATGAATAAAACACAACAGAATAACATCTGCCAATCAGTCAACCATGTGCACATTGGCTGATGCCGGTGTCGAACTGATGAATTGGTGCATCTCTTTTTTAATGGAATTTAAAAAAGGCAATTGTTCAAGGCAAGACAAGGCAAGGTAATTTTATTTGTAGAGCCCATTTTCACAAATAGTTTGTCTCAAAGGGCTTCACATGGCATCATAACATCCTCTGCCCTTAGACCCTCACATTGACTGAGGAAAAACTCCATAGAAAACCCTTTTAACAGGGAAAAATCTGAGAAACCTCTGGGTGAGCAACAGAGGAGGGATCCCTCACCCAGGAAGGACAGACGTGCAGTAGATGTTGTTACAGACAAGAAAACAGTTTACAATACAAAATGTGGAAAACATGGAAATGTTAATAACAGTTGAAGAAGGAAGCTTCTGGAAGGGGAGGCAGGGAGAGCAAGCCAGCTTGATGGGGGACTGGATGGCAGACTGGTTCATGGAAGGGGAGCGCAGGCCGGTGTAATAGTGGGGAATAAAAGGGGGGGGGGGGGGTGATGCAGGTGGTGGTTGGAGCTCTGGTGGATCTGTGGAAACAGAGAGAGACTGCGAGACACCAAGGCCAAACTACAAAGTGCAACAAGTAATGGTAATGACAGTTCCAAAAGAGGAGAGGGGGAGAGAGGAGAGGAGAGGAGGGGAGAGGAGGGAAGGGCTCCATGTAACGTGATGTGTCCCCCAGCAGTCTAAGCCTATAGCAGCATAGCTATCAATGGTTCAGAGCTACCTGAACCAGTCCTAATTGAAGGCTCTGTCATAAAGGAAAGTCTTAAGCCTGGACTTAAACGTAGTTAAAGTGTCTGCCTCTCTGACCCATGGAGAGAGCTGGTTCCACAGTAGAGGAGCCCGGTAACTAAAGGCTCTACCTCCCAGTCTGTTTTTATTGATACTGGGAATCACTAAAAGACCTGCATTCTGGGAGCGGAGTGCTCTGGTGGGACAGTAGGGACAGTAGGGACTAATGAGTTCTTTCAAATAGGATGGAGCTTTATCATTGAGAGCTTTATAAGTCAGCAGAAGGATTTTCAAGTCGATTCTAGATCCTACAGGAAGCCAGTGGAGAGAAGCTAAAGTGGGAGAGATGTGTTCTCTCTTCTTAACTCCCGTCAAAACCCTCGCTGCAGCTTTCTGGACCAGCTGGAGACTCTTTAGAGAGTATTTAGGACATCCTGACGAGAGAGTTGCAGTAGTCCAGCCTAGAAGTGACTAATGCATGCACCAGTTTCTCAGCATCACTCTGGGAAAGGATATTCCTAATCTTAGCGATACTTCGCAGATGGAAGAAGGCAGTCCTAGTCACATGCTTCATGTGGGAGCTGAAGGAAAGGTCCTGGTCAAAAATGACCCCAAGGTTCCTTGCAGTTGTACTCAGGGTCAAGGTGATGCCATCTCGAGTAGCGATCTGATTAGAGAGTGTGTCCCTGAGGTGTTTAGGTCCAAACACGATGACCTCAGTTTTATCTGAATTTAGTATTAAGAAGTTAGAAGACATCCAGGATTTAATTTCTTTTAGGCAGTCTTGCAGATAAGTAAGCTGGCTTGTGTCGTCTGGCTCCATCGACAGGTAAAGTTGTGTGTCGTCCGGATAACAGTGGAAGTTGATCGAGTACTTCCGTATTATGTCACCGAATGGGAGCATGTAAAGAGTGAAGAGAATCGGTCCTAAAACTGAACCCTGTGGTACACCATATGTAACTCTGCTGTACTCTGAATAGTCATTATTAACATGAACAAACTGAAACCTATCTGATAAGTATGACTTAAACCATTTTAGGGCAGTTCCTTTAATCCCAATTTCATGGTCTAGTCTCTGAAGTAGGATGCTGTGGTCAATGGTGTCAAATGCAGCAAAAGGACAAGTACAGAGAGAAGACCTCTGTCAGAAGCTATGAGAAGATCATTAGAGACTCTGACAAGGGCTGTTTCAGTGCGATGGGGTTCCCTGAATCCAGACTGGAAGGCTTCAAAAGCTCGTTGCTGTGCAGATGTTCATATAGCTGCTCCAGGACAACCTTCTCAAGGATCTTGGAGATGTAGGGGAGATTGGATATAGGCCTATAGTTGGCTAACACATCTGGGTCAAGAGAAGGTTTTTTAAGTCAGTTTTCAGCCGACCAATGCATGATTTGATCTAAATAACAAAAACTGAACCCTACAATTTGTATGAAAATCATGTAAACATTTAGAATTTATGTAAGTTATGTTTTTCTTTATTTACAAAACATTTAGAACATTTAGAACAGCCAGTATGTCATAGTTTTGTTTCCTCCTCATTGATGATGAGTAAAGAAGTGACTTGAGCATAACAGGGCTGATGTAAATTTTGGATATTGGCATTACAGCCACATTAAAATTACTGATATGTGCTGATATAGTTGGTGTGCTGATACAGTATCTTGGGTCCATAATTAATACACATACTTGCAGGAGAAGGGTTCAACTTCACTCTGTGGTGAACAATGCTGGGACTAGGAATTCACTGATTCTGGTTTGATACTTAAAATAACAATTTGGCTTGGAGCCAACACAATGTGTTTGCTTGTGTATTTGGTATTTATTGTTCATTGATTTCACTTTTTGTGCCACTGAAACAAAGAAATTTTCAATTTGCAATAAGACTAGATGAAGACTAGTATATGGCTTAAGGCATGGTCAGATAGCTGAAATTGGAGAAATTGTTGCACAGATAAGTTTTGTTGTGTGGTCGGGTCCATATTATGTATTCCCTGCCATGGCCTAAAGGTGCCATTCAATTCTGTTGGAGCAGCTAAGCGACTGAGCATCTTTGCAGCGCATTTGCAAGTGTGTTTGTCAGAGGCAGGAAGCAGTCACAGCTAGCTCTTCCAACTAATGCCCCACCTCACTACCTACAGGAGACAGTAGGTCTCTCCTCCTAATATAGGAGACAGTTCCTTGACCTTTCTGCCTTCACCAAGGGTCTAGACCAGGGGTGGGCAATCATGTGCCATGGAGGGCCGTGTGTATGCAGGTTTTCCTTCCAACCAAACACTTCAACAGGTGATTCCACTGATTAACACACCTTCAGCCACAGAAGAGTGTTAATCAGTGGAATCACCTGTTAAAGTGTTTGGTTGGAAGGAAAACCTGCATACACACGGCCCTCCATGGCACATGATTGCCCACCCCTGGTCTAGACTAACTTTTGCACTGGTAGGACTAGTGTGACCAACTTTCTCAGTTGGGTTACATTGTGGTATTTATCAATGACCTGGTATTCTTATAAATAGTTGTTTAATTTAGATGACCTCAGTGAAACATTGATGGTGCCTCAGAACTTGATATTTGCAAAAATATTTTACTTGATGACCAGCTGCAACCTGCACAGTGTATGATGCATTTGGTGTAGGGGCAGCACTGTAGCATATGTGCATGTGTGCAGGCATCAGGTAGCTGCCATGCCACAGCAGCTGGAGCCAATTGCCACCATTCTACTCAATGCTTCAAAATTCTACTGGGGCATCTTAGTGTTCTGCTTAAGGGAAATGTACGGCGAGACTTTCAACAGACAGCACATCAATCAGCAGATCAAGACCATACATGAATGGCACACTGGTCAATTTTAAAAATAAAAAAACCATGTGCAAACTCCCAATTGTAAATATAGTGAGAAAGGAAGCAAATTAACCACATACTTTTATGTGCCCATGATAGAAATGCATAAACCAAGAAAAAAAAATCAGCAAAATCTGAGCACGTTTGCAAAGCTGGGCAGGCTAAACAAGCTGGGGGTGAAACTTTTGATTGAAATTGCAGCTGTGTGGAGGGCGCGTGTGATCGGCATCCCAGCCGGAACACAATGATGCAGCTGTGCATGGTTATGCAGAGCAGTGGAGAGTCCATGAGGGCAAGAGAGGCTGCAGCAGCGAAGGGAAAAAGTACTGCTTTCATCTGAAATGTCTAATGCTCTTCCCATGTGACAGAAATTGTAATGATCATGTACTTGCATGAATGAGACTGCATAACTTGCACATTCCCAAAAAAAGGTTGTGTATATGACCTTTGTGGTTGCAGTATAAAGAGCCCTATTCAGAGCAGTAAGATTTGGGCGTATTGTGTGGTGATGCGTGAAAAGGAGTAGCAGGTTATTGCTCAGGTTAGCCCTGTCACCTGGCTGCAAACCCATGTGTCAAAGCATATGAAGCCACTGTAATCACCACTCATTGGGTTGGACTTCTTGAAAAAGTGAAACCACAGTGGCCTACTCTTATAGTTTCAGTTTTTAAACTCATCGTGCCCAGTGTATGTAACACTCAACAAATAACATGATCCCACAATATGTTGACACTTTTCTTTGAGAACATTTTGAATGAGAAACTCTCTTCTTCTCCCAATCTCATTTCTCTTAGTTAATGTAGAAGACTTCACTCTAAATGCTGCACAGGTGCATTTAAACTTTGCCATTTGCTGAGTCACCCAGTGACCACATATTTTGTAGGGTTTGATTATTTGGCTGATGGCAGTCAAGGTGAAAATTGCCTGATACAATCACATGCTAAAAAATTATACATCCATAGTTTTAAGCAATTTGAGTCATGTAATGGGGCAGCATTGTGGGGCAGTGGTTAGCACTGTCAAGAAGATTTGGGGTTTGAGCTCCGGCTTGAGCACGGGGTCTTTCTGTGTGGAGTTTGCATGTTCTCCCTGTGCTTGTATGGGTTCTCTTTGGGTACCCCACCTTGTCCCACAGTCCAAAGACATGCAAGAGGGGACTAGGCTGATTGATACTCTAAATTAACCTTAGGTGTGGCTGTGAGTGTGAATGGTTGTTTTGTCTATATGTGTTGGCCCTGCAATGGATGTTTGACTTGTCCAGGGTGAACCCCGCCTTTCGCCCGAAGGCTGCTGGGATATGCTCCAGCCTCCCTGTGACCCTTAACAGGATAAGCGGCAGAGAATGGATGGATGGATGGAGTCATGTAATGTCCAATTGCAGCCAAAGTAGAGGAAAATGTACTGGCACAATCTTCATAGGTTGCTTTACAATCCAAGTGCAGTACTCTGGGCTCAAATAATCTGATTAGAGTAGTTCTTGCCTTGCTAGTTTAGTGTTGCAGGGCCATAACTTTGCTTTTGAGCACTGATTCGGCCATAAATCAGCATCATGGTACCCTGTATCATATTTCAGGCCCTGGCAAACATTAGATTGTTCTTATTTATCATATTTAGTGTGATCATTGATATCATTTCATGTCTTAAGTCTTCATTTATCTCTCAGCAATCAAGTAAATCTCAGGTGGTGTGTGTTTTTGTCTGGAGTATGATTATTTTTCTCTTTCTATGTTGTTTTGACTGGGTTAAGGATTGTGACAAAGAGGGAGGGAGTGATTTTTTAAAACAATTGTAATTTATCTAACTGTGTTATTTGCAGTGTTGGTGTTGTGGTGGCACACAAGGGAAGATGATACAATACAGACAGAAATAAGATGACAAAGAAAACTGTGTGGGCCAGGATTTATAGTCTGAGAGGCGTAGGTAAACTTGGCTGTCTGAGGACCCTTCAATTTCAGCCAGTTGCTGCACAGCACTCACCAGCACAGTGGGAAGGGGCCTCATGATGTCATATATTTCTCAGGACTCATAAACTGGCTCTACCTTCATCCAGTTGCACAAATCGCATACTTGCATTCTCATTCAATTAAAAGTATACTCAGAGATCTCAGTCTGTCCAGAGACATCTGTACTGAATCAGAGATTAAACACTAGTAGGCCTGAGTAGTGACAACACTGATAAATTGAATGAGGGTGGGATTGATATTCTGTACGTTTAAATTGATTGGAAATGCTATCGTTTTTTTGACTGATACCATTGTTTAAAAATTATCCCAAAAACTGGTCGTCAAATATACATTGACATCCCAGTTCCATCATGAAATTAATTAGTTAAGATCTGCAGTGTTGTTTCAATTTAATCAAACCCTCCCCTGCTGTGTGTTGGAGGATGTCAAACACACACATGCATGCATACTTATGGCCTGGCTGCATCATTGCAATGACAGTGGAACAAACATGAGGAGTTAAAGTGAGCAGACCATTGCTTAATTAATTGTGGATGGAGTCTTGGATGGAACGTAAAAATAGTATCAAAATGGGTTGTTGAATATACTTTGGTGGTCATTGGGTAACAGGTGCAGACCAAGCACTAAAAATATATTGGTCAAACAAATTTAACACTCAAAATGATGAACACCAATATAATCAATTTTATCAAATGCAATTTGTGAAAACAAATGCTTTTAAAAGATTTGACTCTTTCATAATACAAGCAGACACTAACTATACAGAATTGGTTGATTTTCAGTTTAAAGCTGAGGCGCAACGCTTTCATGGAATTACTAATCCCCTTAGCAAATGTCTGGTTGTAACAATCCAAAACAGCTGCTTTGTAACAATTGAGGGATTATTAATTGGAAAAAAAGTAAATAGGAAACTGGTTATCCCCATGCTTCCTCCTCTAAAAGTGTGTCTTGTCTGTCCAACATTAACCCTGTAACTGTAACATATAGATGAATGGGTAAAGATTTGTTACAAATTTTTTTTTGATGTAGAAAGGGGCTGTGCTGTAGATTTAGAAATGGTAAAAATACTGCTTAATGTCACTTTCAGTATGTATCTTGGTCTGAGCTCCTCAGAAACTAAATGCAAAGGAGTGTTATATTCAGTGTTTCATTATATGTCAGATGTGTCAAAGTCATATGTACACTCTCAAAGATTAGCAGAGGGAGGAGGAATAAAGACAAAACTGAACTTGTGGGAAAATAAATTAAATGAAATCTGAAAAACTTTAAATGGATTTCATTTGGCTGTGGCGAATTTCACTGCATATTTGGAAATTTTACTGCGTGAGAAAGGGATGGAGAAATGTCTGCCTGCAATACATTATTTTGAAGATGTACTGTGATCAGTGAAAAGGCACGCTTCAAAGAGAAACCTATACAGAACACTTAGTGTAATTGCAGATTTGCAAGATGTAGTGGGGTAGAACAAGGTAGAATGAATCACTGCTGTTCCTAAGATTACTTTTAAAATGAAGATATGAAATAGCCCATTAGCAGATGTTGACTGCTTCGCTTGATGACTAGAGATGCACCGATTGGATTTTTCTTGGCCTATTATGAATTTTTTATTTAGACCTGCTGATATAAATTTTTGCTGATTCTGATTTTGTAAGATGGACTATGATTATAATAATATTCATATTATAAAAAAACAATAACGTGAAACAAAAACTTATGGCAAAAACTTAAAACCATGGCAAGTGACTGGTTAAGAAGCAAAAGACGTGTCACTGACTGGCCAGTTACTGGTCTGGCTGGGCATGCTGAAAATTGGTTGATTTTGGTCCCTTGATGGGCAGTTGGTACATTTCTAGATTTTATTAACCTGGACTAGATTATGTTAATTTTTCCAGTCTGTATAGGACCTCTACATCTGATATAGTGCACAAAAAACCTTTATGCCAACCATAGATACTGATAGAAAATTCCAAGTCTCCCCCTCCAAATGAGCTAATGCTAAATTAGAAGAGGCAGACTCAACTCGCAACTCATCCATGATGGTTTTGTTTGGTTTAACAAGACTATTGGAGGGGAAACTACCTCTTCCTCAGTGGATTGTAGACAAATTCTACGGTGCTTCTCCAAACAGAGGCTCTATTCTCTGCTTGGACCAGCAGCAGGTGAGCTCCTCTGGCTGCTACTAGTTGCAGAGCTAGTGTTAGCATTCGTGCCGCTGATACTACACTGAGTTCGGGTGCATTTAAAAAAAAACAAACAGATATTTTTGCCTGCTCTTCAGGCGGTGGGGGATGATATGACATGTTATCCTCCACTCTTTCACTGACTGCTTTATGCAATGCGTGTTGGTACAGAGTCTTTACAAAACTGACAACAAAGGTAATTGCAAATGTGCAAAAATTTTAGACCATGAAATGTCTTTGCATAATTTACATTAGTTACATGAGTAAAATGAGCTTCTTTTGTGATGTGGTGATTTTTGTAAAATGAAGTTGAATACAACTCACTTGACTTTTGGGGCGAGGGGGGTAGGGGCCCCTAAATATAATGGAAGGGGAAACACTGAACTTACTGTAAGCAGTCTATTGACATTTAGCGCAGATGGATAAATGCTTTGATTGTTTGTTTTTTCAAATTTTTTCTTACCAGTGACATTAAACATGATTATGGCGAGGCACACTGGCAAGTGTAGATGACCTTTTCTGCAGCTTAATTGCTCCAAGATCCTCATCTTGTCCCATACGGAGGCCCACACTTACAGACTCCTTGTTTTCAACATTAAAAAAGGTCAGTAAATTGGCAGGTCTCAAAAATTGGTAACAAAATGCTACCACTCGATTGCAGTCTGGACCCTTGAATCTTCTACAATTCTACAATGTCATTTGGCAGACGCTTTTTGTCCAAAGCGATGTACAACACAAGGAAGAATTAGACTTAAGGCAAGCCTTAGTAAGTACAACAAAGTGCTTCAATCTTAAAATTATTTTTATTGGTTAGTCATATCAGGTAATATTGGTTTTTGTTTTTGTGATAGTGATAATTCAATTTGAAAGCATATATCAGCCAATACTGAAAAACTCCTGCTATTTTTGTGCATAATATAATAATATCGTATAAATTGTTCCCAATCCTCCACTTTATTCCTGTTAAAACCACATATTCATGTTGAATCCCATGTACATTTTCCTACTCTTTTATTTGAAAAAAGAGGTACACATTTGTGAGCTAAACTTCCCCTCAAAAATTTTGCAAACTCTGCTTTTGGAATTTTGTTGACCTGTGGTAGCTGCAGGAGATAAACTCTTGTGTGTGGTATAGAGGCATTAGCCAATCATCAACAATGTAGGTCAGAAGGGCTGCGTGTGAATCTAGGTTCAGTTATGAGGCTGTTCAGGGCTCTAGTGGCCATGTAGATGATAAAGTGACATAGATGAATAGGTGACAGTATATTTGTGTTCCTGTGTGTAGGAGATGTACAAAGAAATGATGGTAACAACAAATGAAGATCACTCTACATTGTGTAAAGTAAGTGATCGCTAATGGATGCGCACAACAATGATAAGTGGGAGGAAGGCATTTGGAGAAACTGCCCAAGTAGAACAGCTAAAGTAGGAAGATATGCAAAAATGGCTGAGACAGCTTAGAAGAGGAACAGTACACAGAGAGAGCTGGCTGAAGGTGTCTTGCAGTCTACTTGTCACTGAGATGTGATATAGTTGGAAGCTGGGGGTTGTTAGGGCTGAGACAGAATTGGTGGAATGAGTGAAGATGCTATTTTGTACTAGGGCTATGAAATAATTGTACTTATTAGAATATATATATATTTGAATACATAAAATAAAGGAAACAAAAAATGAAAATGTATATTTGAATATATTGATATGTACAATAAGAAGCCTACGTCAGGTGTCTAGACTGTGACCAAAATGGTCACATATGCAACCTCTTTTTGGGAGTTTGAGTTCAAGGTTTACATGATATCATTCATGCAAGTGCATAATCATAACTGGTTTGGTAACAGATTTAATATGAAAGCTGTACTTTTTTCATTTACTGGTACAGCCTTTCTCTCTGTTCTGTGTAACTGTGCATGGCTGCGTCATGTTCTGGCTACGACACCATACACCTGCATTTTCCACCACAAGCATTCCAGCAAAGGTGTTTTTTGGCCACCTGGCTTTGTTAACTGGCTTAGGTTCTGCTGATTTGGTTGCTGTCTCTTGATTTGTTTCTATCACGAACATTTAGAGCTATGTTTGTCTGTTTTTTTATAATCATGAGTTTGCTCATTGTGTCCATCAGAAACAGACTGGAAACGGAGTGCAAAGCCACAATGTGCAACAGTGCTTCTGGTGAAAAATTCAGCATTCACTATAGTGGTTTGAGATCAGGTCAGCCTGCCATTACGCAACATAGCTGCATCTGGTAGAAAAGCCTTCTTGGGTGCAGGTCACAGGGCCAAACCTACATTGTACACTGTGACAGATGCACATAGTCATCAAGTAAAATTCCAAATCTCAAGTTTTGAAGCATTGTCATTGAGGTATGCAAATAAAGACTAGTTGATAGGATGGGAGGTCATTTATTAATACCATAGTGTAACCCCCCCCCTACAAAGAAAGGTGCGACCAAACGTGCTTTTGCGAGCAGCTGAACAAGATCGTTGCACCAGTGCTACCAGTCTGTCTCCTGCTTAGCCATTTGGGTCATGGGAAAAAGCAGGCCATGGAAACTGTCTTATAATCCAGGTTGAAAGAAATTCTTACCAACCTGGAATGCTGGCCACCTCTCCATTATGGGTGAGTAAGGAGCAGACTTATCCACATCACTTGAAACTCAGGGAACCATTGCCATGAGAGCCTTCTGGCTTACATATTGTTGAATGGAAGCAAGCACTCAGGCTCATGTGTCAGATGTGGACTGCAGCATCTAACAGAAAAAGGAAGAGATTCTTGACCTGAATTGCCCTTACGCACACACACTTTTATAGTAGCTCACTTTCCTGCACTTGTCTTCCTTTATTATGTAAGCATTGTTTCTTTACACCTATAAAAAGGGTGTAACTTGGAAACCAGATCTAATTGGTCTTGGTGGCAGTCTCAAAAGTTACATTTAAAATCCTACGTGAAGGAGGGTATCATCCCACTTCTGACACCACACTGCTAAAAGCCAGATTTGTTTGCATGATACCAAGTGTGCACGTTTGGCTGTCCGTGCACCTGGGTCAAACACCATGGTGGGTTAACTACTGATTGTATGTTTGAATGCATAGTGGGTAATTAAGTGACTGCAATGAACAATATAGCAAGGGTTAAAGCAGAGCAAATTTTCAGTCACTCTGTACCCCGCTGACACGAGATTCAAAGCCTGTGTGAGGTGTTTCAGGGAATGCTAATTTTTGACCCTGCCCTAAAATGACTTTATTCCAGGTATTTTATTGTTAGATCTGTTTTAAGGTGGCCCTGTTGCTACTTAAGAGAAAACATGCAGTACATCTGTGATATATGAACTAACTTTCCTGTTGACTTTACTCACTTGTCACTTCTATTTGCTGTTATCATAAAAAATAATGGTCCTGCAGATTCCCAGCCTTACAAGATGCATGGAACCGAACTGCATCAATAACAGTTCAGTCACTGAGTCAAAGCCCCCTGTATCGTATCGAATTGTATTGGGAGGTGCTTGAAGATTCACGTCCCCACTGTGGATATATTTCCTATTGATAATTTAACTGAGAAAAGTCAAATTAGATTGAGCCATAGTATGGAACTAGTTCAGCCATTTTATTCTTAATGTCGTAACTACAGAATTTAATTTGCATCAGTTATATTCACTATGGAAAGTGCTCTTTGTAGTTTTGTCAAATGAAGACTGGATGATAGGCCAAAGATGTAGAAAACCATAATTTTGAATACTTACAGGATTTAGCATATGAGGTATTTGCAGTCTCACTCAATTCTGATTTCCATCTGCTGAGGAGTGGATTTCGGCAGCCCTGCAAACATCACTTAGCATTTTAAGAACCTCAGTGCACACTGTTAAATTGTATTCATATATTCTCCAGTGAAAAGTAGATATAGACTCTTTATGTGCAACTGTTTTCCCCATAGAAAAACAATTGCACAGTCTGCACCAAGTAGTTACATCTCTCATCAGTTGTTGGTAGCTTAATAGCATGAGTTTGGTGAAATGGGATTTAGGTTGACATGAGTTTTCTACGGGCTTGTCAAGGGTGAGAGTTTGTTGACTTAAATCATTAAGAAGACTTTCCCAAGCCTTTCAGATTCTCTAAGAATGTGTCACTCTGTACTTTTCTGTGTTGAAAACCCTCCTCTCTTAACAACAACAGCAGAATAAAGGTTTGCTACTTGAAATTGTTAGATTGTTGTACAGGCTGTCATGAGTTTCATTATAATTTTTAAATCACAAGCAGGATTGCGATTCTTCCAAAATTATTGTTCCCGACTCCTTTGTGCATACATTAGCATGATTGTGTCGATAGCAAATTTTTGAGACCCCTTGACTGCTGTCAATCACAGATGATATGAATAATATAAATTAAGTAACAGTTGTTACTGTCTTGTGCTTGTCAGGAGGTGCAGAGCTAACATAAACAATCGTAGCATTGCAAGAGGCTAAGAGGCTTCTCTGTCATTAACCTTGGAGTTTCTAGCATCCTCTCAACTGTCCCCAGGTTCAGGTTAGCATATAGTATATTTTCTGCTGACTTGCATGTTGAGACTTGAGAGGGATTCAAGATTTGAAACAGGATTTCATTTACATCCACAGGTCAGAATTCTGTCACTGGCCTGTAACAGGCCCATAAAGAGAGAAGCTTTGCAAAACTAACTGCAGGAATTGGACATTCCTGTCGTGCATGTTGTATCAGTTCTTCTTTGTGTCTGGTCTCAAGTCTGAAAACATATCTTAATTTTTTATTATGTCCCTCCAGTTGGAGTACTGCTACATTCAGTACAGTGCTCCCAGTGGGACTGCTGTTTTGCATAAATGAGCAAACTAAGTAATCAAGACTATCCGTATGACCTGCTTGTGTGTGTGTGTCTGCTTGTTGCTCGGGGTACATGGCATATAGCCAATGCAGTTTCCTCTGGAGGCTTGTGTTTCAACAACTTAAAAAAAAATCCTCTTCTCTACGATGCCCCACCTGGCTGTCTGACAACTGCTGTTCCTCTTAAGTTGCCATGCAAAGTGCCAGTCTTTGCTGATCACCAGATTTCATGATGCCTCTGAAGATGAAATTGCAGTGACAGGCAAGAAGGCTAGTTGATTGAAGAAGAGTAAAAAATTAGTGGGAGCCTGATAGGACTAGAGCAACTAATCAGAGTTTGGCCGAGCTTCCTGTGGCTTGCTTCAAATTTGGAGGTCGTGGGCTGTTGGGCTTGAGCAGAGGTAAATACATTGAAAGACTTGGTAATGCACCATGTGCTTACTTAGGTGTCCAATGGCACCGTCCAGTACTCATCTTTGTCGGCAACTGAGTGAGGCAGCTGTTGATGTGCTTTTGATTACATGTTTAACATTGTATGAGACCCAAAAGGCACCACCAAAGGGAAAAGTGAAATGAGATGAGAGGGTGCAGTGGTAGATAGAGGACGATGGGAGGGAATTAGCTTTCATTAAACCTGCACAGTTGTGTGTTTTTTTTTTGATGGTGCTTATGTTTCCATTACAATTTGCTGACTTTCTGACTCTACATAGCCATTCCTATAGCAGCAGATTCAGTACCCATTAGAGCTAATACTGTTTAAACTAATTTCCTTTTGTCACGCTCCCTCAGTTCTTATACACACATACTCATAGAGACATTAGCCAGTCATCTGCCATCGGCTCTATCTAAATATCACATTTAAATGCATGTTGCTGAGGGCAGTCTTAACTCACAGAGGCACAGAGAAGGATGGTATATAGAGGAGGCGTGAACCCCAAGAGGGTAGACAAACGAACACATTGAGACACAGCACAAATTGCAAAATGGCATTCACTGGCACATAGAAACCTCACAAATATGCATGCAAACTCATGTATCACAGAATAAAATAATGGATTGCACTTACATGCATATAAAGATTATAATTTAAACAGATACAATAAGAGAGAGAAATTATTTTACAGATGCATGAATACATTTATGTACAGTCAGTTTGTGTAACAAAATATCTTTTTATCAATTAAAGTTAGGGACACTGACTGCATAAATATTTATTAATTGGTTCCAGGATGATGTTACATAACTTGAAAGCCTCTTATTTTCTCTGTTGGCCCCACATTCAGCACCATAATAACATGATAGAAATTAAGGCACATTTTATTGCGTGGACAATTAGCAGGCAGCACGGTGGTGCAGTGGTTAGCACTGTCGCCTCACAGCAAGAAGGTTCCGGGTGTGAGCCCCGGCTCAAGCACAGGATCATTCTGTGTGGAGTTTGCATGTTCTCCCTGTGCCTGTGTGGGTTCTCTCTGGTACTCCAGCTTCCTCCCACAGCCCAAAGACATGCAGGAGGGGACTAGGCTGATTGATACTCTAAAATGACTGTAGGCATGGCTGTGAGTGTGAATGGTTGTCTGTCTGTATGTGTTGGCCCTGTGATGGACTGGCAACCTATCCAGGGTGAACCCTGCCTCTCGGCCGAAGACAGCTGGTACAAGACAAGTGGTAGAAAATGGATGGATGGATGGATGGATGGACAATTAGTATAAAACATCTGTCATTTTCCTGTATGTCTTACACATTTTATCTGTCATTGAGTTTCTGTTGCTTCTGTTGTGCCATTCCTCTACCTACTTTTCTTTGTCTGGCCATGCCACTGTTACGTGTTCTTGTTTGCACCAGTTGTTGTTTGGCAAGTATGAACAATGATAGGTGCATTGACCAAATCATTTTGTCTCCAATGCACACCTGTTTGCAAATGGGCGAGCTATACTTTCTGTACATTGCCTATATCTTTGGTGAAATGTGTGAAAGCCCTCTTTATTGTTAATTTTGCCACCTTAATGTAATATGTAGTATTGCTTCTGAGCATGGTATAATATATTCATGTTGTGGCATATTCAGCAGAATGTGAGTCAAGCCTAGCTGGAAGAAAGGAGAGCAGTAATTAACCACCAGCATAGAACAATAAAGCAGGGATCCGACTTTGCTTGACCCTGTTGCCGATACTCAAGATGAATTGAGAACCCCTAACTAACAATGGCGATTCAGTGGTAACTCACATTCTTCTTAGTTGTTTGATTCCAATTTCTTCTCTATTTTGCATCGAATTGTAGATAAATTCAGTCATTAGTGTGGCAAATGTCCCAGGGAATAGTTTGATTGGGTATGCATGTTGGTCAATGGGTTACTTTGTGTAAACACAGTGCTTCCAGCATTGCTATCTTGCATCCTGCTTTAACAAAAAAGCAAAAAAGGTGCAGAGTGAGACCTTTATTATTTTCAAGAAGACAAAAACATGCATGAAAAAATTGTTAAATGTAATAATGCTAGCAGTGTGCTGGAACAAATGCTTGTACCTGCATGCCATCATATCACTGCCGTACTGATATGCAGATAATTATTATGGTAGTGGGCAAGGGTTTCAGTGAGATAATTCTATACCTGGAGCAAGAGTACGCAGTGCCATTAAGTTGAAAAACACCACAAGGAGGAGAAGGAAGTTGATACCCAGGGGCTGAACAAGCTGTAGGTTTGCTTTGTCCACGATAATACAAACCACTTATGGCTGCTAACACTTGTGACCCCTGCTTTTTTCTGACAGTTCAGTTTCACTATTATTACCACTTTTGCCATAGAACATGCTTTGTTACTAAAATAATTGTTCATGTCCTCTCATAATTAAATTATTATCATAAATGTGTATTGACTGGAAATGGCCTGAAATAATGACTAACAGAAAAATTAAAAAATCTTTGGTGTGAGATAATCCCCTTTTTTAGCCTTAGGATCACTTTATACACACACACACATACACTCACTCACTCTCTTTCTCCCTCACACACACACACACACACACACACACACACACACACACACACACACACACACACACACACACACACACACAAACAAAGAGTTTCTCTCTTGTATTGGTTGGATCTAGATCTGAGTTGCTTTGGAGAGGCCTGCAGCTGAGTCCACATAGATCACACCAGGCCTTCAGCTCCTTCCACTTTGGGTTGTGATGATCACAGACAAATAGACTCATACATTCCCAATGTGATTACATACAGTCTTTTTTTTATCAAGGTTTCTCATAATTGTTAGCATATATGCTACCATAACATATTCAGCCCTTTAACCTAACCACCTCTAACATACAGACATCTTGATACTTGTTTTATTGTAAATTTTTTGTTGAAAAAGCAGTGATTAATTCAGGAGTCCTTTGAAATTCATACCGTGTTTCTGAGTGATCTTTAATCATGTACAAGTAACTGATGCCATCTAGTGGCTATAGTAATGACTCAATTCACAAATAAAGCACAAGAGACTCAATCATTAGAGAAAGCTGTTTTCATAGTCACTACTGTTTAATGCTGCTTCAGGGTTGTTTTGGATCCTGTAAGGATGCTGATGGGAAGTGAATATCATGCAGCTGCAGCAGGAGACGGCTATTAATTTTTGCTGACAGTGGTTAGTGTTGCTTTTTGTCAAACCATGCTCTTTTGAACCCAAGCGATCTTTTTTTTTATTAGTTAGTTGTGTCTAAACCTCACCAGCCCTTGTGAAAATGTACCTTATCAGAGGATCCAAAAAAAAATCCAACCAATATACGTGTAAGGGTTGGGGGTCTTGTTGATGTATTCTGGAAAAACATAATGGAATTTTTAGTGGCTGAAAGAATGATTACAGAGGTATTCAAAATCCCCTCTGTAAAACATGTAATAATGTCAACAAAATAATTGAATAATTATGAGCCTGAATTTTTACAATGTTGTCATTTGTTTCTCAAAATATTTGCAAATGTGTTCATATATAATTCTATAATTCCTCATGAACATGTAAAAGAGCTGTCATTGGGTCATTTGATTATAATTGGTGTAAGCCTACACAATTTTGAAGTAATTTAGAATCCTTTAGTGGCAGCGAAAATCTTTTGAGTGTCATCTTCGTGATTATGATCTTTTAACTCAGTATCCCACTGTGTTTATTTTTCACTCCTGACCCACAATCCTCATGAAGTACACTTATGTCTGCACCTTGAGGTTTGCATCAACATGTGAAACCGCATACACTCTTGTTTCTATGGCATTGCTTCTGCCTCATGTTCCTCTACAGCTGTCCCATTTCCTGGTGTTAAAGTAGCTGCAGGGTAGTTCGTTGAGTGGAATGTTTCCCAGGGTTTTGTCTTACCCATAATTGTTGGACTTAGTGTGGGTGCATTGTAATCTGGTTTCCTGGTGGAGTATATTGCTAAAGCTGTTTAAACACAGGAGCATCAGATTAGGCAGCCTCAATTCTCTCCAATTTAATAAGATGATGAAACAGTTTTTGCAATAAAATGTAAGCAACTTCTTGGGAAATTGAACAGAGGTGTGCTGTATTCATGGATTAAACTTGCACTAGTTTCATTTCTACTGCAGTGTCATACTATGTTTGCTCTCAAATCATATTTAATTAATTTTAGACTGAAAAGGACCCCAAACGACATCCCCTTTTTGTGTCAGCCTTAAAAAACAACAACAACAACCTGAACTACAGGAATAGAGGCAGCCATTTTCTGGAGGCCAGTTTGGAAAGAATAAAAGAATAAAAACTAAACTAAATTAAAAAAATGTTTGTCTCTTTTCCTGCCGCATACAGGGAGGAGGAAGAGAGCCTGCGAGACAAGATTCGGGCAGACCATGAGCGAGCACTGCAGGAGGCAAAGGAGAAGCTGCGAAAGTCACGTGAGGAGCTGCAAGCAGAAATCCAGACAGAGAAAAACAAAGTGGTGGAAGACCTGAAAAAGAAGGATGTGGGGCCAAAACCCTTGCCACCTGTTCCTATGCCCAATGTAGTGGGTGTCAATGATGGTGAGCCACTAGAGCCAGATGTCAAAGAGAAACGGGACAAGATTCGAGAGGTAAGATGACTGGAAGATTTTTATATATTTTTAAATATTAATCTCATCAGTTTGTGTGCTGCTGGCAGGTCCAAGTAGGGCTGGTCGATATGACCAAAATTTTATATCCCGATATAGCTCATTTTATATCCTGATACGATATACATCACGATATAGCACATTTTTGGTAAATGCAATGAATGAACAGTTTATTTTATTTTTTATTTCTTCCTCCACTTCTGCCTGGCACTCATCATATAAAGCAGGTAACACAATGCTACTGATGTGTTTTCGGCTGGGCATTTCATATCTAGGGTCGAGTGTTTGCACGAACTCAAGAAACCCCCGTTTCTCGACAGTATAGATTGGAATCATATCTTTACAGATGTGCTAACCCTAACAGCCATGGTTATTTCCTTCCATCTGTGGGAGGTATGGCTATATGGTGTGCCGCGGGTAAAAGCCTGTTGCAATGTCTGCGTCTGGAGTTTCTTCTTAACGTCAACGTCACTTGGCCCAGCTTTTGCTGCTTTTTCTCGTTGACTGTCTCTGTATTCTTTTTCATGATTCTTTTTCAGGTGATAAAAAAGTTACTCGTGTTCGAGTCTGTTGTTGGATCGGGCAGCGGCATACTTTACAAAGTGCAGTAGTCTGATCCTTGTCGGTCTTTTTATATCCAAACCACCGCCATATAACAGAAGTTCCCCCTCTTTTAGGTACAAGCTCGTCGGTTTGCGCTGATTATTAGTCATCTTGTCGTTGTTTAGATTGAGAATTGATAACATGTTCTTCTGTGTGGCGCCCATCGTCTTCCTCCATGGCTATGTATGTTTGAGCCGCATGCCTGGGCTTGCCGTAAGGCGCGTCTATGATGTAAAATACTGCCGTAAAGCCTGTTTTGCGATACCGCGATATAAACAATAAAGTTTAACATTAAACAATAGACATTTTCTATCGTCCAGTCGATATATATCTTGATATCGCCCAGCCCTAGGTCCAAGGGATGACATTGTGGGGCTGGGCAATATTCTCTATCATCTCTCTTATCATCCAGTCCTGTTAAATAGAAATTGCTAATAACAATCCAATCATGCAAGGTTATAAGAGTTATGTCAGTTACAAACATGGTGGAGAAGCTGAGTTAGTGGCAAAAAAAAAAAACCCAAAACAAAACATCGTAATATAAATAAAAAAAATATACAATTCAAGTAGTGCTGTGCGATATGGCCAAAAATGTATATTCCAATATAGGTAATTTTATATCCTGATATAGTATTTGTTTCTCAAAATTATTTATATACACACATGAAATGAATGCCAATTTCTGGTATCTTTTCTCCTTTAATTTATAATACACATATTCTATATATAAAAGGAAAAGACAATTAAAAACAATAAAAAGTCTTTTTAGTACCAGAGTCCCTCTTTTTGTTACTGCTTTTTGTTTGGTTACTAGAAAGTGCAAAGAAATAAAATACAGAAACGGCATAAAGTGCTTGTAACATTCAAATATGCCTACCATTGATCAAGTGGAAGTGCTACAGTGTTGTTTTCGTCACGCTGGACGAAAACGAAAATGATGATGTCAGACCACTTTTTTCCATGCCGAAAATGAGACTAAGACAAACGTCACCATTGCCCTGTAAAGACTAAAATGTGACAACACTGTATATGTTTTCTTCTGACGAGATTGAGACGAGACTAAATTGTTAGTGGGTGGACGATCAAAGTTTCAAAACATGTTTTTTTCCCGCCAAGTATAACATGCGTGCAATGTCAATCAAGAGCTCAAACATCAGAATGGAGCCAGCTGTAGCTGTTGGTCCTAATGGTCACGCCCTCATCATCAGTACACACGCACTAAAAGCCTCTCTCGCGCGCGCACACACATGCACACACATAGACAAGTCTGGGCCTGTCTGCAGCGGACGAGACACACATCGTGGCAGCAGCAGCGGTGTCGGGTGCTCGTGAAAAGAGGGATGATTAAAGCATAGCTTTAGTCTATGTTAGGCTCGGCCTGTGATGCATTTTCTTTTTTGTATTAAGCCTTACGTTTGGTGGTGGTGGTGGTGGTTACACCTCCCCCGTGGTGCAGAGAGCGCTTCCTAGTGCTCCATGCTAAAGCTAGAATGAATGGGGCTGCCAGGGGCCCCGCTAACGTTGGCTCGTTTAAACCAGCCCTTCTATTAATTTAGCATGTAATGAATAAAACCCCTGTCCATTTGTGGACGGGTGGCAGGTGAAATGCTTTGACCCATGTTTGTGGGACTGGGAAACACGGTAGTCTTCAGACCTGTTGCTGTTCCCTATCGTAAGCAACACACGTGGATGCTTTAACCAATAATAGCAGCTAAAGCCAATATGTAGGACATATGGTCATTCATATGGAAGTCAAGTGTGCTTTTATTTTTTGTTTAATCCTATTTTATTGTGATACAATACTCATATTGTGTGCCAGTGTGTTGTCTGCATCTGCAACAAAATAATAAAAGTAAAAGGTAGAGAAAGAAAAAGAGGGGAAAAAAACTCACCTTTGAAAGTTAGATCAGTTTCAGTGTGCTTCATTCTAATACCTGTATTGGCCTATTAAGTACATACACACATATCTTTTATTTGTGGGTATCTTTGATATTTGACTAAAACTTTTGAGTTTTCGTCGACTAAAACTAGACTAAAACTATCAAGGATAGAAATGACTAAAATGTGACTAAAACTAAGAAGCATTTAGTCCAAAAGACGAAGACTAAAACAAAATCTAAAGTGCATGCCAAAAACAACACTGAAGTGCTATTAAATAAAGTGTTTTAGAGGTAGAGTTTTAGGAACACAAGTTATTCAGCTTGTTCTGACATGAAATTAAACCTCAAAATAAAATAACTTAGCATCAAACCCTTGAAAATAACTTTTTTAAAAACGTTTTGTTTCACATGTTTCAGAGGTTGAGAGATGTGAAGACAAGCAGGTCAACTCCTTCAGGCTTGAGACAAACAATGGAGTTCCTGTTCCCTCTTTTTGGCACCAATTCCTCTTTGGGTTCTGTTGGTTCAGCTTCCATTGTGCTGTCCATTTTTGCTACGATACTTAAGTCCATCCTCCGGCCGGCTCTCACACGCTTGGATGTATAAAGAAAAATGTTAGTCGTGCCGTAGATGAGCTCTTGCAGGTGATGTAAAAATGCTACCACAAAGCAGTAGCATTGCTCCAAATACATTTGCTGAGCTAACTACATCCCACTTGTTAACATTACGATATAAACAATAGAGGATTATATTGTACGGTAGATATTTCTATGTCGCACTAAGATATATATTGTAACATCGCACAGCACTAAATGCAATTAAAGAAGCCACAATGGAAGTGGTCAGAGTCTATAAGTGGTGCAGGTAACCAGGGACCATTATTACCAACCGACAGGCAGGTGAATCTTTGCTTTTCAAAACTGCTTTGTTAAGTAATGATTATTGGGGACTGTTTTTTTCAATGTTACATTTATATGATCTGGCATTTAGAGTCAGGTTTGATATGAAGCACGTTAGTGCTGTGGACTCACCAGACCTCAGAGACTGCTAAATTGCATCAAGCTAATGCACCTGGCCAGTCTTTTTTAATGGCAGCTTTTGCAAAGGTGTAAAAATACAAGCATGTCAGCACAAGATGGGTTGAGTGCATAACGACTGTTACAAGACATTTAGCAAAGGAGTTGGTTCCATTTAACATAGTAAGGCAAGGCAAGGCAATTTTATTTGTATATCCCGTTTTCACAAACAGTTTGTCTCAAAGGGCTTCACATGGCATCATAACAACATCCTCTGCCCTTAGACCCTCACATCGACTGAGGAAAAACTCCATAGAAAACCCTTTTAACAGGGAAAAATCTGAGAAACCTCAGGGTGAGCAACAGAGGAGGGATCCCTCACCCAGGACAGACAGACGTGCAGTTGATGTTACAGACAAGAAAACAGTTTACAATGCAGAATGTGAGAAACACGGAAATGTTAATAACAGCTGAAGAAGGAAGCTTCTGGTAGGGGAGGCAGGGAGAGCAAGCCAGCTTGATGGGGGACTGGATGGCAGACTGGTTCATGGGAGGGGAGCACAGGCCGGTGTAACAGCAGGGGATAAAAAAAAAAAGTGGGGGGGGCAATGCAGGCGGCGGTTGGAGCAGAGAGATGGAGCTCTGGTGGATCTGTGGAGACAGAGAGACTGCGAGACACCAAGGCCAAACTACAAAGTGCAACAAGTAGTGGTAGTGACAGTTCCAAAAATGTGCAGGGAGGAGAGAGGGGGAGAGGAGAGGAGAGGAGAGAAGGGCTCCATGTAACCTGATGTGTCCCCCAGCAGTCTAAGCCTGTAGCAGCATAGCTATCAATGGTTCAGAGCTACCTGAACCAGTCCTAATTGAAGGCTCTGTCATAAAGGAAAGTCTTAAGCCTGGACTTAAACGTAGTTAAAGTGTCTGCCTCTCTGACCCATGGAGAGAGCTGGTTCCACAGTAGAGGAGCCCGGTAACTAAAGGCTCTACCTCCCAGTCTGTTTTTATTGATACTGGGAATCACTAAAAGACCTGCATTCTGGGAGCGGAGTGCTCTGGTCGGACAGTAGGGACTAATGAGCTCTTTCAAATAGGATGGAGCTTTATCATTGAGAGCCTTATAAGTCAGCAGAAGGACTTTGAAGTCGATTCTAGATCCTACAGGAAGCCAGTGGAGAGAGGCTAAAGTGGGAGAGATGTGTTCTCTCTTCTTAACTCCCGTCAAAACCCTCGCTGCAGCGTTCTGGACCAGCTGGAGACTCTTAAGGGAGTATTTAGGACATCCTGACAGGAGAGAGTTGCAGTAGTCCAGCCGAGAAGTGATAAATGCATGCACCAGTTTTTCAGCATCACTCTGGGAAAGGATATTCCTGATCTTAGCGATACTTCGCAGATGGAAGAAGGCGGTCCTAGTCACATGCTTTATGTGGGAGCTAAAGGAAAGGTCATGGTCAAAAATGACCCCAAGGTTCCTTGCATTTGTACTCGGAGTTAGGGTGATGCCATCTCGAGTAGAGATCCGATTCAAGAGTGTGTCCCTGTGGTGTTTAGGTCCAAAAATGATTACCTCAGTTTTATCTGAATTGAGCATTAAGAAGTTAGAGGACATCCAGGATTTAATGTCTTTCAGGCAGTCTTGCAAATGAGTAAGCTGGCTTGTGTCGTCTGGCTCCATCGACCAGTAAAGTTGTGTGTCATCTGCATAACAGTGGAAGTTGATCGAGTGCTTCCGGATTATGTCACCTAATGGGAGCATGTAAAGAGTGAAGAGAATCGGTCCTAAAACTGAACCCTGTGGTACACCATATGTAACTCTGCTATACTCAGAATGGTCATTATTAACATAAACAAACTGAAACCTGTCAGATAAGTAGGACTTAAACCATTTTAGGGCAGTTCCTTTAATCCCAATGTCATGGTCTAGTCTCTGTAGCAGGATGCTGTGGTCGATGGTGTCAAATGCAGCACTGAGGTCCAAAAGGACAAGCACAGAGACAAGACCTCTGTCTGAAGCTATAAGAAGATCATTAGAGACTCTGACCAGTGCTGTTTCAGTGCTATGGTGTTCCCTGAATCCAGATTGGAAGGCTTCAAAGGGCTCGTTGCTGTGCAGATGTTCATGTTGCTGCTCCAGGACAACCTTCTCAAGGATCTTGGAGATGTAGGGGAGGTTGAATATTGGCCTATAGTTGGCTAATACATCTAGGTCAAGAGAGTAGAGTAGTAGAGATTAAATTCGTATGAGATGTTTTTTTTTTAAATGAACCCAAGCTCAATGGTGGACCAGTGTTGGTAAAATATAATATGCATGATATTCATTGAAGATGTAGTTCATGCACTGTAAGGTTATGATTGAAAATGGAAATTATATTATGGGTCCCTTGAAAAGTCATGGTATTTTTATGTAAAATTTTGTCAATGAAATAGCCATCTAGATATTCTTGTTGTCACTAAATTGGTTGTCATTATTTCTTTTTTGCTTCATTTTTCTTATACACTCATATTAAGTAATACCAATTTTTAAAAAAAATAATCATCACTACAACAGTTGTGACACTTTCAAATGTTATAGTAAATCCTGTATCTTTTCATTCTAATTGCTTGCTTCTAAATTCAAAGAGGGGGACTGCTAAAATATAATAGCTTTTACATGGAGTTTTTTTACGTGGACTTTTACATAATTTGTGTATGTTTCCTTTTTTCTCTGAGCTATAACAGCTACTGAAATCTCTGTGTTTACTGTGTTATATTCTTTAGAGATTTTGGCTAATTTTTATGTTCATTGCCCCACCTTTCCATTATGTTTTATTGTTGTTGTTGTGTGGCTTTAATGTAAGGCAAGTGTATCGCATCTTCTCCTCTGTACCTGCTTTTTATCGGCCACATCCAGCTGCAGTTTATCAGTTGAGGTGTATATTTAAGTTTGAATTTGAACACGTATTATGTTCCTTGTTAAGGGGAAGAATTCTAACTTTAATTCTTTCAATAACCTTCATGGCAAACTCCATAAAACTTTTTTTCAGGGGTAGGTAGCCGCTTTCTGAATACATGAATTACGTGTAATTAGAGCCATGATTGAAACTAGTTCAGTTAAATAGTCACAATTTTCTTTTGATGGTATTTCATGTCTTAATATATTTGTATCGCATGCTGTTGGTCTTGGCGCCAGCCCTTGAAGGCAACTGTGAGCCAGACAAACAGTGCCTGGGTAGAATGCAGATGGTGCAGTTTGGTCCTGCTCTGTAGACACCTAGCCAATCTCAGCCTGTTTTCCACTGTCGTCTCCTGCTGTTAAACTCCCTCCCTCTTCAAGTTTTCCTGCAGAATAACCTCATATCATTTCTCCTGAAACACCACTTGGAAGAGGAGCACTCACTCATGGGAGCTGGTCTATTCACTCCATAGCCACCTTTGTCTCCAAATGCCCCCTGTGTTCCCTTTATAATGACCATTCAGAGAGAAATGCTATTTAGAAACTATTTACTGTAAGGGGAAGAACATTGCATGCTCCTCTTTTTATGATTGCCTATAATATGAAACACCTTACTATTATACAATTGGACTATTGGGCCCTATAGTTTCTGCAGCACAGAAAACACTCACAGAATCACAACATTGGACAATAAACATTGGGCAGTGAATCTTGTAGAACTTGCTGCATGCATTTACTAAAAACAACAGTATGTACATGCCTTGCATAAACATTTTTCCGCATTCCTTAGCTGAATGAACTAGGCATTGGCACAAGTATGAACTCGGGATGGGCAAAAGTAAAAGTAAAGTTTTTTGTTCAGCTCAAGTAATTCATGCAATTACTGGAACTCAAGTAATTGCATGAATTATTTGAGATGGGAAATCTATTTTTCAACTCCTACTAAAAACGCTTGGTGGTAGCGAACTGCAATGTATCAGACTTTCTTTCAAGAGTCTCATTTAAAATTTGATACACCGTATTTACAAAGAAAGTAAAAGGAAAGTAATGAAAAGGCATTTTAAATTAGGAATATTGATTAAGCCTATACAGTGTCAACTATCAAATATGGCAAGGTGAAGTGTAATAGTTTCTTGGACGAGGAAGAAGGGAAAAACCTGTCTCCTTCATAAGTTTTTTTTTTTTGTAGTCAACATGTAGGAGGCAATTACCTGCAAGTTAGCTGGCTTAAAAATGGGCATTAATATCTTACATGTCAACATTAATTATTCTGTTACCTAAACCCTTAAAATTCTCAATCCTGTTTGATTCATGTGTTCTTTAATGGAGCAACATGTGCAAAAAAGCACACGAGTGGTAAGGGGGAGGACCAGGTTATTCTGTTCAAAAGTAGAGGAGATGTTGATAAAAACAGAAGAGGGCTGATTACGTAAGGGTAATATACAGCACAGAGCACGATCAAAATACAAATGTCAGCACAGAGAACTGCAAGAAAAGAGTAAGTCTTCTGTCACATGTACATTGTACAGCAAAATGTGCGTCAACTCAACCTGTATGGATCAGTGAATGGCCGCATTCAATGCTAGGGGACTAACTCCAGATCTTCTGCCGGGACCATGGTCAGGAGCACTGACAAGAGTGCATGAGCTCACATACAGCGGGTGAAATAAGTATTGAACAAGTCACCATTTTTCTCAATACCTATATTTCTAAAAATGCTATTGACATGAAATTTATACCAGATGTTGGTAACAACCCACACATGCAAAGAAAACTAACCTTAGATGTCTATGAATTAAGTTGCGTAAAATAAAATGGAATGAAAGGGGAAAAGTATTGAACACATTTACTTAGATTTACATAATACTTCCTTCAAAAACCGTTGTTGGTAATAACAGCTTCAAGACACCTCCTGTATGGAGAAACAAGTTAGACGCATTGTTCAGGTGTGATTTTGGCCCATTCTTTCCCACAGACAGTCTTCAAATCCGAAAGATTCCATCGGCCTCTTCTATAAACGCTGATCTTTCAGTTATTTCCATAGATTTTCTGTTGATTTCAAATTGGGTGATTATCTGAGCCATTCTAGCAGCTTTATTTTCTTCTTTGAAACCAAGTGAGTGTTTCCTTGGCTCTATTTGGGATCATTGTCTTGCTGAAATGTCCACCCTCATTTAATCTTCATCATCCTGATAGATGGCAGCAGGTTTTTATCAAGAATGTCTTCGTACATTTTCCCATTCATTCTTCCTTCAATCTTGTGAAGTTTGCCAGGGCTGTATGCTGAAAAACAGCCCCACATCATGATGTTCCCACCTCCAAATTTCACTATTGGTATGGTGTTTTTGGGGTGATGTGCGGTACCATTTGACCTCAGACCATGGTGTGTATTGTGACATCCAAAGAGTTCAATTTTGGTCTCATCTGACTAGACTAAATTCTCCCAGTATTTCACAGGTTGGTCTATATGTTGTGCTGCAAACTTTAAACATACAGGCCATGGCTGTTGAATGCGTGACGTATTGTTTCCCTTGAAACAATTGTACCTGCTAATTCCAGGTTTTCTGAAGCTCTCCACAGCTTTCCTTGGCTCTTGGACAACTCTTCTGATTATTTTTTAGCTCCTCTGTCAGAAATCTTGCAAAGAACCACCTGGTTACTGCTGGTTTATGGTGAAATGATGTTGTTTCCACTTCTGGATTATGACCCCAACAGTGTTTGGGAGAGTGCTCACTGGAACAGTAAGACGTTTAGAAATCCTTCTGTAAACAATGCCATCACTATGTTTTACAACAATAAGGTTGCAAAGGTCTTGAGAGTGCTCTTTGCCTTTACCCTTTATGAGATGTTTCTTGTGTGACACCTTAACAATGACGCACCTTTTATAGGCCATCAGTTAGAACTGAACCAGCTGATATTCATTTATACTGACGAGGGGCAGGATTGCTTTCTAATTACTGAATAATATTTAATACATTTTCCCTGTGTCATTCAATTTTATTACACATAACTTAATTTATGGACATCTCAGGTTTGATTTCTTTGCATGTGTGGGTTCCATGGGTTGTTAGAAACATGTTCATTACTTGTTTTACCTGCTGTACATGTCTATTGATGGTGGGGGAAGGGGAAGCATGAGGGAAACCAACCCAGACTTGGTGAGAACATGCCAAGTCAGTAGTGCCACCGCACCAAAGTTGGCTATTAACAACCAGCTTGAAAAAACATCACGTGACTGCAGAATGCTTCAGTAAAATACTCTCAATGATCATAGTAATAAAGCATTTCCACTTTTATTTTAAAGGCAAGATCACTGCGCTGGGAGGGATTTTTGTAGTTCACTTAATAAGTATCAAAGCTTACAAGATAGTTTCCCCATTTTCTCATGAAGCCTCCGAGTCTCCTCATATTGGACAATTATTACAATTTATGCAACCACCTATTCAATGAGCATAAACGTATAAAGGTGTGACATTTTCTACCATTTAATGTATTTTTGTGAATAAGCTTAACAAAAGCTATACATGTAAGTAACTTATTAAATTGAATTTTAACTGTGCCAATTTCTTGAGAGGGCTGTTAATCAGCCGCAGAGGGAGGACTGATTATTGGCTGTCCGTTTTCTTCATTCGTCCTAAACGTAACTCAATATTTTCATGTCAGGATTAGTGTATTTACACTGTTGTTGCTTCTTATTAATTTCTTATCAATGTAAAAATCTTGATGTAAAAAAAAAAAAAAAATTATGATTTTTTTTCAATGTTTTAACTTTGTTCTCCAGTTGATTTAGACCACTAGTCTTTCATCTTGTGTAGTCAGTTTGAGCAGCTACATCCCAAACTTTAACAGGAGCACCATCTTCAGAAACTCAAACAGTATTAATGATTTGTTCGACTGGGATGAAATAGACAACCTTTGATTTAAAGATGGTTACTGCTTATTTTGGTGCAGAAACTGAGCAGATTTGAAAAGAAAATCGTTACCTTCCAGATAAAAGTCTTAGAGCCTTGAAATGATTGCCAACTTGGCTCACCAGTCACTCATTTATGACTGTTTAGTGCAAAGAAAATGATTATACTGTAGATTGGTGGCTGGTTTTCGACAAATTTCACCGGTGAATCAATGAATTATGGCTGCCAAAGCCCAGATGAATTGATTTGATGGAAAGTAGGCTTCTTTAATGGGGATCTAAATGACACTGCTATCCAGATGAATTGCTCCGTAAAGAGGAGATGAAGATTTTCACCAGAGATGTGGAGTGTCTGCAATGATTGCAGAGTAACCTCGCCTCCATCTCTTGGTCTTGTATGTCCTTTCTATCCATTTTCAGTTCTGTTTCTCTCAAGTTATTAAATTATTTTTTTTTGCCTGGGATGCGATTCCTGACATGGAATCCAGTATCAAAGTGTACTGTCTTTTTGGAGATTGGATAGAATAGATCCATCATGCTAAATGCTATACTGAATGTCCTCTGTGCTTATTTATCCATTCTCCGATTGCAAACAGTTTACATGGCTTAGTGGTCTACTTGCAATCCCCATAATGCCTTAGTTTGAGTCTGTCAACTAAGCAGAGAATTTGTTCCTGACTTGACCAATCAGAGGCTTTTTCCTACTGTATAAGGAAGCTTTGATCTCAAATGAGCAATGGAATAGCAAAAATAGTACCTATCATTGTTGGATCATTAGGACAGCATCTGGAAAAAAAATGCACACAAAAGCAGAAGTGTGTATATGTGTGTGTGTGTGTGTGTGTGTATATGTGTAGTCAAGTCAATTTTATTTGTATAGCGCCAAATCACAACAAAAGTTATCTCATGACACTTTACAGGTAGAGCAGGTCTAGTACCATGCTCCCTCAATGAATTTACACCCAACAATTCTCCATGAGCAAGCACATCCTGCAACAGCAGCGACGAAAACCTTCCTTTTAACAGGCAGGAACGTTGAGCAGACCCAGGCTCAATGGGGACGGCCTTCTGCTTTGACCGGTTGGGGGGAAAGAGAGCAGGAGAGCGGGGCAGAGACAAAGACAAATAATGGAGGAAGACAGATATGCAGAAGGAAAGAGTGGGACAGAGATAAAGAGAGAGAGAAAGGGAAGAGACTGATGGACAGACGGGGACGTGAGCAGGTGGAGCTACGGGTGGCAGCTTGAGCTTCTTTAGGTCTGCAGCCTCCTCCAGCAGCACCCGGGATCTGGGATGAGGGGAGCCCGAAGGCTCCGGAGAAGAAGATGAGTTAGTAATATGTATGAGTATGATTTATGTATGACAAATATAGGAGGGCAGAGAGGAGTAGAGAGAAGCCCAGTGCACCATGGGAGATCCCCGGCAGTCTAAGCCTATAGCAGGATATCTAAGGGCCAGCCTAAGCTGCCCAACTATAAGCCTGATCAAAAAGGAAGGTCTTAAGTCTGCTCTTAAAGGTCGAGAGGGTGCCTGCATCCCGGACCGAAACTGGGAGACGGTTCCACAGGAGGGGAGCCTGATAGCTGAAGGCTCTGGTTCCCATTCTACTTTTAGAAACTCCAGGAACCACCAGCAACCCCGCATCCTGGGAGTGAAGGGTTCAAGCTCGATAATAGGGGACTATGAGCTCTGTCAAATATGAAGGGGCCTGACTTTTGAGGACTTTGTATGTTAGAAGGAGAATTTTGAATTCTGTTCTGAATTTGGTCGGGAGCCAATGCAGAGAGGCCAGTACAGGAGAGACATGGTCTCTTCTACCAGTTCTCGTCAACACGCGAGTAGCAGCATTTTGGACCAGCTGGAGAGTCTTTAGGGACCTACTGGTGCAGCCTGATAGGAGGGAATTGCAGTAATCCAGCCTGGAAGTGACAAAGGCATGGACTAGTTTTTCTGCATCCTTTTGAGACAGGATGTGTCTGATCTTAGCAATGTTTCGTAAATGAAAGAAAGCAGTCCTAGAAACTTGCTTAATGTGGGCATTAAAGGACAGATCCTGATCAAAGAGAACTCCTAGGTTCCTTACGGTCGGGGGCCAGATAGGGTGTCTCTAAGATGTTTTTGGCCCAGGACAATGACTTCGGTTTTATTGGAGTTTAATGAAAGGAAATAAGGGGTCATCCAAGTTTTTATCTCCTTTAGACAGGCCTCCAGTTTAGTCAGCTGATTTATTTCAGGTGGATGCATTGATAAGTACAGCTGTGTGACGTCAGCATAACAGTGAAAACTAATTGAGTGTTTCCTAATAATGTGACCTAGAGGAAGCAGATAAAGGGTGAAGAGGACTGGTCCAAGCACAGAGCCTTGTGGAACACCATAAGTGACTGCAGTGGTTTCCGAGGGTTTATCATTAGTTAGTACAAATTGAGATCGACCTAGTAAATATGACCTGAACCAGTTAAGTGCAGTTCCTTTAATGCCAATGACATGTTCCAGTCTCTGTAGAAGGATATGGTGATCAATGGTATCAAAAGCTGCACTAAGATCTAATAAGACCAGCACAGAGACCAGTCCCTCATCTGATGCTAGTAGGAGGTCATTGGTAACTCTGACTCGTGCTTTTTCTGTGCTATGATGAATCCTGAACCCTGACTGGAAATCCTCTAATAAGGTGTTGCTGTGGAGAAAGTCACACAGCTGTTTAGCAACTGCTTTGTCCAGAATTTTGGAGAGAAAAGGAAGATTTGATATTGGTCTGCAGTTGGCCAAAACCTCTGGATCCAGGGTTGCTTTTTTGAGAAGGGGTCTACTGCCACTTTAAAGGACTGTGGGAAGTAACCAGATAACAGCGACACATTGATCATATCTAAGAGGGAGGTGCTAACGAGGTGTAGAGAGTCCTTAAGTAGCTTGGTTGGGATGGGGTCTAGAAGACAGGTGGATGGTTTAGAGGTGGAAATGATTGAACTGAGCTCATCAAGGCTAACGGTAGAAAAACTGTCAAAGTGTATGTCTGGTCCTCCAGCAGCCTTTAAGGCTTCTGAGGCTATAGGTGCCATGTTGTCAGCTGATGGCAGGAGGAGGTGAATTTTCTCTCTAATAAGGACAATTTTGTCGTTCAAGAAGTCCATGAAATCTTTGCTGCTTGGTTGTGGTCCGTGGGTTGGTGTTTCTCTCTCGGCAGATTTTCCTGGCAAGTTTGGGGGACACCTTATGCTTTCGGCCACGCCCACTGAGGTTTTTGACAGTGTTGAACCTCTTGTGCTCGTTGATGATGCTCTGGACGGTTGAGACAGGGACACCATACTGCTTGGAAATGGCCTTGTAACCCTTTCCTTCACTGTGGGTATGAACAAGACGCTGACGTAGGTCCTCACTGAGCTCCTTCTACTTTGACAATGACCTGAACACTTTCCCACTATTTATACTCTTCTGGAAAGATGTCTTTTTTTGCATTAGCATTTGGCCAATAATGTTAAATAAAAGGTTTTATTCCATTGTGACATCTTGAAGGAATTATTGGACAAAAATGACCACATTTGGCACATGTTTGTTGAAATATTGTCAGGGGTATGGGGCACATCCTGCAACAGTGACAACAAAAACCTTCCTTTTAACAGACAAGAACGTCGAGCAGATCCAGGCTCAATGTGGACGGCCTTCTGCTTTGACCGGTTGGGGGGAAAGAGAACAGGAGAGTGGGGCAGACACAGGGACAGATAATGGAGGAAGACAGATATACAGAAGGAAACTGTCAGACCTGCCCAGAGCAGAGCGAACAGTTGAGGGAGAATAGGAGGACAGACTGGTCACTAATCAATCGCAGATGCTGTCGTCCTCTCAGACTGATTAAAAAATTAAAATGAACAAAACCTGATTTTCTGTACAAGTAAAATCTGTGTGTGAAACACTGCAGAGTGCAACAATGGCTGTTAACAGACAGTCTGCTGTCATTAGTTTGACAAAGACAGAGATGGTTGTGTGCAGAAGGGAACCCTGAACCTGCGAAAGATTGTGTGTATGATTATTTCAGTAGATATAACGGACATAAATCGCATGAGAGTTGTGCAAATAAAGAGTTACCTTCTGGACAGACCGAGAAAGGTGCGCATTTCCAAAAATACAAAATCATTTTGTGGTTCCGGTTTTTTAATGTGGCAGGCTGGCGTAAGTAAAACACTATTGACTGAGCCACGGAAACCCTGATCTGTTGTGATGGAAAAAGTACTCAGATCCTTTACTTAAGTAAAAGCATTAAAACTACAATGTAAAAATACCTAATTGCAATAAAAAATCTTGCATGTATTTATTTCCTTTTTTTGAAAAATCAACATTTTTATTGCTTTTGTTGTACTTAAATGGCTGTCTTATTGGTGTTTTTGATTACTAAATACAGACAAGCAACCTCGTTTGTACTTCAGTAAAAAGTAAAGTAAAAACGGTGAAAGTATAGTCAAAGTAAAGTTACTTTACGTAGTACTTTTACATTAGCATTTCATACTTGTCAATTTTGGGACTTGTCTTTTTTTCTCTTTTGTATAGTACCATTGCTCTTAAATAAAGCAGAGTAACGTTCACGAAAAAATTGCAGAATGCGCAATACTTCTTATCTGATTACTCGATTAATCGCCAGAATAACTGATCGATTACTTGATTACTTAAAGAATCGATAGCTGCAGGCCTACTGTACACATAGACACCTTCATATATTCACTATTATATTCACTATTCAACTATTTTAGATAATAGTTAATGTTAGATGTTTCATCATGTAAATCAGGGGTCTCAAACTGGTCCAGTAAAGGGCTGTGTGGCTGCAGGTTTTCATTTCAACCGAGCAAAAGCAACACCTGATTCTACTTAAATCAATTAAGCTGTGTTCACACAGCTCATTTGTTGGATCAGGTGTTGCTTTTGCTGGGTTGGAATGAAAACCTGCAGGCACACAGCCCTTTACTGGACCAGTTTGAGACCCCTGATGTAAATGAACTTCCATTAAAAATCTTATTTCAAATGACTATTGTCTGAGTTCGGTAACCAGTGTCAGAGAATAAAAGATTTAGATTCGTGGTTGGTTCTTGTTAGAGTTGCGTGTTGACAGTGTCCTGATGGTATTATTAGACTTATTAGAACATCTGTGTCATAAAATACATTGGTAACTGCTGCAATCTGGAATTTCAAATCTTTCTTAGTCTTTCTAGTCTTATAAAATTGTAGCTAACAAGTGGCTAAATTAGAATACAGACATTGTGTGAAGTGTGATGCTAGTTGTGATGTCATTGAAGTCATGGTCCACAGGGTAGTTCATTCATAGCATAACATTTGATTTGTAATTCAGATGATAGCGTTTACTCTTCAAAAGCATAAAAATGATTTATCTGAAAAGATTATCTTGCCAAATTAAAATTTAGTTTCATAAACTTTTGTTTGCCATAAAGCTTATTTTCAATAATAGTTCAAAATCCAGGGTAAAACACCCATTGGCTTTTGGTAAAGGGAAACCATGACAATTCTAACTTCCAGGTTGGTCAACACATTTCATCCTTACAGACTCTGTTGAAGTACAGTCATGATACACTTCTCCAATTATAGCTCAGGTTAAAGAGAGTGTTACAGTGTACCTGCCAGAAGACAAGATAATCCTGGTAGCTAAGACACAGAATTACATGTATCCTGAGCTGTGTTTCTTTTTTGTCCACTATTAAAATATGCATCAAAAGACTTGAAGAGGCCTGGGCCATCCTCTGTCTGCCTGATCAGCTGGCAAGATGACAGGAAATAAAATGTCATTGTTTTTCTTTCATATCCTATTTTTAAGTACTAAATATCTGCGTGTGTATAGATAGATTGACATATGAGTGTACAGTGCCTATAAGAAGTATCCACCCCTTGAATGTTCTCCCCTGTCATTGCTTTTTAAAATTGAATCACAGTCAGTAAGATTTGGCAATACATCCTCTTTAATTAATTAAAAATACATAATGTAAAATAATTTATTGTATAAATATTCAACCCCTTTAAAGTGACCTAAGTCAATAGTGGTCCAGCGAGTTGGTGCTAGTAGTCTGCTAATTAGTGAAATGGAGATCATCTGAGTGCAGAAAATGTGTCTCAAGTGATTGTTGTCCAAAGACACCTGCACCAGGAGGGTCCAGTAACAGGTTCATCAGTATTCTGGGCCACAATTACACCACAAAGACAAAAGAATACAAAAGGTTATTGAGAAATATAACTCAGGGGATTGATACCAAAAAAAAAACAAAATCCTTGTCACTGAAAATTACCTGAAGTTGAGTAAAATTCATTTTTAATAAATTTAAGGAATATGGCATTAGTAAATCTGCTTAGAGCAGGCCATTAACACAAACTGAGTGACGGTGCAAGAAGGAAACCCATGAGTACGGCCAGCCTAGACAACTATGATTACTCTATAGAATTTAGAAGTTTCAGCAGCTGAGATGAGAGAGAGTCTACATACAACTGTTCTTTCTAAATATACATCAGAAAAGCCAAATTTGATTGATCATGATTACATTTTTAAAAGCAGAATAATGGGAAAGCATTCAAGAGCGTGAATACTTATGAGCAATGTATGCTTCTTACTTACTTACTGTATTATAATAATGTCTTTGTCTTTATATCATAAAGTCATAGGATGGTCTGCCTAATGCCATCATGTATTTCTTAGCTGTGGAGCGCTGTATGTTTAAAGACAAACTAACCTTTATTAAAGAGCATGTTCAAGTGAGCTTTAAAGGTAGAAAAAAATCCTATGCTTTGATATTTCAGGAGTGGTTACCCAGAAGCTAGATTACCTATAAATCTCTTTCTCTGCAATAATTCTGAAGCATGACAGCATGTAGTCATTTATGGTGTGCTAACATAAACAGTGACCCAAGTATCCAGTAACAGTGAAACACATTCCTGACCATCATCAAATATTCCACTATGCAAATTCCACAAACTTAAAATAGAACTCAAATGAAATTTCAAGTGAAAATATTTACTCACAGCATTCATTTTTTAACATTAAATTTAAAAGTGCAAATATAGCTACAGTAATGCATCAGATCCTAATAGCATACATAGAGTGAGGAACATTGAAATAGAAATTAAACTTAACAATGACTGCAGTATTAATGATGTTACAATAGTAATGTATCATAGAGATACTTGAGCTTTGTGCAGTGAACCACAAAAAGCAGAGACAGTAACTGGTTTATGGAAGGAAATCATCTTTGCAAAAACAAATGTTAAGGTTGGTGATAAAATGACATTTTTTTTTCATATGTGTATTTTTCTCCTTTGATAACAACCACTTCCCATCCAAAAATCTTAAACCATGCAGCCTTACAGCAAAAGGTTTTGGCACTCATTGTGGGTATACCTTTACTCATGCCTGTGCTGGTATACCTCTTCTGAATGAAACTAAGCTTTATCTATTGCTACCACACAGTTGAAATTTTACACGCTATTGTAAGACCTTTACTGTGATTGTGCTGTAGGTTTGTGAATGACCCAAAACACTTTGGTATCCAAAAATAGCAGAGTAAGCATGTTGGTAAATAATTAACCTTCCTCACATCATCATGGTAATTAAGATTTTTTTGTATTTCTCTTGAGGGAGAGTTTTGGCCACACTTTTGAGGTAATTTTGACCTAACTGCAATGTTATGGAGGGTCTTGAAGCATTTCAGTGCATTTTCAGCAGCACTGCTTTAGATTTGAAGGGGTGAATAATACCTTACTTTCCACAGATTATAGATTTTGTTTGTAACATAATTTGTTAACCTATTATACTTTCCAGTGACAGTTCACATTCATCAACATTTTGTAATGATGCCAGGAGTGGTCCAGAGGCCAGATCAATCGATTGACTGAATAGAATAGGGAATATACGCGTAAGCAATCGGCTCAGTCACAGATTTTCAAAGTGGGTGGACCCAAAGTGGGTCTCTTGAGGGAGGTTTCCTTCTGTTTCAGGGGAGGTTCATTTAATTGAAGTGAAAGAATATTACAGTAGCGATTGCATTACTGACGTAAAGGGCGTCATGTAGAATAGCGCAAATGCATGGGATTTGGTCAAAGGTATATTTAAAGTGTACCAATTTGGGGGAGTTTTACTGCTCAGAGATATTAATAAATACCTCAAGACCTTTGTCATGTATTTGTTTTAGTTTGAAGTTCTATTAAACAGCAATATTGGGCTTACAGTAACTTGTTCTGTGCAGAAATCTTTCAAAAATTGATGTAGGAATGGGGGAGATTGGATCTTCTTGGGCATGATTTGGAAAAGAAAAACACGCATCTGACAACGTTGATGTATTTTGCTGATTCATAATTTGTTTTTGGGCAGTTTTTGCTCTTAGGCTTGCATTTTAATATTTTTTTTCATTAATTGTCATTTACATTTACATATTAATGCAGTATTCCAAAATGTTTTATATTTACGTACATTGTAGTTCTCACAGGCAGCCGTCTGGCTTTGAGCTGGGAGGGGAAATTTCAGGTTGCTACATCTGTATATGATTTGGCTCATGTGAGCAGATGCTCAGCATGCATCTTTCTAAAGTGTGGGATTTGTTAATAAATTATATGGCTTTATGCAATTCACTTAGAGCAACTACAATGAAAATACATCAACTCATTTCTATTTATATAGCACGGTATCACATCAAATGTTATCACATGACATTTTAAAAATAGAGCAGGTGTAGAACCACACTCTGTCAGTTGATTTAAAAAGACTTCATTACCCATGAGAGTTGGAAATTAACTTTATAATGGACCAACCAAATGTCTGGTAGATAGGATAAAATAAACACTACATCTATGAAGAATGGAAAACAATGGCACACAGCCTGATGACTTACAATAAGAGTATTTTTTTTTTAATTTGAAGATTGGAATCTATACTCTGCTTTGCTATGTTATTATTGAAATTGTTATGGAAGTAATGAGACAGGTGGCCACCTGCCTTGAACAGTTGTTGTACAAGAGTGATGAGTGAAAGCAAATTAAAATTGATACACCTGGACTATAGTCAAAATAATGTAGTCACCAAAAACACACACTACGTACTCTTTAACTTTCTTGCTGATCAGCATTGTGTGAATACTTTGAAAGGAGGAAATTTGAAAAGAATCAGTTGTGACATTGGACTTAAAAAAGAGGACTATGCATTTAAATTACAGTTAAGCTGGTTGAGATGTCAAGCAATACAAGAATTTGCGGTTTTGTTTGATGGCTTATTAACCTCTTCGATATTTGAATGATATATTAAATGGATGGGGTACATTATTTGAATCATAAATTACAGAGGAAAAAAAAGCTTTCCCTCAAAAATGCTGCTCTTCATCTGAAAATATTGACCCCAGATATATATTTGATGTAGACCCTGTGCACAGCTGGTATAAGGATCATCCGGATGTGATCTGATCACAAGTGGACAGCTCTTCTGAGTATGTTCACACTTGCTTTACCACATGTATCCATATGTTTTTCTGTGATTTGATCTTCCCCTTCTCACTTGGCAAAAACACATAAATTACAACTGTTTTTGACGGATGGCTTGGAGCAGACAGGAGGCCCCCAAACAATTGGCAAAATAAAACACCATGTGCAGACTCGTCACCACCAAAACGGACAGAAAAATACTGAATGCAACTACAAACGCTAAACAGTGAAACCGAAGGACAACCACCACATCAACAGCATCAGAGAAACTTTTTAAAACTGTACAGGCAAAACGTCAAGGGTCTGACAGGCTGTTGGAGGAAATTTCTGCTGTACAAAGCTCAAAGGTAAATAGCATTTCAGCTGGAACATGACAGAGGCATCACCTGTTTGAAACGGCCTCCTCTTGCAGCCAGTCTTTGTCTGCATGTTTTGCATCCATGGTTTTACAATAAACAAAATATTCCCACGTTGTAGACTTAGTCTTCTTAAGATGGGGGGGAACAAATCTCTTTCAACCATTATCATGTAAACAGGATAGTCAGCGACATCACTGATTGCTCTAGGCAAGGCCAGACTTGCAGCTGGGGGCAAATCCTCATGGTTTTGATAGTGTCACATTTCCATACATCAGATGCTGTAATATTATGCTGCTGTTCATGCGCTCAACTGCGGACCATCCCCAAATGCGCTTTCAGTAATCAGATTTCGGAATGCATGTAATGTGTATGTACTTGATATTAAGGCTGACAACTTGTAATTGGATTGGTCAGGACCTCAATACCAGGTGTGCACAGAGCCCTTAAGACTGGAATATAGAAATGAAATGTAATACAACCTTCAGCGCCCTGACAGAGAAATGCAATCTTGCTTTAAATAAAAGGGCTATAGGGAACAATAACCTAAAATTCTGGGGGGGAAAGCAAGTCATCCTCTGAAGAAAAATATGACTCATTCTTTGGGGGCACAAAAAAACATGAATGTTTTTAAATCCATAACTACTTGATCCAGGAATGACATGATCACCAGAAATGTATATTTCAGGTCAGGGGATTGAAAGCTGTAGAACAACAGCCCACCGAGCTCTTTTACTTTCATATTGGTCAGGAAAAATTTGTTACCACCCTCTGCCTGAGTGCCCTCAATGTACCCTCCAGGTCCCCAAATCTCCAATAATGAACACCCTATCCAAAGGTGCCTCTTCTGTGCTGATAGTTTTATTTTACTTTTTGTCAAACGGTAGCAAAAATAATGACCTCAGTCAGAAAGGAGATTTATAAATATATAACTGTCCTGTGGTTGTGTGTGTGTGTGTGTGTGTGTGTGTGTGTGTGTGTGGGCGGGCGGGCGGGCGGGCGGGCGGGCGGGCGGCTGTAGCACACTGGGGATAGGAGTTCACAAATGTCTGTCTGTCCTTTGGGAAAGTAAAGGCTGGGGAGAAATTGTGCTGCTTCTTCAGTGCTGGCAGGCAGTGTGACGGTTCTGGGTCTGGATCCCTCACTCTGTACAAAGGATATTAACAAAGGCACTGTTTCCTGGGCATTTATGATGTATTTTGTTATGACCAGCGTGTAACAAAGGAGGGGAATGTAAACTGAGTCAAAAGTGAAGTGATATCCATTTACAAAAATCAGTAAGCAAGTAAATACTGAGATGGGATATGAGAGTAAGTATCAGTTGCGTATATGGGTGCATGATTGTGGGAATTAGCAAATCATATGACTTGTTTGTGCAAAAGAAAAGGACATTAAACAAAACTTAGGTGTATCATGGTTGGGTTGGGGTTAGATAGTTAGTTAGCTCATCAAAGCTCATCCCTGTGACGGACCTGAAAGACTAAGCACAAAACACCATAGACAAGTACACTTTACAAGTAAAGCAGGTCGAGCACCACACTCCCTCAATGAATTTACACCCAATAATTCTCCTTGAGCAAGCACATCCTGCAACAGCGGTGACAAAAACCCTTCTTTTAAAAGGCTCAATGTGAACAGCCATCTGCTTTGACTGGTGGGGGAAAGAGAGCAGGAGGGCAGGGCAGAGACAAATACAGATAATGGAGAAAGAGATATACAGAAGGAAAGAGAGGGGCAGAGATAAAGAGGGAGAGAAAGGGGTAGAGAATGATGGACAGACGGGGACTTGAGCAGGTGATGCTTAGGGTGGCAGCTTGAGCCTTTTACAGGTCTCCCCCAGCAGCACCTAGAACCTGGAAGAAGATGAGTTGGTAACAAATATGAGTATGATATATGTATAACACATACAGGAGGACAGAGAGGAGAGCGAGAGAAACCCAGTGCACCATGGGAGCTCCCTCGTCAGTCTAAGCCTATTGCAGCATATCTATCCAGCCTAGGGCAGCCCTAACTATAAGCTTTATCACAAAGGAAAGTCTTAAAGTCTGCTCTTAAACATAGGGAGGTTGTCTGCATCCCTGACTCAAACTGGGTGATGTTTCCATGGGAGGGGAGTCTGATTGCTGAAGGCTCTGGCTCCCGTTCTACTTTTAGAAACTCTAGGGAGCACAAGTCACCCTGCATCCTTGAAGCGAAGGGTTCTAGTTGGGTAATAGGGGACTATGAGCTCTGTCAAATATAAAGGTGCTTGATCTTTGAGGACTTTGAATGTTAGAAGGAGAATTTTGAATTCTATTCTGAATTTGATAGGGAGCCAATGCAGAGAGGCCAGTACAGGAGAGACATGGTCTCTTCTACCAATTCTCGTCAACACGCGAGCAGCAGCATTTTGGACCAGCTGGAGAGTCTTTAGGGACCTACTGGTGCAGCCTGATAGGAGGGAATTGCAGTAATCCAGCCTGGAAGTGACAAAGGCATGGACTAGTTTTTCTGCATCCTTTTGAGACAGGATGTGCCTCATCTTAGTGATGTTGGGACATGACGCTGAGTTAATTGCGAATAGAATTGCTTCCTCAAATTTTTTTAAATCTAGCTATGCCGTGATCAGACAAACATTTGGAAACAGGTTCTGTTAGTGGTGTGTAGTTGATAAGTACAAACTCAAAAGTGATTGACTGTCAGGTAAAAGTGAGTTTTGTAGAAATATAATTAGATGTTTGGCTTCCCAATTCCATACGTCAGGACTAAGTTGAGGGTGTGGTTGTGACAGAGTGAAAGGCCTTCTGACACTGCAGGGTCCACTCATATTTAGTTCTGTCAATGGTTATATTCCACTTATCCCAAAGATGCATGAGTGCCTTCTGAGTAGGCAGTGGGACATAATTACTTATGACCTCCACTTTTACAGGCACTCTTTGCCAACCACACGACCCAAATATGTTTGACTGGCAAACTTGCATTTGACAAGATTTACAGTTAAATGAGCATTAGCCAAACGGTCAAATACCAGCTGTATGCAGTCCAGATGTCTATCCCAGTCATCCAGATAGATGACGGAGTAGCTGTTTTATTTGTCTGATCTGACACCCTCTGAACAACTGAAAATGGATCATGGGATTAGGCTTGAAATGAGGTGTTACAATAGGCAACAGAGCAAGCACCTGATCGCCTGGGAAATTACATGCCCCTAACCTTCCTATTGAAAAGTTTTTTCATTTTGCTCTGTGCAATTATTTCTGGCCACCTCCTGGCCTTTATAAAAAAAAAAGTTGAGAACTGTTCAAAGGTTCAGTAAGGTTTTGTAGAGGGTTTGATTCTGTCCATTTATCCCTCAAAAGCACCATGGGCCGTGCACAGTATGATAGAAAACAAGGTCATTAGTACTAAATTCTGTGCTGTCCTGGACCACCTCTTCAGCAGCAAACAACAGCCATGACAAACCATTTTACCAGTCTGTATTCATCTGGGTGCAATAGGCACCAAAGATTGAAATAGACTCAATTCATGGACCACAGACTGCTGTTATTGTGCTTAAAGGTTATGCAGTTGAATACCTAGTACATGACAATTAACAGATAACCTGTACCTGACTGGGCTGGAGGCAGTGAACCAACATAATCTATTGGAAGCTGTTCAGAAGGTATACTTATTGCTTGATTGGGGTGAGTGGAGAAGGTTCTCAGCTCTGATTAGGAGTGCTACTAAGCTGACACATATGGCATTATCAGCAGAAACTACACATCTCAGCCATGTGCAAAAGAAATTCTTCAGGATGTGGTCCTATGTCTTTCCGACTCGGAGATGACACAGCTAATCATTGAAATAAACAGCTTCAGACTAATCAACCTAGAAGGAATAACAAGCAGGCAAAAGCGAAGAAGCGGCAGTTATCCAGACACAGCTCGGTGAATTTCACCGAGCTGTGCTCACCTCTAGTTGGTGTTGTTAACCCAGATACGACGGCGTTTAGTTTTCCGACGTATTTTGGCCTTCCACAGCAGGTACAACGCAACAGTTCTTTGTATAATCATGGTGAAATGGCGGAAAGAAACATTGTTGGAAATACTCGCTACTCAGCCAAGTGAGCGAATTTGCATATATATATATATATATAATAACGCTACGCAAAATTCCCATTCGCGTTTGGTGTGAACACACAGTAAGAGACAGACCAAGGAAAAATACAACATTTTACATCAGGCTCCAAAACAATGTCATCGTCTTAAAGGGAATTTTTCTTGGTCAACTATGCCTGTTTAATTGCATGCATCACAGAGCAAGCTCTGAACTATTCATCCATCCTTCCAGGCAGGGTACAACTTGGATGGGTCGCAAGGCCATCAGGAGCAATTAGGGGTTCAGTATCTTGCTCAAGAATAGTCACCGGGGATGGTAAGGATCGAACCAGAGGCCCTTCGTTTGACAGATGGTCACTTTACCCACATGGGACTTATTTGAAATACAAGACTGATGCTTAAATAAAAGAACAAAAAGCACCAGTATCATGTAGTATTGTCACATGCACTTGCCCATCACCACCAACAAAGCCATACCTTCAATAAAGAATCATGTTGATATTAGAATATTCTTTCAAAATGTGTCAGAATAAACACTTGGTGGTTTTCATGAAGCAGGCATTCAGTGTTGTTGTTGCTGACTCTGGATCAGGATGAATCATCAAGAGTTTCCCTCATAGATGCAGTAAACTCACGACCTGTCTCAAATTGACTCATCATTGGACTGCTGTTTTTTTTTCATCAAACACTACCATAGTTGAGGTCTCACATTCACTGTCAAGTTTGTCAGTTGTCAGGAAGAGGGAGGGGCACGAGATGGTTTTAATCTCCTGTAGACTGACCTTAATATCACTGGGCCTCTCCTGGGCTGCCTGTCTCTTTTTAAATTGAGCATGACTATATAATTTTAATTTTAATTTTTATATTTTAATTTTAATTAATACATTTATGATGGTAATACAGAGACAAGTCGACATAGAGTTTAATGGATAATTGTACTTTCGAATAATAAACATGTTCGGGTGCGGTCTTCTTCGACCTCTCAGGCACAGAAGGGTATAATGACTGATTTATATAGTTGTCCTGATGTCCTTAGACACACTCGATGTACTGATTGATGATGATGTAATATAGTGTGTTTATTGTCCACTTAAGACATAAATGAGGTTTTGCCCTAGAATAGCAGTTGCAAGTAATATCTGAAATATTGCGTCTCTGGAGTTAATTAAACATTTCAATTTGTTGAATTACTAATTGGAAGGGCCTGTTTATTATATTTCCCTTTATTCTGAAAAATGTTCTGAAAGTTATTTTCTCATCATATTTGATTGTTTTTCTCTCTTCATTAATATATTTTGAGCAGATGTTTAAACATGCATTAATGAACTAACATGTTTACATGTAACATTTTAAAAGGTAAATTGAAAGCACTTTTAAACACCCATTAAACCACTGTTTGTAAACTGTGTGAGTTGGGGCTGTGTCTTTGGAGATATTTAGACAGTATTCAGGGGGCCAAAGCTGGTAAAACATTGTAGATTGATGTCAATACTGCTGTATATTGCAGATTTCTACTATGACAAAATTAATGGTTGAGTATTTTAAATAGTATATTTTTTATTGCCGAATGATTTTTGTTGTTAAATTGCACAGCCCTACACAGCACCACTTAACCATTAATACATTCTTAATGTATATATAAAAGATAAGACACTGGTTTGATTTCCTCCTAAGGTAAAAAAAAAATAAAAAAATAGATTTTTACTTTTTTCTGTGCTCTCACTGTAGCCAATTTTGTTGTTGATGTGGTTAGGTTCTCATTGTGGCATAAACTAACCACCTTGGCCAGTGCAAACTCATTTTCCCCTCCTTTCCCTGTGGCACCCAGCATGCTGTCAATGTAACAAGTAGCTGTCAGAGTCAATCACAATTTGTAGCTTAATCTCCAATCAGTATTCCAAGGTCCTTTTTAAATAAGTAGTTTGTCAACATTGTCAAGCAACCTGCACTGTTGCACTTGTCCTTGCCATATGGGCCAATCAAAATTTGATGAAGCACCCAACCAGCACAGATCAGACGGAAAGTGTCCATGCCATGGTTGTATTAATTTGATTTATTGTGTGTGTGTGTGTGTGTGTGTGTGTGTGTGTGTGTGTGTACATGACATACTCAGCACGCATGCGTGCCTGACCGTGTGTGCTGAGTATGTCATGGAAAACAGCAGGCCAAGAGCATGGTGAATCTCATGGCCTTTGTCTTTATTAGTTTGGCTGCCTGCCTGGATCTGGAAACTCACATGGTGGCATCAAAAGCTTTGGTTTTACTCTGGATTTAAAATACGGAGGGACCTTGGGGATGCAGATCGAGTCCGTTTAAATATTTGAAAATGTCAACCAAATATGCCACTTTAGAAAGTCATAGATGGGTCTTACTGGTATCAGTGAAAAATGCTACTTCGTCATGTAGTTGAAAAGACCGATGAGCACTCCGCCAAGTGAAAGTCCCCTGACTTCTGTGTGCGGTAGAAGCTGCCAGTGCTCACTTCTCATCTCTGTACATAATATGGTAAACAGGCATGCCTGCAGTGGGTAGCTTTGAATGAAATTCACCATCTTCATGGCTTCATTCAAAAACATCCTCAAATCAGCAGGCATTGTCTTTGTGGCCCGAGCATCGAGGCAAGGCAAGGCAAGGCAAGACAATTTTATTTGTAGAGCCCGTTTTCACAAACAGTTTGTCTCAAAGGGCTTCACGTGGCATCATAACAACATCCTCTGCCCTTAGACCCTCACATCGACTGAGGAAAAACGCCATAGAAAACCCTTTTAACAGGGAAAAATCTGAGAAACCTCAGGGTGAGCAACAGAGGAGGGATCCCTCACCCAGGACGGACAGACGTGCAGTAGATGTTGTTACAGACAAGAAAACAATTTACAATACAAAATGTGGGAAACATGGAAATGTTAATAACAGTTGAAGAAGGAAGCTTCTGGTAGGGGAGGCAGGGAGAGCAAGCCAGCTTGATGGGGGACTGGATGGCAGACTGGTTCATGGGAGGGGAGCACAGGCCGGTGTAACAGCAGGGGATAAAAAAAAAAGTGGGGGGGCAATGCAGGCGGCGGTTGGAGCAGAGAGATGGAGCTCTGGTGGATCTGTGGAGACAGAGAGACTGCAAGACACCAAGGCCAAACTACATCTAGTGGCACATAATGCAGTGGACACCAGCAAGGCCACATCCTTGATGTGTCACAACTCTAGCCTGTTTTTCCCACCCTGGCCGGAGCTCTGTCAGTGCTCAGTCCAACACATTTGGTCCTGTCTATTTCATGGGAAGCCATAAACTTATTCTGAGATTAAAAAAATGGTTCCTGCTTTCGTGTGTGATGGTAAAGGCTTGCAAAACAGAAAATCTTCATAATTCTCTGTTATTTTCATATTAGACAAGCAAGAAAATTGACAAAGTCCAGTATCTGTCAACTCATGAATCAGGAGAACATAGAAATAGTTTCCCTGCTGCTTTAACACATCTTCAGCCATATCATCAAGAGGTCTCTTTTTGCTATCTACCCTACTAAAACGTAGTCAAGAGATGTCTTCCAATGTTACAGAGCATGATATACCTTTTTATAGTGAAGACAGGCTGTGTATGTGCTCGTGTGGTGTTTCATCAGACTTCCAGAATATATTCAGGTACCAGAAAGGAATGGGACATTCCCCATTACACTTATCTTGGACCTTGGCTGTATGTACATGGGTGTTTCTGTACCGTGTGTGTTTGTGGTGTATTTTGCTTGTTTCCCCAGATGTCTCCTGTATTTGTTCAGTGGGCTGACATGTATAGTGTCAGCACAGATTATGGTGATGAAACTTAACTCTCATTCTCCTACACTTTATTTTTTGTAACTCGTATACTCTCATAGCTTGTTTAAAAAAAAAAAAAAAAAACATGGCTTGTATGAATATTCTCTATGTTTAGTGTCCAGGTGGCACTGCTGTTTACATTGTGTTAGGCTTCATTTGCAAAGCCTCTGAGCATAGCACACATACAGACATTGGACTGTTTTCAAGTCCAACACTGGTAAATCCCAGTGACAGGTACTCACTTCAGTCTTTTCTTCGTCTTCTCCTTTTTGTTTAAGTTGATTCATCTTGAGTTTCTTATGATTTGTTCAGTAGCCACTGCTCCATGTTACGTCCCTCCCTGCCACTGGTCATGCATTCTGTCATCTATAATTGGCAATCATTTAGCTATTTAGTTAAAGTCTGTTACCCTCTCATGCTCAAGGTGTAGGATAAGGTCCTTGGTCGCACGCCAGCCAATGGGAAACAAACTTCAAGAGAAGACCTGCTATTTTAACACCTGTGTATTTTTTATCTTGATCATTTTTTGATACAAATAAAAACATAAATATTTAACAGCACATATAGTTTTGAGTAATTTTAAACTCGGTGACAAAATTGAACTATGAAAACTTTACATCTACTCATTGTAAATGACCTCTTGCTGTCAACCTGCAGTACTTCCACACCCCACAAGTGGGCCGCAGTCCGCACTTTGGGAATCACAGTTCTCGTACAAACAATTCATTTTGATCTAAAAAAGGGCATACTAACAGATTGTAAAACTGCCAGGTTGACAGACAGAGCAATATAGAGGTAGAAACACACACACATATCTATAGATCCAGATGGTGATTGACATGACCTTTTCGAAAGGAAATGTACTCTATTGAGGTTGTCAAGGCCCTTTGAGTAAGAGCTGTTCAAGTTTGAAAAAAAAGTTAAAATTGAAAGAAAGCAGCAGTATTTAAATAAATTCTGGTACTTATTCCTTGACTGTGTCATTGTCTCTCTTTGCCCTGGAGCTCCTGTTGTCTGCGTCAGTCCAAGTCAGGGCTCATCACACAATCTCTTGCTCTTTTATTCACGTTCCTTTCCCGGAGGTTATCATTTGCAGCTAGTCTTTTTAAAAGGTCACATGAAAAATAGAATTTTGTTTGATTCAAGTGGATAAATATCTGCAGATGTTAAGTGTGGGAAGGGAAATTCATGCTCAAGGCTAGCTATGAAAGAGAAAAAACTTAATCCCCAATTCAGTGGAGGTGTGTTAGAGGCAAGACCTACTGCTGTGTTAGTGTGTAGGTCAGACTTGACTCTATATCATTATAGGGGCAGAACTGCATACATGGATTTATCCTGCATCATCTTTGGGGTCATGTTATCCCTCAGCCTTGGTAAAATTGCCAATGATGCATTCTATGTGTGTCCTGGCAAAGATTGTGATGGTCAGAGCATTGTGCTTTGAACTAAACAAAAGTTCCAGCTGTGCTGAAACACTATTAGTTTATGCCAAAATTGTTAAATAATGGTGTGACATTGAATACTATTATCCAGCCACACTTTCCCATTGTTTGGAGGTACCAATACTTGAATTGCAGAATTTTTGTAGGTCGAAAACATACAAATTCAGACAACTCGACATCCTCTTACCAGCCTCTAATGTGGTGTTTGATTTTCCTTCCCTTAGATGATGAAGCATGCATGGGACAGCTACAGACAGTACGGCTGGGGTCACAATGAGCTGAAGCCCCTCGCCAAGAAAGGCCATTCCACGAATATCTTTGGTAAGCCAGACAAACCCCTTTCTCCCACTGCTGTCTGTGCCCTTTGGCAGTTTACACACACAGTTGTTAATCACACACATGCACGTATGAATGCATACACCCATTGTCTTCCTCACTGACTCTCGGACACGCCTTTTCTTGTGGACAAGTTTAGTGATGGGTTAGGGTCCAGCAGCACGCCAAGTGTGTTTGGGTTTAGAAGAATAAAATCTCTGGAACTGCAAACAAAGAACATAGAATACCAATTTTGACTGAAAAAAAAAGTTGAAGTCGTGCTGCTGAATAATTAAAAAAGTTGTATTGAGTGCAATATTTCACTTTGCGATTACACAATAAGAAATTGGTGTCATGAGTTTGGTTGTTAAATTGTCAAAAAAAAATCCACACAACAGATAATCTTGAAATGGAAAAATAAAAAAATTATGCAGTACTGTTGTAGTAATAGAATTATTTTATTGAAATAGATAACAATAAAAAACATCTATTTCAAAAATTATCATGCAGTACAAATTGGAGGTATTGGTAGTATTTCACTACTTCTTAAAAGTGCTGTGCCCTAAAATGTGTAAGGATAATGTGCTAGCCTCTAATAAAAATATTCCAGCGCAGTTAACAATACTAGTGCTGTAATGAAGTGGCTCACATACCAATGTTGACACGTTTTAAAGCTGAATAAGTCCTTTGCAGGTTAATGAGTTATATTTTTTCTTTAATGCCATTAAAAGTAGAATGTGCCTTCTTTATGGTTTGCCTTGAACGATATTCCTGTTTTCCTTAAAGGGCCTGTGTCATCATATATTATGTATGTGTTTTGGGTGATATTTTTGCATATTCATGTCTGCAGCTTCCAACCATATTAATACAGATCAATAAACCTGGATTGCACTATTCACTGGCAGAACATTTCCTCACCTCGGCAGGTGTCACTGAATAACAATATGCTCATGTTAAGGTTTTTTAAATGATAGTTTTAACACTGGATTATTACCAGGAAATGGGGTTTTGATGATACTAGAACTTCTTACTCTGTAACGACACCTGGAAAAGTACACATTTTTAATACCATGGTGGTGAAAAATGACAAAAAAAGATAGAAAAAAGTTGTTTTCAGAAAAGGCAGGAATAATACAAACAATAACATCAATGACAACAATATTTCTACGTTGTCCATCTAATGCAGTTGTGAAGTAAGTTGTTAGAGCTCAAGTTTCTTTATGTTGTAAACAGGAAACTGATCCTTGCATATGCACTCTGTTATAGCCATTTATTATCTGCTTCTGGTGACCCCTCACCATATTTTGTTTCTGATCAAATAGAATTAGAAGGGAGGTTTGCAAGTGTTTGTTTCTATTTGCAGGTCTGTTTTCACCAGCTTTAGTGTGAACACTTTCAGACACAGATAATTAGTTAACTTGTTACATTTACACTCTCAATTAATGTTACGGTTGGGCAGGACTGACAATGTTTGCTGTCATTTATGTCAGTGTTTTTCTTATTAGCTGGTAGCCACTAACTTTACAAAAGCTTAACATTATTTGCAAAATAATAATAATTATTGTATGCAATTTCCTAATTGCTCTTTTCCTTCTTCATGTACGACTAAATCTGCTCTGCAGCAGTTCTTTGCATGTTATATTTGTTGTTAATGGTTGCAACTTTGCCTAGCTGACAGTGTTGCATGCCACAGTTAACATATTCAACTGCAACTAGTGAGGGGAGGGACTGTGTGCCTGCCTGTCTGCAGCAGTACTGGGAGTGTAGGTCTTTTTTGTCAGGTGTTTCAATCTTCTGTGTTGTTGTAATTATCTTGTTGTAGTTGTCACAGTGGATATGGAGGGTGTAAATATAGTCAGAGATCCACAATCTCTGCTATATTAAGAAACACCTTTCCTGGAGAGATTGGCTGTTTATACTTCAGTCATCAAATTAAAGATATCATAAGGGAGTGTTTTGCTCTTGGTTTTTGCTCCCTTTTGAACATCTCCAGGCTTTTGTACAAAAAAGAATATATATTGATTTCCGCAACGTCTGTTCTCTTGTTTGTCAGTGAACAATCACAGACATTCCGCATGTATCATGTAGCCATCACTTTGACATATCGACTGCTGTGATACAATGATGATGATAAGTAAGCGGATCATCCAGAACACATTCAATTGGGGCATTTTTGTTCTCTGCTCTCAATCCAGCAGCCCCTGAAATTTGGAGTGCCACATGTTCTGACCAGGGCCTTGGCAATTTAGCTGTGAAATCTGTCTGTATAAGCTTCCAGCTTCCATGCCTGAGGTTCAGACATCCGAGGCCCCCACCTTGGACTTCCACCCAGGCCACATTGCACCGGACCCCTCCGGTTCCTCCTATGGGTGGTGGGTCCAAGGGAGGACGTGCTCGTGTCACCTTTTCGGGCAAGGCCCGACCGGGCCCCATGAACCAAGGCCCGGCCACCAGGCGCCCACCATCGAGCCTCTACCCCAGGCCTGGCTCATGGGTTGGGCCCCGGTGCCCCTCCGGGCTGGGTACACACAACACTTGGTGAATTCTCCATGAGGGGTCTTTTGAACCGTTCTTTGTCTGGCCCTTCGCCTAGGACCAGTCTGCCTTTGGGTGACCCTACCAGGGGCAAAATGCCCCCGACAGCATACTGTAGCTCCTGGGGTCACTAGGGCACTCAAACTCCTCCACCACGATAAGGTGACGGTTCCAGGAGGAGTGTCTGTATAAGATTTAATTCAGTCAACATATATAGTTGATGATTTCTAATAAACCTTTAAAAAAAAAAAAAACACTGATGTTTGATGAGGAAGGTGTTTTACAATTCCTACTTTATTTAGGACTCGTTCATGCGCCAATCTACTACAAATACATGTTTCTCCATTTTGATTGGCAAGGCCTATTCTGACTTTTATGAAAAAATTGACTATAGAGTTGAAAACATATCAGGAAAAAAACATTTTTTTTGCCAGCTCTTCCTTCCGACTTGAAACAACCTTTTTGCAACCTCAGCAATACGACCACCACTGGTTTGAAGTAGATTGGCCAAACTGTTGTCAAGGAAAGCAAGAAACACAAACTCAACTGCATACAGAGATCCCTCGCTATACAATGAATTGACAGAAAAGAGAAAGGCTGTTGTATCAAATTGGAATGTTAAGTCTGCCCAATTTACTAAAGGCATCTGTGTCACTATATGGGTTGCTTCTAAATGATAGATGAATGCTTTTATTTGTCTGTTATAACTGTATCTGCAGCATGTAATTTTGTGTGGCTGAGTGTGAATATGGGTTTGTTTTTTCCTCCTTCCTCGTTATGGTTGTGTCTGGGCGTCTGCTGGTTATTAATCACATGGGGGCTAATAAAACACAAGCAAGACAAGAGGAGAAGAATCAAGGGTTATATCGCTGCGGTACTTTGTTGTGGAATGATCAGCAGCACAGCGACTCTTAAAGGAAATGAGTACTGATGAGTTTTGGCTGGAATAATGTGATATAGCAGGCTGCCAAGAATTCCAAAGATAAAATATTCGCCTGTCCATTAAATTAGACAAAAGTCACCATTCCCGAAACATTGTGTGGCTGATGCAAACAACATTGATAAAGGCATAACAGTTTAAGAACATCTCCTGTCTTTGTATTTTTATATTTTTACTCTTTTGGATATGGAGGGGCTTTGAAACTCCCTTCTGACTGTCTTGATATGGGGCACGGTGAGCCAGCAAGCACACGAAGGAAAACAGGAGGAAAAACTCCCTAAAGGAAGAAACTGGGCAGACGGCTCAGGGTGGGTGGTCTTCTTAGCCTGAATGTTCTACTTCTCAGCAGCTCTTAATTGAGAAAAAGTATAGCCTACTTTTGTGACCATCTCTCATATACATACAGATTATTGTTTCATTCTTGGACCGCTTGTCTTTTCGATGCCTGGTTCTTTTTCCTTGCAGATGGGATAAATGGGTTTGAGCCTGTGGTTTAAAGGGCTGACCTGGATCCCTCTCTCTGACTTTGATAGACTCTTGCTAATTTTTTTGGGGGGGCTCTGTTCTCTGGCAGTTTTCCCCTTTGAGATGGCCTTTAAAGCGTGTGTATTTTCGATAGTGGACATTAAAGCTCACATCTAGACAAGCATAAATCTGCAACATGATGATTTCCCCATGAAGACTTGGCCATCACCTTTGTGTCCATGGTGTATCAGGTTTCATTTACTTTTTTGAAATACAAACGAAATCAAATATGATGGTCACTAAACATGTTTTATTTGATATGTTGTCAACTCCATTAACCGCACTCACCTATGACATCCAAATATGATTATGAGGTCTGAAACAGGTAAATTTAAATCTTGGACCAACTTTGCACAGACGTCTGGATTCGGTGGTGGACACATCCAGATTACGCGCTAATGTGAACGTCCAATAATGTCGTCTACATCTTGGATCTATTTTGCACGTTGCGCAGATGTCTAGATTTGGTCCTTGATGGACCACACACACACATCCAGATGAGGTACAAATGTGAATGTCAGTTCAACGTCTAAAAGAGTTCCAAAAATGACGTCTAACTCTTGGATCGATTTTGCAAGTTACGTCTAGATTCGATCTTCACATGACGTCCAAATGCTGAACGTCATAACGACGTCTAAAAAAGGTCCGATAATGAGGACTAAATTTCTTCAACAGACCAACCCAACACTGACTTGATCTGCACGTCTCTCCGACGTCCGATGTTTGGTGAGATTTGTCAAAAATAACAAACACTCAAACTTGATACTGATATTGAACAGATCTTGAAATATAGGAACCTAACTAGATTTATGGAAACACTGAGTTAACTCAGAGACTATTAGAACTAACCTTGAAATTTAAATAAATCACAACTTAAATGGATTTAAGTAGTAATTCTTCTGAAATTTGCTACTCTTGTGACAGTTTATGTTGCTCCGAAAATGAACAGACTGGATTTTTTCAGATATGCCAACTATTTGTAGTTACTGAGCGCTCTGTACTGGTGGGTTTGTGGTAAAATATGTACAAGTAACCTTAAACAGAGTGGCTAACATCCCTGCCTTCCAGACGGAAGTTGACATATAGCATGCTCATCCCCGAAAGGCACCAATGTGGAGCAATAGATGCATTCTAATAAAGAAGAAGCACTTTAATGATAAAGAGTGGATGGAAAAGACTTTATCTTTACAAATTTATGCTCTTTACTGTGACCTCTCACCAGTTTAGTCTGACCAGTGTTTCTCAACCGCTGAGTGCCATGACTTCCCTGTAGTGGATGACAAAATGCTCTAATTTATGCGAATTTTTGCAAGTTTTTTCCTCCCCAGAATAGTAGAGTATTAAATATATATTTTTATGTCCCTGTTTTGATAGATACATATTACAGAAATTATATCTTTCCAACATTGAAAGGTTCTGAAAATATTAAGATTTCAAATTTAGATAAAAAAAAAATCAAACCAGATCAGTTTGCACTGCTAACCTCATGCCGTAATAGATTGAATAATGGGAAGGTTTATGAAGGGAGAAAACTACAATAATTGTCTCTTCATTCTAATTGTATATCTTTCATAATGCAGTAGGTGGTGTTTTAATGATTGTAAAGGTGCGATGGACAGAGTTGGAATAGTGGTAATAAGACAGACAATTAAGTCTCCTTGCGATACATTTGGTGATGTTGTCCCACACTAACAAAAACATGAACCTGTCAGAGGCTAAAGTTGCCAACAATTGCTAATGTTAGTTGGGAAACATTAGTTTACCTGTTCAGCAGAAAAGTGGCACTCAGCATGGCTTTTCAGCCTCCTTTGGTCTTTCAGCTTAGAGCGGCATCGAAATGCTGAACCAATATTGATCCTCACCTTGCTCCTTTGTTATTTGAGTAGTATTTGAGATGGTGACCAAAGAATCTGCTCTGTGTGGAAGTCACTCTCCCTCATCAAATGGGCACAACCTACTCAGCTTCCATTGGCTGGTCCTCTTATTGGATTGAAAAGGTACTGCAACTGATTTTTCACGTGAGGGCACAGTGGCGTTATGAGTCATTCACTTGGTCACTGCAGGGGAACTCATTACAGGCACAATCCCAGCACTGATTGGCCAAGGTGCCATTGTAGTTTTTGTGGAAATTTCTGGCGGCTTCTTCAGTCGGAAGCCCAGAGCTATGACCCCATTTTAACCTTAGAAATTAGATTAATGAGCAGCAGGGTCCGTTAGAGTGTCCCTGGTCAACCCCCACCCCCCCAAACCCCCAACAGAAAAAGTTCATTTGTAGGTCTTAACGTATATAAGCCACATAAAGTCCATTATATGTAATTCATTATTATGCAAATTAATTGCTGATGTCATCTAGCAATGTCTGGCTACTATTCAGACAGCCAATTGCTGCTTTTTGAGATTTGGAAACAATTGTTGCCACCATGTCAATAATTTGTAGCCAAAGGTTTGTCAAAAACATTGCATTAAATGTTCATTGCAAAATTAGCATCAATGAACAGTTGTTATTAGAATAAATACTTGTGTTTTTTATGGGCATAAGTTTGAACTTGCATGCAGAAAGAGAATCACAGTCAATTTAAATCCAGCAGGCAGTTTTTATTTCAAATAAATCACAGTTACACAAATGAAAATTAAAGGGAAAAAATGGTTTAAAAAATATTCTACACTCTAAAGCTTTTTGAAGTTTATTTCAAGGTTTAAAGGTGGTGGTGAGGAGGACACCCTGATCCTCCCTGTTATCACTGCCATGATTGTGTCCTTGGTGCTGTGGTTCTTCTGATGATAGGCAGCACGATGTATTAGGCCCCACGAAATTTCTTCTTTCAGATGCCACAATACAGCCTCTTCAGGACTCCATCTTCCCTGGCATTGGTGACACAAGGGTTTCCTCTGGTGCTGCATGACTTCAAGTAGAGGACCCTATCATCTTGCTACCGAATGGTGCGACGATGTATCTCACAGGGGGTGCTGGGATCCCTCGTCACACCAGTGCCACAATCTTTTGTGTAGGGAACAGCACAAGCTTTCTTGTAAAGTTTTGCTCTGTGTTTTCTGCACAGAGCTTCAGGATCGGTATTGGAAAAAATACGGCAAATTCTCCGGTAGTAGGAGAATTCAGGGGCAGGGTTTGGCCTCCAGACCTTATTCTGCCTGGCACCGCAATTCACACCACGTTGGGCAACATAATTGTCTTCAAGATTGACCATTGGGGCAGGGGTTGGGCTCCAGACAGAGTCCTCTATGGCATCGTAGTTCAAGCCATGCCAGGCAAAATAATTATCTTCAAGTTTGACCATTGGGGCAGGGGTTGGCCTCCAAACTGAGTCCTCCATGGCCTCGTAGTTCAAGCCACGCCTTGCAAAATAATTGTTTTCCAGAGACACATTGGTGCCCCGGGCAGGGGATGGCTCCCAGATCATGTCCATCACCTCATTACTTGCAACATAGTCACTGAGCAATGGTATCAGAAATATGATGGACATTTTGTTGTTGCTTACACAGTCAGAGTATTACCCTTCAGGCACTATCAATTAAAGCTGGACACATTTGACCTTTGTTGAGGGACATTCAAAGCAAAAGCCAGGATTGTGGCAGCTGAAGAGGCCTCTTTTTTTATTCCAGATGGGCAGCACAGACTCAGATCTATAAACACGCTCCTCACTGTTTTAGGGCTCACTGGACAGAGGTCACGTTTCGATGATTAGCACTTAGTGGTCAGAGTAGTTTATAAACTCAGGGTACTTCTCACTGTCTGAGTTGTAGCAAATCAGTGGAAATGAATATAAAAGCATGAATTGCCTTTTTCAAGGTAAGAAAAATTTGAGTATGTACATATGTTTTATACAATAATCTAAGTCTTTCCAGTGAATTGAAAATTGATTGAAAATAATAAGAATAATCCAAAATGGTTTTATTTTACTCATATTTTAACACTTTTTTTTGAATGGAACTAGTAGAATAAATGTTTGCATTCCAATATTAAACAGATGTAACGATGTAAGAGACAAACTTGATTCACAAATACTTTCCAATTGATTTAATAGTGGTTCCAAGTAATCTCATTATAGTGAATTCACTGAAATTTGATGATGAGTCTGAGGTCGGTTCTGTGCACTCTGCCTAGCCACTATGTCTTTATTGGTGCCTTTAAAAGTGAGCAGACTGATCAGTCTAGCTTTGCAAGTTAAGAATCTCTTACCACTTGGCTTCCTCCCACTAACAGCACAACCTACTCTCCGTAAATGATATCACAGTTTGCCTCAGGCACACAGTTGCCAGGGGCCTGTTAGTTTTGAGTCAGTGGAAATCATGCAGATTCAAGATGAAGTTTGGACACCTCGCCTCCCTCAGCTCAGCACTGGAGAGTTTGCTAGAATTCATTCATGGCATTTACTTTGTCCATTGTGAGATTACTTTGGTAGCTTAGCATTATGTTACCCATAAAGACTTAACAGTTTTCCTTGCTGTGCCCTCCTTAAAATGGCTCTCTTTTTGAATCAGCTATCTAACATCTTCAATTGGAGGCACACTGTTTGAAAATCACAGCTAACCCATAAAACTCAACATTGATGCAAAGCAGAAATACGCTGTCATTTCTTTGAGCCCATATTTATTGGAATGATTTAACTTTCATCTGCAAAATGTATTGCTTTTGTAGTCAAGGTATACAGCTTAATATAGATTCAGGGATGAGGCGTTACCTCAGACCATGATATGAGATCAAACACTGCTTTGATTTCCAGCTTTTTTCTAATCAATGGACACTGAGGAATGTAGTCTTCTTTGGAGTTGGAGGATATCTTCCTCACAGCTACAGTTCTGCACTGTCCATGTGGACCATGATAATGATGAAGTCAGTGGTAGTCACTTGCTCACAGACATGCAGTTACTTATTTCTTCTTCAGCTTCTAGGTCATGTTTTCATATGCTTGGCACCCAGGGCAAAACGTTGCATTTCACCCTCGAAAAGGGTTATAGCAGTATTGTGTCATCAATTGGGTGAAGAGCAGCAGAGCAAAGCAACATAAATTAAATCTTTTGAGCAATCTTAGAGTCACAACAATCTAAACATTTTTGTATAAGCTGGCTAGAAGAATAGACTGTTAAATAGAATGCATGGAACAACAATTCTCCTACTGAAGCATCACAATGTTGGTTAACGCCCTCTATCCAATGAATATGCACAGAATTTTGTGATAATTAAGCATGCTTGCACTATATCTAACTTAAGTGTACCGTATTTTCCACGCTATAAGGCGCATCGGATTATATGACGCACCTTCAATGAATGGCCTATTTTAAAACTGTTTTCATATATAGGGCACACCTCATTATAAGGCGCATAGAAATAGAAAGGACTGTAGTGGCTGGGGTTGCGTTATGCATCCACTAGATGGAGCTGCGCAAAAGGGAATGTCAACAAAACAGTCAGATAAGTCAGTCAGTAAAACTTTATGAATAGAATACAAACCAACGTTGTGACAACTCCGTTCACTCCCAAAACAAATTAGTGCATTTACAATACGGTACGTACTGGTAGCTGTGTGACTGATAGCCTTGAGTTTGAACTCTGCGTCGTAAGTGTGTCTCTTGAAAGGTGCCGTTTTGGGGTCTTTATACACACACACGTACGTACCGGTAGCTGCGTTACTGATAGCCTTGAGTTTGAACTCTGTGTCGTAAGCGTGTCTCTTGAAAGGTGCCACTTTGGTGTCTTTATACACACACAAGTGGTGTGGGACTGGAATTCCCCTTTACTGTTTTTACCGCTGTTACTTCAGCGACGCCCCCTGACTACGGTAGCCATAATTAACCAATATTAATCCATATATAAGGCGCATCGGATTATAAAGCGTACTGTCGGTTTTTGAGAGAATTAAAGGCTTTTAGGTGCACCTTATAGTGTGGAAAATACAGTAATACTTTGAAACACACTGATATTTCATAACACAGGGAAAAAAATTGTCATAACATTGTGGGATTTTAGGGTAAAAAGATTTTCCTCCCAACAGAATTTTTACTGTTTGAGATTGAAGGCTCTGAGAGGGATTAACATTCAGAATCCATCGTGTTTGATGTTTCAATGATAATTTATTACCGAGACTGGTGTGCCTTTTGGCTGCTTGGTAATATTAACAGTGTTCATACTGGTAAAGTTGTTTATTATTTTGTAGTGTTTAGCTTGCCTGTGTCCTTTCTGTGATCATTTGCCTCAAATACAAATTATTTCCAAACACAGTCCTGCTGTTTTCTTGATCCATCAAGAGCAGTTGGTCCACCAAAAATGTTTGTAGTGCTGCACACTGAAGCTAGCTGTCTGGTCAAAGATTTATTCTGACGCCAGTTCACAATTAGAAAACTTTAAACTAAATCCCCAAATAAATCTTTCAAAATCTGAAAAGGGAGCGTGCAGACCTCATCCTTTTCTTTTTCATGTTTCTTTTGTTTGAGCACATTTGGTCAAGTTCAAGCAATGTGCACATCTAGTAGTTTTTCTTTTTGGAGGCTGAATATGATATTCCATCAAGATTGTTCTGTCCAGTCTCTTCAGGTTCTGTGGCTCCCACTTTTACTTTGCACCAATATCCTTCAGTGGAAGGTAACACATTGCACACTGTTGAAAATGACTTTGTATCCTCCGACCATATTTTCCTGTCATATAAATGATTAATAACAATAACAACATGATATAAATTAAGGTGAAGTTGATGTTCCCAGTGAGAAAGTTTCATTTGCATATTAATATTTGGATCTGTAAGTTACCTAAGTCTGTATTGAACATACAGCCATGTTAAATGCCTTGCAGTGTCTTTATTCTACTTTTCAAACTCTTAAAATGAAAAACAGGTTTAAATATGAGCCCGTCACATTTGACGACCTTTTCAACTGTTTCTGAAGATTGAACTGAACAAGTTAGCATTTTTGATGGACTTTATGGTGTCCATGAGCTTTCCCTGACTTTCAGCCTCCAAACTTTTTCACAAGCTGTGAACAATCAGCAAGAACTCTTGTATTTGCAACCATTCATGTTTTCAAATGAACACAGCAAGTAGCAGCAGAGCAATGCATCATAGCTTCTGTTTAAACATTGTCATTCTTTAAGGAACAGCAGGGCACTGATCAAAAGTGGTTAATAGTGAACTTCTAGTGAGTTGTCACAGGGTGTGGTTACAGTCGTAAACCCTAAAAGTACAAAGAAACCCTCTCTTCAATCAAAACTTTCCAGATAGGCTTCATCAGTTATTTGTCAGAATGCACACACACACAGAATATTTAATTGTGGCATATTTTTGACAATTTAGGTACATGCCACCTTAAACTTTGAAAACTTTCATGATACCCAAGTCATTTTCGTGGTATTTTTAATATACTCAGACCCTTGTAAACATAGTTCATGACAGATAGACTTGAATCTTGTAATTTAATAATTTGGAAAATGTATCTGTGATTGTGTTTAGAAATTTCTTGTGTTGCAACATAATGCTGCATAAAAAGCCACTTGATACAAATTTGAAGTTTAATTAAAACCATTAAATGTCAAATTAATTTGGCTGTAATTGGGATTTATCTTCTACTGAGTCCAGCAAGAATATTTACAAACCCTTCATATAATAATGAAAGAGGAGAGACATTTCATGAAAACCATTACCTATTAAACCATTTTTGATAAACGGCATATGTCTTGGAAATGGTGATCCCTTATCCCATTCTTCATTGTGCTTCAACATTGCTTTACTGCAATTTTTCAAATGTTTTTAACACAGAAAAATACATCTCTGAATAAGATAAGCATGTTTTTGGGGCACCAAAATGAGAGAAAACAACTCTGAAAAATGAAAAGTTGAATTATAAGTATTACTAGTCAATTATACAGCCTTTATAGAAATGGATCATAAAATAAGATAATGTTGTTCTTTTGGATCAAACTGTGAACTAAGATTCTAGCACTGTCGACTCTAGTTGTCAAATGAGTAAATCTGTGCACTCATTATAGAGATTGTACTGCAGACTTCCAGTGCCATCTCTTCCTCTTTTGTTGTTCTTCGGCCATCTTCAGACTGTTTTGTAATGAGCCCAGTGGCAATAAACCAAGCCAAGCCTACTCCAGGGCCAATTCAGGCTATTCCTGCTGCCAGAAGACAACTGGTTACCAACTTATTTGGCAGAAGATTTAAACATCTGCAAAGAAGAAGCGATTTTATGATAAAGAGTGGATGGGAAAGACTTTATCTTTCCAAATTTTTACTCTTTATTCATAAATTTACAATTGTTGCCACCACGTCAATAAATTGTAGCCAAAGGTTTGTCAAAAACATTGCATTAAATGTTCATAGCAAAATTAGCATCCAATGAACATTTGTTATTAGAATAAATACTTGTGTTTTTTATTGGCATAACTTTCAACTTGCATGCAGAAAGAGAATCACAGTCAGTTTAAATCCAGCAGGCAGTTTTTATTTCAAATAAATCACAGATGCACAAATAAAAATTAAAGGGAAAAAATGGTTTAAAAAAACATTCTACACTCTAAAGCTTTTTAAAGTTTATTTCAAGGTTTAAAGGTGCCATTTTGTTCATCATCTCACATCTTTGAAAACAAACAAAGAAAAAAATAACTGCAAAAGAATGAGGTATTTTGTGTGGGGCAAGAATTATAAGAACAAAATTAAAAAATATTCACAAGCCCCTACTAAAAGTCAAGGCACCATTGGTGGTGGTGGTGGTGTTTTTGTTTTGTTTTTAAAATAAAGTGCAAGCAATAAAGTTAATGTACAACTCTTTTGCTCATCTTACATCGTTTAAACAAACAATAAAAACAAAAAAATGAAAAAGAATAAGGTAGTGTGGGGCAAGAATTATAAGAACTAAATTAAAATATTCACAAGCCCTTTGCTTTCAAAGTGAAACCATTTTTTATTCCCTGCATTTTATTTCTGAAAAAAATTTGCGATTATCGGCCAGTTTAGGCCGATTACCGATTATTCTCAAACGGCCTATAATTGACCGATTTAATCGGCCGGCCAATAAAACTATATTTTATCGGGAATACTATATTGGGTAAAATATATCCGTCATTAGTGATGGTGTTACTAATTTAAACTTTAGTCCTTTAGTGTTAATTGCCTAATTAAGATAGAAGATAGAAGAAATAAACTTTTTTTTTTTTAAACAAAGTTGGCAGTTCTTGTCAGGGCACTGAATCTTTGTTTGTGTTTTCCTGGGCCCCTCCCCTGTCAAAGGCCTGTATGGATTTCAGTTGGCTTCACAACTTGAAGACAAACACCTCTTAACCTGGTCATATTAGTCCAGTTTTAAATGCCAACAGAAGAACTTTATGCTGATTTCTTCACATGCAGCTGAAATTTAGACTTCAAGTATTCATTTGAGGTTACAGCTTATTTAGTTTTCAATAAATATCAAGTAACTTTTATGCAAATGAGCAGTGTGCATTTCATGCAAAAAAACCCATGTCCTGCCTGTCCATTAACTTCAACAAAAATGCTTGAGAGAGATCATCATTTCTGGATGGGACTCTTAATGATCGTTTCTAAGCAAAAAATGATTCAAAGTCCAGACCTGAGAGCTGTGCCTTTAAGAACCCCTCTCCTGCTGCATTCTGGCACCCATGTCAGAGTGGAGAGGAGAGGAGGGTTTTTGAGAGTTTTTGGTGTGAAAAAGGCTAATAAATCCCCAGATGTTGGTCAAATGTAGAATAAAATACCATATTTTTGTAGGGATTTTTGTCAGGAATTCAATGGTGTGTTCTTTTAAGGTGTAGGAGGTAAAGTGTAGTTGTGACAACTGTGTGTTTGACAGTATTTAGTATACAGGAGACAACCTCCCCATTGGTTTCCATTGTAGGTGAAAAATGTCTCCCTGATTTTGAGGGCTTATAAAATCCAAACCGTTTGAGTTCTTACAAAGTTTTAAATATCTTTTGATCAGCACAGGTTACTGAGTCATGTATAAAATTTTGGAAGCGATACCATTAATGCCCTAAGAGGAGATAGCGTTTGTTCGGGGGCCAAAATAGTCCACAATTAGACATTGGCGTCCATTTTGTGGGCTTCCTGTGGGATTTTAGGTGGGGGGTAAATTTTATGGGACAAATAAGTTGGTGTTGGCCCCACATCTGTAAGACATTCGTACAGGCCATGGTGGCCCTTTTTCTTCATGTAGGTGGCGCTATTGAGCAGAACGTTCTTTAAAAAAAAAAACAACAACTATCAAATATTTCCCCAGCCCGGATGTACGAGCCAAATTTGTTGAGTTTTGAGCGTGTTTAGGGGGGTCAAATTAATGTTCAAAGTGGTGAACAACAATTACAAACACAACAGGGTCTTCGCCCAGAAGTATCTTAGGGCTCAGGCCCTAAGTAAAGCTGCAAGCAGCGTTGTTACGGGCCTGAGCCTCCTCGTGCCCACCAGGTGAATGAGAGGTTGCCCTGAATCCAACGATGAAGGTATGAAAGTGGTGAGAGTTTTAGTTTAGGCGATGGAAGCCTCAGTCTGACCGAAGTGTGAGAGCTGAGCTGAGAACTGAGCCTTTGAGAAACCCCCTCCTCGGCTGCTCTCTGCCACCCATGTCGGAGAGGAGAGGAGGAATTTTTGACAGTTTGTCGTGTGAAAAATGCTCATAAATCCCTAGATTTTGGTCAGAAGTTCAATGTAATACATTTTTGTCGGGATTTTTGTCAGGAATGTGTTATTTGTGAAGTGGTGCGAGTTACAGTGTTGAGAAGTTTCTGTTTGAGGCTGTTTGCGTCTGTGGAGACAGCCTCCCCATTGGTTTACATTGTAAGGAGAAAAGTGGGTCCTGGACTTTGAGGGCTTATAAAATCCAAACCGTTGGAGTTATTACAAAATTTTTTACAGCTTTTTGTTGAGCACTGTGTCATGAATCATGTATTAAATTTTGAAGTCGATACCATGAATGCCCTGGGAGGAGATGGCAATTGTTCGGGCTCAAAAATAGGAACAAAATTGTCCTTTCATGCCCACATTGTGGACTTCGTGTTGGATTCAGGTCATAAGTGTCTCCATATGATTTGTAGGTCTTGATGAGACAAATAATTGAGTTTCCATGTCTCTACAACATTCCTAGGGCCGTGGTGGGCTGTAGAATGCATTTTTTAGAGATGTACGTGTCAAATTAATGTCTCTGTTGCAATATAAACCAAGCCTTCAGAACACTCTAGTGACTCTTCTTAAAAAAAATCCAGTACATACATGTTTAGTAACTTTTTTCTGGTATTATTGGGAGACTTTAAGAGACTGCAACATGAAAGCACATATTGTTCTTCCTATTCTCAGTGAGCAGTGCTCTGGGCCCCTCCCCTGTCCCAAAGAACTCACAGGCGGCCCTGTCCTTGTGCAGCAGACTGTCCCTCTCAGCCGCAGCAAGAGCAGTGGATGTTCACCCTTCTTCATCCAGAGTGACAAATATATCAACTTTTTTCAGGTCTTGTTAGCACGTCACTCCGTTCCCCAGTTCATGTCCTTAATGGGCAGCGGGGTCCACCCCCCAACAGAAAAGTTTATTCAGGTCTAACCATATCTAAGAGATTTTTCACACACTTGTCGGTCTTTAATGATGAGAATCTTTAATCTGCCACATAAAGTCTATTATACGTACATTTTTTATTATGCAAATTAGTCAATAATGTCATCTAGCAAAGTCTGGCTACTTTTTGGACTGCCAATAGCTGCTTTTCGGGAATTGGAAACAATTGTTGCCACTTTGTGAATAAATTTTAGTCAAAGGTTTGTCAAAAACATGCCATTGAATGTTCACAGCAAAATTAGCATCCAAAGAACAGTTGTTATTAGAATAAATACTTGTGTTTTTATTGGCACAACTTTCAACTTGCATGCAGAAAGAGAATCACAGTCAGTTTAAATCCATCGGACAGTGTTTATTTCAAATAAATCACAGTTGCGCAAATGAAAATTAAAGGGAAAAAATGGTTTAAAAAACATTCTACACTGTAAATCTTTTTAAAGTTTATTTTAAGGTTTAAAGATGGTGGTGAGGGGGACACCCTGATCCTCCCTGTCATCACTGCCATGATATTTTGTTTTGGTGCTGTGGTTCTTCTGATAATGGGCGGCATGATGTTTGCTGTATTAGGCTCCACGAAATTTCTTCTTTAGGATGCCACAATACAACCTCTTCAGGACTCCATCTTCCCTGGCATTGGTGACACAAGAGTTTCCTCTGGTGCGGCATGACTTCAAGTAGAGGACCCTATCATCCTGCTACCGAATGGCACGGCGCTGTATCTCATAGGGGGCGCTGTGGTCCCTCGTCACATCAGTGTCACAATTTTTCATGCAGGGAACTGAACAAGCTTTCTTGTAAAGTTTTGCTCTGTGTTTCCTCCACAGAGCATCAGGATCTGTCCTGGAAAAGATTTGGCATACTCTCCAGTAGTAGGAGAATTCAGGGGTAGGGTTTGGCCTCCAGACCTTATTCTGCCTGGCACCGCAGGTCAAGCCCCGCCTGGCAAAATAATTATTTTGTAGTGAAACATTGGTGCTTCAAGACTGATGCTTGGGGCAGGGGATGGCCCCCAGATCATGTCAATAACGTCATCACTTGCACCATAGTACACACAATAACCTACCAAGCTTGGCAAATTAGTTATTTTCAACAGCAACACTGGTGCTCGGGGCAGGGGTTGGCCTCCAGATCTTATTCTCCCTGGCACCGCAGTTCAAGCAACACTTGGCAGAATAATTGTGTTCAAGGCTAACGTTATTGGTGCGTGGGGCAGGGGTTGGCCTTCAGACTGGATCTTCTCTGGCACCGAAGTTCAAGCCATGCCAGGCAAAATAATTATTTTGTAAACAATAGGGATGTGACGATACACTCTGCTCACGAGACGAGACGAGAAACAAAATTGGGTTCACGAGACGAGACGAGATTTTTAGAATGTTAAAATGTTTAAATTTAAAGGACAATAACTAAGGAGTCTGGGTTGGTCCCCTCCACACCCAGTATCTGGTATGCGAGCATGCGCTGTGCGTCCTGCAGGTTTATGCTGACGCCAGTTCACAATTAGAAAACTTTAAACTAAATCCCCAAATAAATCTTTCAAAATCTGAAAAGGGAGCGTGCAGACCTCAGCCTTTTGTTTTTCATGTTTCGTTTGTTTGAGCACATTTGGTCAAGTTCAAGCAATGTGCACATCTAGTAGTTTTTTCTTTTTTCTTTTTGGAGGCTGAATATGATATTCCATCAAGATTGTTCTATCCAGTCTCAAGTATGTTCATCATACTTTCGGGTTTTTGAAAAAATAAACTTTCATCACCATTTCTCAGTGTTGCAGCAGGACATCAGGCTCCATCATACATGCAGGACTGCTGATGTGCACGTCAGGGTCCGCTCGCAGGCAGAACATAAATACCACCGATCTACGGGAATAAAAAATCCATGCTGTCATAGCCCTAACATTCAGTCAACAGATATCTCCTTTGCACTTTTCTTTAAAAACTTTTTTGCTTTTTTCCTACATTTTCTGTTTTTCTAAAGATGCAAATAAGGAAATCAATAAAACAGCTTGATGGAAATACACCTGATAATTTAATTTAAAGAGAATTATCAGATGGCTTATTTAAACAAACTAACAAGACATCTGCATATACATACAATCCTATTTATATGTGTTATTTGCAAATGTAAGACCCGAAAAGATACCTGTTAATAGACATCACTGGAAAAATGCCTTTACATTTTTTTCCCCCACCAGCTCTTTATTCTGGTTAACTTCTGAGGTTTTGGCTTTATAGTAGGAATAGGATACATAGAATCATTTCAGCTATGAGCCAGGTTGCTAAGGTTATGCTTGCAGGAGTTAATATTTCTACATTCCTTAAAATATTGTCAAATCAACACCAGGCTCTCTCTATTTTGCAATACATGGCAAAAACACTGAGAAAAATGAATTATTTACAGTACTTTACCTCTTCTCATTTTTTCTTTTTTTCAAATGCAAAATTAATTTTATAATGTGGCTAAGCACTGGAGCTCTCTATCATTTCTGCCACTCAGAGCCAACAGTGACAGAGGGGACTAAATACTGTCATTTTGCTTTTCTTTTGTAACTTCATACTGGAGAGCTCTTACAACTTTGGTCTAATGAAACTGGCACGCTGGCTGAGCGAGCGAGATTGTGATTGGAAGACAAAGAAAGTGAGAGGGTAAAAAATATGTTTATATCATTATTATTGAGGAAGTTTGAGTGTGTTCAGTAAATCTCAGTTGAGGTTTGTGGAAAGTATGTGTATCTATGTGGGGAGAAGATGAGAATATAGTTGTTCAATTCTTTGTGCGTTCCTAAGGCTGTGGCAATAATTCCCAAATAAATAAAGCTCATACTGGCCAATTTGTGTCAGAAAAGCAATGGTTGGCATCTATAAACACAAAACCTGGAAGTTCCAATGCAGCTTCATTTGTTTCAGTTGATGTCATTTGAAAGGCTGCCCAGAACTCAAATGAAATGGCACAAACTGACAACAACAGACAGTGTTGTGTTGACATGGCTGACATGAAAAAAACACAAGGAGATACGAAGACTGGTAGGGTCATGCCAGAATAACAAGGGGGGAAAGGAGATTTAGATAGGGGTGATAATTCTCATTCCCGCTCTGATAAAATGATGATGATGGATAAATGCATCTAAAGATGGGTGAAAGGCAGAAATGTACATGGGGACTCATGGAAGAATATAGTAAGTCATTGATGAATTAGGACTAACAGATGGTTAGGCAGAAGAAGGAGGGGCAGATGAAATGATGGAGGATGTGGTGAAGTAGAAAGGAGATGAAAAGAGGAGACTATTAATGTGTGAACAAGGTTACATCCTAGTAGGAACATGCGCTGAACTTTGGGTGGAAAAATGTACACTACCCAAGATTTTGGGTATGATAACAGAGATGCAAATATAATATGTTTTCTGCATGGAAGACATACCATACAGTACACTGTGTAAGAAGTGGATGTAGCTTCAAGCTGGAAGGGAGGACTTCACTCGTTTCAAAAAGAATTGAGATTGTCCTTTCTTTCTCCTGTTTATTACCTCCATAAATATTTCCTAAAACATTAAGGCCCTTATTTCTAGTTTTATGATTTCTTCAGAATTCTATAATAGTTATTTTGTAAATTAGACTATTATAAATGATAAGTCAGTCTATACTTTACGGCACCTAGTAATGAACCTGGTCCTCCAGGAAATCACAATCACATGAATGAAAAAACTCAAAATTAGAAACTGTAGACCACAAACCAATTTAATACCACAGTAAAAAGGCAAAGTATTCACATGATTTGGCTTTCAGCCCCTCTCACCAATGCCCTGAGGGAAAAAAAATTGTGGCTGAGTCAGGTAACTGAAGTCATCATTTCTCTCAATTCACTTATAAAGATTGTAAAGGATATGCATCTTTGAAGGGTCTCTATTTAACTTGATTGCATAACTTAAGTTGAGCTCATCAGTCTTTTCACGGGGCTGTTAATTTTTGATATCATTGAAGTGTTGAATAATTTAGCCTCATCTGAGTGTTATCAATCAGGTTTATTGTGCACTACAGTACAGTGTGGACAAACTCAGTTGTAAGGTTCTGTTTTAAATAGTGGTACTCATGGAATTTATGCGTGTGACCTGTGTATCTTAATTCTGCTTGTCATGGGGTTTACCCATGCTTGCTGAGTATAAAGCACACAGCTTCTCCACACAGCCAAAAGACATTAAATCTGTTTTAATAAAATCCTGCCGGCAGATAGATTATGGATTTGAGTTGTTGTGTTAGCTTCAGTACTACAATACTTACCATGTGTATGTGTATCCTGAGCCTGTGGGGTAAGTGTTAGGCTAGCGATGATAGCATGTTAAGCAAGGGAGTGCTAACAATAGGCTAGCATTGGCATGCTAAGCTAGTGAGGTCTAACAGTACACTGTTTTGGGGTATTCGGTGCTGGTCCAGTTGCGTGCATTTGATGGCAGTTACAGGAATGGTTAGAGGGATACACAATGCAGTTGCAGATAATTTATTTAAGTATTTGTATCATTATTTGTGTTCAACTTCTCTCCCTTTACCTTGTGTGTGGTTCCTGGTCTGGCACGCAAACTGAAAGTGGGAGGATTCCCAAGTCAGAAGCTGAGAGGGGAAAATTGGATTGTACCAAGGCATGAGCCAGTACAGGGGGAGAGTTTCATGGTGCAGCATAAAGGCTTGTTTATTGTTCTAAATGAGTCATTAGTTATTAGATTTATCTGTGCCAGGTTGCTGTAGGTGAATGGGTCATGTTTTTAGAATTGTTGCAAATGATAGAGTATATGGCGGTCGATTGAGCTTCCGGTATAAAAGCTGAGGAAGGCAGCTCTTCCAATGGCAGTGCAGTTTGGGCCTTGTCAGATGCAGTATGTATTAGGGCTCCGTAGCCTGGGGCCTAGTATTGGTCGTTTCCTTTTTTACATTTGACTTCAGTGACCTTTTTCAATATTTTTCTTATTTTTTTTGTGCTTTGTTGCTTTGTTCTTTTTTTTTGTGCCCCCCCCCCCCCCCCCCCCCAATGCACATTTGCACTACCACTTCAGAGCGTGACTTTAGACATGCATTTTTGCACTCAAATATGTCTGGAATAGATCATCAGAGCTCGATCACACTCATGTCACGTGAAACTACACAGTTGCACCTTTACAATGGTGCCTATCACCTGTTTTTGAGTTCAAGTATTTGTTAGAAAATAATTTTTGAATTTGGCTGAATTTAGTCATAAATACGGTTCGCAAAAAGCTGTGCTTTGTTGTGCACTCCTTTTACTCTCATCTAAATAACTCACAAACCCATCATCAGACAGATACGGCACGCATATCTTATGAAACGACAGAAATTGAGCTTTAAAATGATATAAGACACATACATGTACATTGAATGTTCCTTTATACAAATAGGCAGATAAAAGACTGCAAAATAATAAGTTTCCTTATTTATTTACTCAAGTATTTCACTCGTAGTTGTCAATCGCATTACAGAGAAGAGCAACATATCTTACAAACTGCTGGGTTATCATGTTTTCCTTGATGATGTCCATAATCAAGTTTTGATCACTGCAAATTCCTACAGGGTGTCCAGTATGAGCATGACATTGGATCCTCTTCTAAATGATAGGAACGTTTTGCTTCTCAACGCTTGTCAAACTTTCACCAAGTAAACAAAAGAGCATAAGGGTACGCTTTTTGTGGATGGACGGTCGCTACTGTAGATGTGCATTTACAGCATAAAGCATACACGTAAAGTGCGCATGGAGGCTACTGTAAATGTGCATGTGCAGTTCAGTTCAGGTCAGGTTACTACAGGTTAGTGTCGGACACTGAAAAGACATGCTTGGTAGAGCAGTGTACAATGTCAGGAAAAAAACACCACTAAAGAAATATACTGCAGCTGAAGTGGCACAACTCATCTATAAAGATGCCAATGCAGACTTTAGTCCCAGTGATCTGGATAATGGCTCAGGCTTTGAGAATGGATTATCTGATGGTGAGGAGTATGTTTATTCATGGAATGGATCCAACTCAAGATGATACAAGATTTATATAATTTGTACCTATTTTCAACATATTAATTTTTGCTACACAACATTATGTTGATATAATAATATAGGGAGTCTTGAAAATCCCTTTTGACGTATATAGTATGTATGCAGTTGTGTGAATTGTGTATTCTTGTAAATGGTTGTGTAATTGTATTTTTTATTGATATGTTTCTTTTAAAATGAACCATATTTTTCATCATAAGCAAAATATGTTTATTTCAGTAAAATGGCTTTTAATCTCGCCATGCACACACAACATGTTTTTGCAAATTGTGAAGACACAAAACATCCCACCATCATGGTGCTTACACTATTCTATTATGAGAAACATGTACAAATTCCAAAAATTTCGTAATACAAATTTTCTTTTTTGTGTTTTAACATTTTTTTTATAAAATATATGAAAGTAGTACCAAGTGAAATGATGGCATATCTGGATAGCATAGACTGTCCTGAAAAAAAACAAAATATAGCATGTAGAGATTGACCTTATGATGACCAAGATAATAGCTCAAAAAAGGCGACACAGTGGTGCAGTGGTTAGCACTGTCGCCTCACAGCAAGAAGGTCCCAGCTCAGGCAGGGATCTTTCTGTGTGGAGTTTGCATGTTATCCCTGTGCCTGTGTGGGTTCTCTCCGGGTACTCTGGCTCCCTCCCACAGTCCAAAGACATTCAAATGGGGACTGGGCTGATTGGATACTCTAAATTGACCGTAGGTGTGACTGTGAGTGTGAATTGTGTTTTGTCTATATGTGTTGGCCCTGCGATGAACTGGCAACCTGTCCAGGGTGAACCCCACCTCCTGCCCGAAAACCGCTGAGATAGGCTCCAGCCCCCCTGCGACTCTTAACCAGGATAAGTGGAAGAAAATGGATGGATAGCTCAAAAGCAAAGAATGAAAAATTAATAAGCAAAAGTAATGTCAACAACATTTTGTGACCTTTTAAAAAATAAATAAATAAATGCAATGATAATAAATGGCATAATAATGCGAATACACCATAAACTTTCTTCTTACATTTCTTTTGCAATGTAGCGATTGACACTGTCTGTGAGCGCACACCATTTTGCGCTGTTTATATTTACTTTGCTGACTAAACGCCTCAGTTACTGTTGACTGTCGGGATGAAGGCTCTGCTGCACATTGAGCGGCAGTTTTTTTTTTGTAGTGGGGAAAATTAGACAGGGTGGTTGTGTTTGAGGTGTGCATGCATTTGAATGTGAATGTACACATTTGAAATGAGCTTTACTGAGGGTGCACACACTAAGGGGAAAAAAATACCAGAATACAGCAGATGTTTAAATCTTCTGCCAAATAAGTTGGTAACCAGTTGTCCTCTGGCAGCAGGAAAATATTAATCATTTATATGACAGGAAAATGTGGTCAGAGGATACAAAGTCATTTTCAGCAGTGTGCAATGTGTTACCTTCCACTGAAGGACAATGTGTGCAAAGTAAAAGTGGGAGCCACAGAACCTGAAGAGACTGGATAAAACAATCTTGATGGAATATCATATTCAGCCTCCAAAAAGAAAAAAGAAAAAACTACTAGATGTGCACATTGCTTGAACTTGACTAAATGTGCTCAAACAAAAGAAACATGAAAAAGAAAAGGATGAGGTCTGCACGCTCCCTTTTCAGATTTTGAAAGATTTATTTTGGGGATTTAGGTTAAAGTTTTTTAATTGTGAACTGGCGTCAGCATAAACCTGCAGGACGCACAGCGTATGCTCACATACCAGATACCGGATCTGGAGGGGACCAACCCGGACTCCTTAGTTATTGTCCTTGGTGACATCTCAGGGTCTTGTTCACGAGTGAGGGTAGGATGGAGCGGGAGATTGACAGGCGGATCTGCAGTGTTGCGGGTGCTAAACCAGTCTGTTGTGGTGAAGGGGGAGCTTAGCCAAAAGGCGAGGCTCTTGATTTACCGGTCAATCTACGTACCAACCTTCACCTATGGTCATGAGCTTTGGGTAATGACCGAAAGAACCAGATTGTGAATACAAGTGGCCGAAATGAGTTTTCTCCACAGGGTGGCTGGGCTCTCCCTTACTGTGTGTTCACACCAAACGCGCATTTGCGCGAACAGTTTCCATTCAAAGTCTATGCAAACACGTGAATGACGCGAATTTTCAGTTGGGCTGTGCGAATGAGGCGAATTCACGAATTCGAATTCGCGAGGCAAAATTTTGCCATTCGTGCAAGTTGAAAATATTCAACTTCGGCCAAAAATTCGCGTCAAGACAGCCAATCAGCGTTGAGGATGTCCCGACGTCACGTCTGACTGTGTTGCAAGATGGAGGACAAGTTGATTGTGACTATGTGTGGGAACTTGGTTCTATATGACACTACGTGTCAAAATTACAAGAACTGGTTGAATAAGTTGGTGTCCATTCGTGAAATCCTGTCACGGATCCTAGCTAGCAGGTCGTTAAATTGGCCAGTTGTCATCCGAAAAATACCGCTGGAAGCGGCAGTTATCCACCACAGCCCCTGGAGGAGCTCGATTCACTGAGCGGTGAAATTCACCGAGCTGAGCTCGTCTGTAGATGGTGTTATTAACCCACATACGACGGTGTTTAGTTTTCCGATGTATTTCAGCCTTCTACGGCAGGTACAATGCTGCAGTTCTTTGTATATCCATGGTGAAATGGTGGAAAGAAACGTTGCCGGAAATACTCGCTACTCGGGCAAGTGAGCGAATTCACGTATTTGCGCGAATGACACAAATGGACACCAAAATGATCCGGCGTCAAATTTGTGCGAATAACGCGATGTGAAATTCGCATTCGCGTTTGGTGTGAACACACAGTTAGAAATAGGGTGAGAAGCTCAGTCATTCTGGAGGGACTCAGAGTAGAGCTGCTGCTCCTCCATATCGAGAGGAGTCAGTTGAGGTGGTTTGGGCATCTGGTGAGGATGCCCCCTGGACACCTCCCTCGGGAGGTGTTTCAGGCATGCCCAACCAGGAGGAGGACTCGGGGCTGACCCTGGACACGCTGGAGGGATTATATCTCTCGGCTGGCCTGGGAACACCTCGGGATTCCCCTGGAAGAGCTGGTGGAAGTGGCTGGGGAGAAGACAGTCTGGGCTTCCTTGCTAAGGCTGCTGCCCCGGCTGCCTGGACCCACCGGATAAAGCGGAGGAGGGGGACGACAATGACTGTGTTTCTCACTCTTAAATATCAAGTTTGGTCATGGTGAAATATATATATTGGTACATAGTTTGTTGCCTAGCTGATGCTAGGAGAAGTAGTCATCAATGAATACCATACAACACAATTCCCCTGTTCTCATATCTCATGACCAGAGAGAATGCAAACTGGAGAGTGCTGATCATAATAACGCTTCATCCTTAAATGTTGTTAACTTTACTGACCTCTCACAGTTCGGTGTAAAGAGTGGTGTGTCTGTGTTTCGGGAATTTTGTCAAGTTGCTAGTGCTTGTTGACTTTGTCGCCACTGCCTTGTAGCAGCGCTTGCAAACAGGCCTTTTTATTTATGACTTCTCCCTGACTGCTTGCCTCGCGCAAAATACTTCCGTACTGTGCTTTTGCTTTTACATTTCCGACCAAAAGTGGTCGTGGAGGTCCAGCAGCACCACTTGCCATGTTTCGTGAGCTCTGTCTTATACACGCTGAGCTTCTGGTAAGGGGGAGACACTGGCGTTGGTATTGATATTTTTGCAAATGAGTATCTTATCCGAATACAAATTTTTAGTATTGAGTAATATCTTGGTATCCATACTTTTGACAACCCTATCACACTCCAATATACACTACCAGTTAAAAGTCTGGACACACCTTCTCATTTAATGTTTTTTATTTTTATTTTTATGCCTATTTACATTATAGTTTCTCACTGATGACATCAAAACTATGAATGAACACATATGGAATTATGTATTAATCAAAAAAGTGTGAAATAACATTTTTTACATTTTACATTCTTTAAAATAACCATCCTTTATTTTGATTATTTCTTTTCATAGTCTTGGCATTCTCTCGATGAGCTTCATGAGGTCGTCACCTGAAATGGTTTTCCAACAGTCTTGAAGGCGTTTCCGGAGATGCTGAGCACTTGTTGGCACTTTTGCCTTCACTCTGTGGTCTCTCTCATCCCAAACCATTTAGATTGGTTTTAGGTCAGGTGACTGTGGAGGCCAGGTCATCCGGTGAAGCACTCCCATTGCTCTCCTTCTTAGTCAAATAGCACTTACATAGCCTGCAGGTGTGTTTGGGGTCATTCTCCCATTAAAAAAACCCCCAAAAACATGTTGGTCCAATAGCAAACAAGATGGGATGGCATTTCGCTGCAGGATGCTGTGGTTGCCATGCTGGTTCAGTATGCCTTCAATTTTGAATAAATTCCTAACAGTGTCACTGGCAAAGCACCCCCACATCATTACACTACCTCTCTCATGCTTCACCGTGGGAACCATGCAAGTAGAGACCATTCTTTCACCTTTCTGCGTCGCGTACATGGCAGGTGGAACCAAAGATCTCAAATTGTCATATCAGCCAGTTTTGCTGTAGCACTTGATTGTTTTTGTGACTGCACTCTGGGACACATTCAAAGTTTTGCAATTCTGCAGACTGACTGACCTTCAGTTCTTAAAGTAATGATGGACTGTCATCTCTCCACTTAGCTAATTGGTTCTTGCCATAATATGAATTCTAACAGTTGTCAAATAGGGCTGTCAGCGGTGTACCAACCTTACTTCTTTGCAACACAACTGATGATCCCAACTCCAGTAAGAAGGCAAGAAATTCCATGAATGAACCCTGACAAGACAAACCTGAGAAGTGAAAACCATTTCAGGTGATTACACCAGAAAGCTTCCTGAGAGAAGGCCGATGGTTTGCAGCGTTGTCAACAAAGCAAAAGGTGGCTACTTGAATCTGAAATATAAAACATCTTTGTTATTTAACAATTTTTCTTTGCTACATAATTCCATATATTTTTCTTCATATATTTGATGTCTTCAGTATGTATCTACAATGTAGAACGCTGTAAAAATAAAAAATAAAAAAACATGGAATGAGAAGGTGTTTTCAAGCATTTTACTGGTAGTTTAAGTGATGCCAGTTACTACATGTGATACCTGTCGGTGAAAATATTAGTATCTTCAGGGATTTAAAGCCATTAGCTTTAAATCTGACGAGTCAATATGATTATTCACGCTCTTGTGGAGGGTACCATTATTGTCATGCTCATATCTCTTAACTATTTTTTCAAAACACTGAACTATCACATTAAAATACAGGGACACATAGACCCAGATAAAGGCAATCCCAATTATTATCAATGACACATTTTGAAGCATGTCGGATTGCTATAATTGTATAAATCCTTGATTAGGTTGATTGATTGGCATTTTGACCTTCATTAATATGCATGTGATGAACAATACATTCTTGGATTAAATGCTTTGCACACAGTCATTTGAGGTTTTGTGTGTGCTATATATTGTTATGACCCAAGGCCTTTGACAGGCCTCTCTCTCTGCCTCAATGGTGCCACATTGCTATGACTGCCTAAGGCATACCTGTAGGTGATGAGAGTGACAGAAGGAAGTGAGATGGGGGTTGTTGGGTCCAGCAGAGGGGCTCTGCTCCACCCACAGTCGGGCCAATCTGTCAAGATGTGGCAGGCAGCCAGGGCATCTTGCTGTCAGCCCAGCCTGCCTGATGCCAGTGTATTTTTGGAGTGATTTAGAGGTTCCTGTCTATAATGATAATAACACTGCAGGTCCCTCATGAAGCCAGATGCTCTCGTTTGAATGGAGTCATAGATAAGAAGGGATGGCGGGGAAGCTCAGGAATTCCATGAGCATACAGAGTAGCTGATATGAAGTGAGGAGAGATATAAAGGGCAGTGCCACTAACTTCATTCACTGAAATGTTTTTCATCCCTACGAGACCTATACTGTTTTCAGGGTATATTCACTATCTTTATTTTAAGCCCTTTCTTGGTCACTATAAAGGTTATTCATACATGTGATAACCGTTTTTTCTCTCTCCTGTGAACAGTGTGGACTATTCAGATCTTCCACTGTGTGTAATGTTTATGTTTGAATAGTTTTTATTTTTACCTTTTTATAACAAATAATTTGTCATATGAAATAAGATACTTCACATGTATCTCGCACAAGCTTTTAACAGGGATGTCTCCTCATATTTGTGTGGAGCACATTGTTTGGAATCTCACAATTTTCAAACAATGATGGCAGGATCCTCTATTAACATTTTAGTAGTAGTTGACTGAAACTGAATGGTAAATCACAGAGACTGTGATCTTATGAGTGTATGGATTCCAAAACATCAGCCAGAAAGTATAGGAACTGAGAAGTGGTCTGTGGTCACCACCTGCAGAACCACTCCTTTATTGGGGGTGTCTTGCTAATTGCCTATAATTTCCACCTGTTGTCTATTCCATTTGCACAACAGCACGTGAAATTGATTGTCAATCAGTGTTGCTTCCTAAGTGGACAGTTTGATTTCACAGAAGTGTAATACTAGCAGTGTATCTCTCAGTGAGGGTTGGATACATAGAATCACTGACCGGAATTTGGGCACTGGGTTGGGTAAACACCCAAGGCTCAGTGCAGCCATGACAACTTGTGTGTTTTCTATCCATAGAAATACAGTATTTTTCTGTGTGTGTGTGTGTGTGTGTGTGTGTGTGTGTGTGTGTGTGTGTGTGAGAGAGAGAGAGACAGAGAGTGCTAGAGAGAGTCAAGTTAAATTTATTTATATAGCACCAAATCACAACAAAAGTTATCTCATGGCACTTAACAAGTAGAGCAGGTCTAGTACCACACTCCTTCAATGAGTTTGCACCAACATTCTCCATGAGCAAGCACATCCTGCAACAGTGGCGACAAAAACCTTCCTTTTAACAGGCAGGAAAGTCAAGCAGATCCAGGCTCGATGAGGACGGCCTTATTCTTCTTATTCTTCGACCAGTTTGGGGGAGAAGAGAGCAGGAGAACGGGGCAGAGACAAAGAGGGAGAGAAATAGAAAGTGACTGATTGACAGATGGGGACATGAGCAGGTGGTGCTTCAGGTGGCAGCTTGAGCCTCTTCAGGTTTGTAACCTCCTCCAGCAGCACCTGGGATCTGGGATGTGGGTAGGCCAAAGGTTCATGGAGACGTGGTCCCTTCTACCAGTTCTAGTCAACATGCAAGCAGCAGCCTTTTGGACCAACTGGAAAGTCTTTAAGGACTTATTGGTACAGCCTAAGAGACGAGGTCAGAAGAGAACTGGACTTGCTGCAATTCATGGATTTCACTGTAATTGGGCACACAGGAAGAGGAGAAAATTCATTGTTTGGGGAAAAAAGTAAAAATTACATTTGAAACTTGAGTAGTAATTTGAAAAAATTATATGATTTTATGATTCATTGCTTATGTAAAAAGACATTGCATTTCACAGTTTTTTTAGAGTTTTTGTGGGCCATTTTTGCCATACAATGTGTATTTTGACTCTGTATAGTATCATGAATTACTTGAGGGGCGGATTGATTCTTGGCGCAAGTTTATTTTCATCTTAAAATGCATGGCAACAGTGAATAGCAATATATCTTAATGACAAAAATGTTTACTAAAATTGCATGTTATATATATATATATATAAACACACAGTATATATATATAAACACACAGTATATATATATATATACACACACAGTATATATATACACAGTATATATATATATATATATATATATATATATATACACACACACACAGTATATATATACACAGTATATATATATACACACACACAGTATATATATACACAGTATATATATATATACACACACAGTATATATATACACAGTATATATATATACACACAGTATATATATACACAGTATATATATATATATATACACACACAGTATGTATATATATATACACACACAGTATGTATATATATACACACACAGTATGTATATATATACACACAGTATGTATATATATACACACAGTATATATATATGTGTGTATATATATATATGTATATATATATGTGTGTGTATATATATGTGTATATATATGTGTGTGTATATATATATGTATATATATGTGTGTGTGTATATATGTATATATATGTATATGTTTATATATGTATATGTATATATATGTATATATATGTATATGTATATATATATGTATATATGTATATATATGTGTATATATATGTATGTATATGTATATATGTATATATATGTATATATATATGTATATATATGTATATATATGTTGTGTATAGATGTTGTGTTTGTGATTTGATTTGCAATTTTTTCTTCTCCAAACCGCAGTTCAATAGTCATCATCAAATCACCATCAAATTATTATCTGTCCTATTTTCTATTATAAGGAAAACTTCAGATAAAGACTTGGGAAAGTGATAATTGCTCTCTTTGATAAAGGAAAGGAAGGATTCCCCTTTCCTAAAGGAAATAAGAACAAGAAGTGGAAAATATAAATGTATAATTTAGAAAAACAAACTAATTAAACAAATCAGATTTTTGAATTTGTCCACATTCTTGCATGTCAGAAAGCTTTGTTCTATTATAAAAGACAGGGATTAGTTTCAGCTTCATTTATACTGTACATGGCTTGGATCGATTATATTGGGCTCTTAGATTGTGTTACTTTTGGATTTGCATTACAAAGTAATTATGGTCTCAGGTCAAACAGGTTTTAATCCACTCTTGGAACTTCTGTTTACTGCACATGTACATTTACATTGGGTTCTGGTTGTGTTGTTAATGTGGTGGCCTACGCTCAATAACACCTTCCAAGTCATTGATTCAGCTGATCTGTCGAATGTGCTGTTTTTTGCTGTGTAACTGGCTATACTCTCTGTCTGCATGCTGCAGCCAGATCTCGGAGCCCTGCAGCTCCCTGCCACTGCCTACATGGAGCATAACGGATCATCCATAGCCAGTTGAACCAAATTCACAAAGAGGAACAGATTCCTTGTTTTGTTTAGTATTGGACTAAAAGCAAGAAATTGGTGAGCTGCCATTTGGGTATCCATGGTGTAGCATGGTCTTCTACTTCCTCTTCTGTTTCTGGCAGACTTTACATTGCTTGGTGAATTGTTGTTGGGCTTATACACAGTGGCCAGGATTTACTTTTGGTAACCTCTGATTGGTTAGAAAAGACATGAGGAACAATTCGAATTTCTGATTAGCATGTTCGTAACACAATGAGAAACCATCGGGCAGATGCACTATACTGTATAATTACATAGCTAGTTTAACTGCAGCCTTTGTGATTGGCATTGTCTGATCTCTCAAAACATGATTTTGAATTAAAATCGATCAATTGTTCAACCCTAGCAGTAATATATTATTTCTGCTTTTATGTAGGAGGCAAGAGCACTAGACTGGAAGGGCTTTTTGTCAGCAAACTGATCCAGCATCCAGAAATGATATAATACTGTGATGCATAATGCTGTAATGACAATATGATATCATAACGCACATGCACACGTTCTTTTTACATAATCCATTTATTTTGCAAGGACTTTAAAAAGTAACTGAAATTCTTAACTGGGTTATAAGTTAAAAAAAATGTAATAATTAATATTATAATTAAGTTAAAATCAAAGGAAGGCAGTCACACCAGCCCCTCCTTCTGTGAATCAGAAACAAGGGAGGAGAGGTGTAGTAAAATCTGTTTCAGAATAGTTTCTTCTTTTGTAAGACAGCACAGATGTATACAGTGATATTCATCAGAAATCAAGGGCATTTGCATTTTTCATAAACTAGGTTGATTCAGTGTCAGCTTGATAGGCTGAAGTCATTTTCATTTTAATTATTATTATTATCAGAATTTTGTGACTTTTTCATGCATTGACCGCAGACACTGTTTGGTCATGTCAAGGCACATTTTCTTTTCGTTTTCATTCTTGGTGCCGTCCTTTTTTTCCTTTTGCCCTCCACATCTTTCATTTAGTTGAACACATCTATACTGGACTCAGAGCTAGAAGGAACAGAAGAAAATAGAGCATCATTCGTCACACAAGCTGTTTTTATTAAATTGATTTGTAACATTATTGAATATACGGTACCTTTGTATTATTTAGCGATTGTCATCACAGAAAAACAATGTCACAGCAAAACGTGTTTAATTATCCTTCAGAAATTAGGCCAATGATGTATTGTGATTCATTTGTTTTTAGTGGTTAGTCCCTGAATGAATGTAAATTTTCCTACCTTTGTTCCTCCATGTGTCATTTGTAGGTAATTCCCAACTTGGAGCAACCATTGTGGATGCCTTAGACACCCTCTACATCATGGGTCTGCATGAGGAGTTCAAGGATGGCCAGGAGTGGATCGAGCAGAATTTGGACTTTGGCGTGGTTTGTGTTCCTATTTTTTTGGGGATACGTGCATGGCTTACTGAGGCTGATATGTCAGTAGCTTTAACGTCTTTTTTGGAGCCTGTTCTGAATTTGCCTGCTGGCTAGAAATGCCTCTCACAGTCAAGATAATCATATTGAATAAAATTAGTTTCAATTGGGAATCTTAATCTGTATCATTCACTTTCACATTCATGCAAAGCAAAACAGTTTTGATAGTAATATTAATGATACACTTTAGGTAGAGCACTTTTCATAAAAATTTGCATCTCAAGCTGCTCTATATCAAAGATTAAAAAACATTAAAAACATGTTAAAAGAATGTTAATCACATTTTGGTGCCCTGCTCTGTTGTTTTTCTGTATTTATTCAACATGTTTATATTTCTGTAAGTTAATTTTCCTCCAACCTTCCTATGGTAAAATCCCCCTTTCTATTCAAAAACATCTGCAACATTTTTCTCCATCACCAGCTTTTACTACCTTCCTCTATTATACACCTTAATTATCTCTGTCCATCCTTTTACAATTTTTACCGTATTCTCTGTGTTTATTCTGTTACTTCATTTTTGGATTGTTTTATCGTTTATGCTTAACGTTGTGAGTTGCCATCAGCAGTAAAAAGCAAAATCATATACTCACAGTTTTGATTTCACTAAAAACATATATATATACACGTGTACATTCATTCCTGATCAAAATCTTAAGACCAGTTAAAAAAATTGCAAGAATTTACATTTTGCACTGTTGGCTCTTAGGAAGGTTCTAAGTAGAGCTTCAAAATGCAAAAAGAAGAAATGGGGAAAACAGACCAAAAGTTTTTAGCAGGCAATTAATTGAACGATTTTACTGAAATAAGCTGTTCATCAGCTGATCTAAAGTATAAGTCCACAGCTCAAAAAAAAAAACACAACTCCCTAAAACAGAAATTGAAGTGTGAAAAACTGACTCAGTAATGAGTAGCTCCACTATTATTGTTGATCACTTCAAAAATTTGTTTTGGCATGCTTGATGCAAGTGTTTCGAAAAGGCTAGCGGGAATGTTGCTCCAAGTGGTGAAGGTGGCTTCACCGTCTGGAACTGATGTCCATTTTTGTAAACTTCGCTTGCCATCCATCCCCTCAGTTTGATTTAGATCAGGGAAACACGCAGGATGGTCCAAAAAAGTGACGTTATTCTCCTGGAAAAAATTCTTGGTCAGAGAGGCATTGTGAATTGTAGCGTTGTCCTGCTGAAAAACCCAGTCATTACCACACAGACGAGGGCCCTCAGTCATAAGGGATGCCCGCTGCAACACATCCACATAGCCAGCTGCTGTTTGACACCCCTGCACAACCTGGAGCTCCATTTTTGTATTGAAGGAAAAAGCACCCCAGATCATGATGGTGCCCCCTCCACTGTGCCACATAGAAAACATCTCAGGTGGCATCTTCTTGTCATGCCGTTGGAAGCCGTTGCCGTTGCATTTTGAAGCTCTATTTAGAACCTTCTTAAGATCCAACAGTGCAAAATGCAAATTCATACAATTTTTTAACTGTTCTTAAGATTTGGATCAGGAGTAATCTATTTATATGTTTATATATACATATATATAAGCAGAGCACATTATCAATACTCATAACAGAGTCATACTGGCTCGGACAGTTCTGGGTCCGTTGCTAGGGGAATCAGGGCCATCTGATGACAAATGGGATACTGGAACAAGACACACTTGGACGAAAGCTGAAAATAGGGAATTGGTGGAATGCTACTATACAGTAGGAGCAATCCCAGCGAGGGGGGATAAATGCAGAGCATGTGGGACCTATGGATACTTAGAAACCTGCAATCTAGGTAAACAAAGAAACAACTCTTAGCACAGTGTTCCAACATCCGTAACCGTAAACTACTGTCACAAAGGGTTTAGAGCTCAATGAGGTACAACAACAATGCTATGGCATGGGGGAGCCAGGATAACAGGTCGGCAGGGGGATGTTCATCATCACCCCCACGAATTGAGATTGGGTCCCAAGCCCCAATAGATACATACTGCCTCAATACAAGAGCTGTAGATCAAAGAAGGAAGATCATGAACCAACAAGAATTCTGGAACCCCCAACAAATACTGAAGCTGAGTTGTCAAGTACCCTCAGAAGATCTATTAGTGGATGTGAATGCTTTACTGAATACAATACCCATGGCAACCATCACAGAGACTAACAAGCTGATGCACAGTACGGGAACAGTAATACTGGAGATGCTTGGGTAAAAGCTAGACATGGACATGGAGCAGAAGAAATGATACCCTACATGGAAGAGAAGGAGAGAGGCCAAAGTGAAGGCAACAAGGAGAGAAATTTGCCAGCTAGCAGAGCTGCAGCAAGGAAACATGGTAAATACAGGTGTACCCTAGAAATACACCAAGTTATCCATATCAGAGGCACTTGAAACTGCTAAACAAAGGCTAACAGCTCTTGCCACCCGACTGAAGAGATACACCAAAGAGGTAGAGGCTAGGAGAATAAACAAGATGTTCTCCACTGACCCAGCCAAAGTGTACTCTTAGTGGCAGGGCGATAACAACCAACCAGGCCAACCAAGAGCTGAAATGGAAAAGTACCGCAAGTGCATATGGGAAAAAGCATAATACAACGCCGATGCACAATGGCTAGTGGACCTGAGAACTGACCACAGTTACCTCCAAGAACAAGGATCTGTAACCATCTCAATGGCAGACATCCAAGCACTGGGCCTTGACATGATCCACACATACTGGCTGAAAAAGCTAACTGCACCCCATGATTGCCTTGCAGCACAGATAAACCAGATGCTGAGGGATTGGACTCCCCCAGAGTTGCTAACCCAGGGCAGGACAGTCCTGATCATGAAAGACCCCCAGAAGGGACCCATCCATTCCAACTACTGACCAGTAATCAGCCTCCCCACAGCATGGAAGCTCCTGTCAGGTATCATAGTGGCTAAGATAAGTAAGTACATGGGTCAATACATGAAGGAGGCTCAGAAAGGAATTGGCACTAACACTTGAGGTGCCAAGCACCAGCTACTGGTTGACAGAGCAGTCACCCAAGACAGTAAGAACAGTCAGACCAACCTGTACACTGTCTAGATTGATTACAAGAAAGACCTATGACTCAATGCTATGCCAATGACATGGATACTAGAATGTCTGGAACTGTACAACATCAACAGTAAACTGAGAACCTTCATCAGAAACTTGATTGGGATGTGAAAGGGGACCCCCCGAGGCCAGCTCAAAGCCAAGCCAAATTAACATCAAGTGCGGCATATACCAAGGAGATGCACTGTCACCACTCCTGCTCTGCATAGGCCTGAACCCCCTCAATCAGATCATCACAAAGAGTGGTTATAGATACAGATTCCAAAGGGGGGCAACAATCTGCCACCTGCTCTACATGGATGACATCAAGGTGTATGCCAGGAATAAGCAAGAAATTGCCTCACTGATCCACACCACCAGGATCTACAACAACGACATACGGATGTCATTCAAATTGGACAAATGTGGCCAGATGGTATCAAGCAGAGGTAAGATAATCAGAACTGAAGGGGTCGACCTACCAGAAGGGAATATAGGTGACATTCAGAGCTGCTACAAGTACCTTGGGATCCCACAGGCTAATGGAAACCACGAGGAGTGGAAGTCAACCATTACCAAAGTCGACCACTACCATATACCTTCAGAGAGTAAGACAAGTAGGGCGGGACGGTGGTGCAGTGGTTAGCACTGTCACCTCACAGCAAGAAGGTTCCAGGTTTGAGTCCAAGCTTGGGCACGGGATCTTTCTGTGTGGAGTTTACATGTTCTCCCTGTGCCTGCATGGGTTCTCTCTGGGTACTCTGGCTTCCTCCCACAGTCCAAAGACATGCAAATGGGTACTAGGTGAATTGGATACTCTAAATTGACCGTAGGTATGACTGTGATTGTGAATGGTTTTCTGTCAATATATGTTGGCCCTGCGATGGACTGATGACCTGTCCAGGGTGTACCCTGCCTCTCACCCAAAAGCGGCTGGGATAGGCTCCAGCACCCCCATGACTCTTAACAGAAAATGGAAATGCAGTAAGACAAGTACTGAGAAGTCACCTGAACGGTTAGAACAAAGTCTGAGCCATCAACATGTATGCACTGCTGGTGATCAGATACCCCACTGGGATCATAAGCTGGCCAAAGGAGGAGATAGAAGCCACAGACGTCAAGACCAGAAAGCTCCTCACCATGCATGGAGGGTTTCACCCTAAGTCCAGCATCCTGAGGCTGTACACTAAGCAGAAAGAGGGAGGACAAGGATTAGTGCGCATCAGAGCCACTGTCCAGGATGAAACCAAAAATCCAAGAGTACATCAACAAGATGGCCGCTTAGGATGAGTTCCTCGGTGAGTCAGACTGCACAGAGGCGCTTCTCATGACAGCACAGGAGTAGGCCGTAAGAACAAGAGCCATAGAGGCTTAGGTCTACCACACTACTTCAGACCCAAGGTGCAGGCTGTGTGAGGATGCTCTTCAGACAGTCAAACACATAGTGGTGGGGTGTACAATGCTAGCCAAAAAACCATACATGGAGAGGCACAACCAAGTGGTGGGGATAGTGATGGGGATAGCACCTGTGTAACTGGAGTTTGGTGTCCTGGCGTGCCTGCTTACAGCACTAATACATTGTGGATACTCAAGCTGCTGTTATGGATTGTTTTGTTCTCCACCATCATATCTCCTCTGCCAAGCCTGACATACTGTGCTGATGAAATCCACTGGCTTCGATCACGGTATGAGCTCCCAGCCAGGCTACTCATCCACCAGGACATTCGCCGATGTCTGTTCTCCTCTCACTGCTGATCCTGCAGGAACTTCTGCTTAGATGACACCGGTTCCATCTGATCCTTCTGGTTGAGGGCTCCACGCCAGCATAGGGTTTTCAAAAGCATCGATACCCAGATCGTCAATACTAAATATTAGTAATCAGATAAGATTCTCATTTGCAAAAATATCAGTACCAACGGCGCCATCTTTGCCTGCATTTGACACACAGCTTCACTCTGCACCGTCGCACAAACTCTTTCCTCCTTCCCTTACTAGAAGCTCAGCGTGTGTAGAACAGAACTGGCGAAACATGGCGAGTGCTGCTGCTGAACCTTTGCGACCAATTTTGGTTGGAAATGTCAAAAGCAAAAGCGCAGTATGGAAGTATTATGCACTTGAGGCAAGCAGACAGGGAGAAGTCATAGATACCAACAGGCCTGTTTGTGAGCACTGCTACAAGGCAGTGGTGACAAAGTCAAGTAGCACTAGCAACTTGCCAAAACACCTGAAAAACAGGCACCCCACTCTTTACACTGAATTGTGAGAGGAAAGTTCCTGTTTCAACAACATTGAAGTATTAACCATTATTATGATCAGCACTCTCCAGTTTGAGATCTCTCTGGGCGTGAGATGTGAGAACAGGAGACTTAGATCATAGATGTGTTGTATTGTTGTATTTTAGGGTATTCATTGATGACTACTTCTCTTAGCATCAGCTAGGCTGCATGCTATATATCGACATTTACTTGACCATGACTGCACAGGATATTTAAGGGTGAGAAACTAATAGTCATGCGTGTGTCACACAGCAAATGTGTGAGATTTGAGAGCCCCAAATTATGATAAATGCTGACAGGTGCACACATTAACATCAGCTGCTTAATTAACTGATGTGTTGTCATAGATGTTAATGTATGTTGTTGATTTTTGTATTTTCAAGGCATTTTAAAAAACAATTTTTGGCTATTATTTTGTCATTTCCCCCTGTGGTATTAAAAATGGTAAAGAGTATCAAGTTTTTTTCCCTGGTATCGGTATTGACTGTTGAAATTCTAATGTCATGACAACCTTACGCTAGCAGGACAAGGCTGCAAACACCAGTAGGACTGCTGATAATAATGTTGTATTTTCTGCCCGGGATGGCGGAGCTTTCTCCCTCCAACTGTTTTAAATTCTCCACCTTCAATATCCCCTCAATAAGCCCCACTTATCTCCATCATGGATTTAGATCTGGACTTTATTCCTTTCAGAAACATGGCAACAGCCAAACGACTTTTTCCACCTGAATCAAACATTCCCACCTGGTTTTGTTTACATCTGCAAACCATGCTCTTCCAGTAGAGGGGATGCTCTTGTGCTGATCTTTCACTTGATCTTAAAAATCATGCCTGTCCCAGTGACAGGCATGATTTTTTGATTTGGGGTGCATTTTTGATTGAGCTGAGCTGGCTGCTCAGCTGAATGTACCCACACCTACCATCATTGTGACTATTTATTGACCTCATAAACCCTCTACCATTGTCAGTAGTGAGTTCACGTCCCTTTTAGCTGATCTTTGTGCTATGTTTCCTAATGTAATTTTAACTGGTGATTTTTGCACTCATCCTGATAAGCCTGCTATTACATCCACCAAAGATTTTACTTCTACCCTTAATAGTTTTGACTGTGTTCTATTTATTAAATTCCTGACTCACCGCAAACGCCATATTCTCGATTTAGTTTGCTTTTCAGGAGTCACACCATGTAATCTAAGTGCTGTTGATCTTTCAATTTCTGACCATAAATTTGTCATTTTTGATATTCATCTTCAACTTTCAAAATCTATCCAGAACCGCTCCATATCCTTCAGAAACTTTAAGAATATTAATGTCACTGAGCTTAACAGTCCAATTAGCAACTCCGCTCATTTCAGCTCCCCTCACTCCCTCACCCCTGCTGAACTGGTTGATCACTAAAACAGCAACCTTCAGCATACTCTTGACACACTAGTCCCTTTGAAAACTCGCACAGTCACATTCACTCTTCCCTCCCCTTAGTACATCCTGGAGCTTCGCCAACTTAAAACACAGGGTCACCAGCTGGAGCATTTGGTGAGGAAATCATATCTGGAAGTGCATCACCAAATGTACTCTGACCGTCCCTCTTCCTACAAATCTGCCATTAACACAGCCAAGTCCACCTATTATTCCCATATCATTAACTCTGCTGACAGCAACACCTGGAATTTATTCTCTACTGTCAAAAACTCCTCAAGCCAGCTGAAACCCCTCTCACGTCATCTCCACCTGACAGTGTCAAGAGTTTCTGGACTTTTTCCAACTCAAAAACTGTCAATATCCACCAACAACTGACCCCTCCTGCATCAACGCTAGCCACCTCCCCCCAGTGGAGCACTCTGGATCCTCCACTCTCCAACACTCTGTCCACAGTTCAACGTCCATCTGCTGAACGTATTAATAGAATAGAACTCTACATCCATCTACTCCACTTGATCCTCTCCCTTGCCTTAATTAAACTGCCTTAATTAAAGCCTGTCTGCCAACAGTCTCACTGATTATTACATCCATAGTTCACTCCTCCCTTTCCACTGCACTGTTCCACCATCTCTGAAGACTGCTTCCATCACTCCCATTCTTAAAAAAACGTAGGTCAGATCCAATGACGTTTCTATTCATTATATACATCCTCCCCCTTGGTAACATCATCCATCACTTTAGAATTAATTTTCACTGTTATGATGATGACACACAACTTTACATATCCACTAAACCAAGCCCCCGCCCCCTCTCTAACTGTCTCCAGGCCATCAAAATCTGGATGACTCCACTCAAACTTAATGGAAACAAAAGTGAATTCCTTCCCATCGGCACACTCTCCAAAACTCACCCCTGCAATATTTCCATTGACAGTCACCTGGTCCATATCTCTAAATCAAAAGCCATGGTGTCATTCTCAACAATGTTTTCTTTTTTCTCCCACATCAGTAATATTACCTGTACTGCCTTCATGCACTTAAGCACTTCTTCTCACATTTAAAGCTCTCTATAACCTGGCCCCCCAATACCTGTCAGACCTTCTCCACCCCTACACGCCCTCCCGTGCTCTATGCTCCTCCTCAGCTGTTGTTTGTCAGTCCCCACTTTCAAACTGACCACTATGGGTGCCAGAGCCTTCAGCTGCGCTGCACCCAGACTCTGGAATTCCCCCCATCCGTCAGTTTGATTCTATTGGACAATTCAAATCACATCTCAAAACCCATGTGTTTAGACTCGCCTATCCGGTTGAATTTTCTGTCTTTTTTTTTTTTTAAGGTTTCATTATTTGTATTTTTTTGTATGTTTTATTATAAGGTGTCCTTGGGTGCTCGGAAAGAAACCAACAAATAAAATGTATTGTTATTATTATTTTTAGAAGTACCCAAATCCCAATGGGATGTACCACCAAAAGTGGTTGAGAACAACAGGGTAAAGGTGCTTTGGGACTTCAGCTTCCAGACTGACAAACAGCTACTAGCAAACCAACCGGACATAGTATTGGTGGGCAAAGAGCAGAGGAGGGCAGTGACGATACATCATACTAGCTGACACCAACCTCTGGAAGAAGGAACATGAGAAGGTTGAGAAATACCAGGGTTTAAAAGAACAGCTAGAACAGATGTGGAAGGTCATGCTGACATGATCCCTGTGGTAGTAGGAGCACTCAGGGAGTTGACCCCCAAACTGGGACAGTGGCTCCAGCAGATTCCAGGAACAATACCTGAAACCGCAGTCCAAAAGAGCGCAGTCCTAGGAACAGCTAAGATACTGCCTAGAACCCTCATGCCCCCAGGCCTCTGGTCCCAGCAGCTACAGTATGCAAAGTAGTTGTAATAAGTTTATATATATACACATATACATATACATACAGTATATATATATATATATATGTGTATATATATGTATATGTATGTATGTATATGTATATATGTATATGTATATATATGTATATGTATATATGTGTATATGTATATATATGTATATATGTATGTATATATGTATATGTATGTATATATGTGTGTGTGTATGTATGTATATATACACATGTATGTGTGTATGTATGTATATATACATAATATGTATGTATGTATATATGTGTATATATACATAATGTATATACAAAATATGTATATATACATAATATGTATATATGTATGTGTATGTATATACACATATATATACATATAATGTGTGTGTGTGTAAGCTCTTACTTCTTCCAATTTGCATTATGTAGCTGCTGGAAACCCCTCCTCATCATTTTCCTATTATCTCAATCTGTTTATCCTTTGTTCTACAATCTTGTGTCTTACTGTATCTCTTTACTATGTGCTTCCCCATTTTGGCCATGCTGTCATTTGCCCTCTCAATTTTTCTGATCTCTCTCCCCAGATTTCTCTTGAAATCAATATTCTTTCCATTTATGCCTTTCTTGTGCTTTCCCCTTTCATTGCTTTCTTTTTGTGCTGTTTGCACCAGTGTTAGACGACCAAGCTTATTAGTTACCTACTGAGGTAATCACAGGGTAGATAGCAGGTAGGCCAAGGGGATGTAACAGTCTGACACACTGAGAGCTAATTAACCTCAGGGCCATAGTTGTGGTGTAATGGACTCAGGTGTAGAGGAAGGAATTAAGGATGGAGAACAGGGTCACAAAGATCAGAAATGCCTAGATTGAATAGAGCAAAGGGGAGACAGCGTTAAAGAGAGCAGTGAAGGACAGAAGCAGACTGATGATGGTCAATCATGTATTATGAAGGTAGGGATTTGCTTGCAAACAAAAAGTATAAAAACAAAAAAGGGAAATACACATTCAGAGCAGAGAGACACCAACTTTCTTATTTTACTTGCCAACAGCCTGAGATCGATAGAATTTTCTCTGCAGCCACAAAACTGAAATCTCTGGCAAGGCTTATTAAACTGGCAAGTAATTAGGATGGCCAAACTTTTTCATTTAAGCAAAAATCTTTTCTTACTTTAGTTTTTAAGAAAAACCTAACAATTATCAATGCTCGGTACAATTCGGTGAAGAATCCATGTTACAATTGGAAATTTCAATATATTAAATAAATAATATCATGAATTCACTTATTTGATTATCAAGAGAAATGCAAACTGCCACGTTCTCGGGGATTTTACTCTACTTCTGCCCAAATTTGAGCCTTGGCCATCAACAGGGTTAAATGGAATCAACTCAGACAGTTTCTTCATTAATCTTCCTTCTTTGTTTTTTTTAGTTAGTTTCTCATGTTCAGTTGGGATTGCTAGGTAGATTTAGTTACACTTGCAGTTAGTCAGAGGTTATTATTTGTTCGAGCTAGTCAGGTTAAAAACCTTTATAAGAAAACAGAACAAAACACAAACTACAGCAATTACTTAAAGCTTACTTCCATCAAATATACAAACAAATATAAAGTTCTCCTTAACCTTACATTCATTTCACTTAGCAACATAACTGAGAAAAATCACAAGTCATTTCCATTGTAGTACTCCCATGCTATACCACTAACATACTTTTACTGGAAATGGCTAGTAAGTAAAGTCCTTCCCCAATTCCCCATCTATCTTCAACAGCAGTTCGCAACATGTGATTCACAGCCTCTAACTACATGTGCTATATGTTGGAGTGACAGGAAAGTACGTATATTTTAGAAAAACTCTGTTATTTGACAGTGGTAACATTCAACAGTAAAGTGAAATTGTGTTTTTTGAGGAGATGGAGAGAGAGAGAACCAAAATACCTGAGAGATTACCTTTTCTGACAATACTGAGGCAATAATATTTAAATTGTTAATAATGAAGATGAAACATTGTAAAATCAATAACAAAAGCAATAAAAATGAGAGTTAAGAGAAACAATAACAAAAATGTGATTGTGTTGAGGAATAACCATCAGTGTCAGTCGATGAGAAAAAAATAGAGGGATAAGGTTTGAAGTTGAGAAGACTCAATGCTCTTGTTCAAGAGCAAGTGATTTTTATTTTATTTTTTTTTTAGGAACAGCTTATTTTGATGCTCTCATACCTGCATGCCTTAGGCAACAGATCAATGCATTAGCTTCCAGCTATTGTGACAGTCATGAAATGTCAGGCAGGCTTTGGGGGAATCTTAGCAATATAACCATGGCCTTGCTGCGGCTTTGCTCAAACGTATTACAAAACATGTAATTCACCAGCTCACACACCAATATTTCTCAAGCCTGCAGTGCCCTGGTAGTTACACTGCCAGGGCAGCTGTTATAAAGGTTGGCCTTTGTGGAAATTAAACATTTGTTCACCCCAAACATGCAGTTCTTCTCAAGTCAGAGGTCTGAGGCTGGATTTAGAGACTGCACTTCCAGTAGCAAAGTTAAATGCTTCACCTTAGTCTAGTTGAATGGCAGGCCTGAACCCTGTTCTTCCGAAGTCATTACGCTTGACTTAAACATTTGTTCAAACAAGACTACTGTAAGGTGTGTCCTGGCCCATTTCAGTCCATAACACGAGTCATTTATGTGTGTATGTCTTTTTTTTTCAACTCTTTCAGTTACAAAAGCAATATGCTCTCCAAGGTCATTTCTGGCATCCATGATCATGTCAACATTGCTACAACAAAGTCTGATGGCAAAAGATCCAGAGAAAGAACGGCTTGTGAATTGGCCAACTCCAGCTGAATGGTTGAAGCTGGGATGAAATGGAAATAATTATGTTACCTCATTGGCTTTATATAGGTGTTTTTCTGTAAATCTTAGGCACAGTTTCTGGTCTATTTCAGTTGCTATCGAGAAGATCTGCAAGAACGACCTGAAGAGGGTTAGGATTTATAATTGTTTAGCAATGCTTTCTAGAATAGGTTTGTGCTAAGCTGGGTAATACTTTGCTGCTTTGGTTTTGACCAGTTCATTTTGGAACAATGGGGGGGGGGGTACTGATTGTGTGCACACAAAAATACATCGTTCTAAATGGAGAAGAGAAACAAGAATGCTCAAAAACAAAAGCAGTGCAGCAGACATTCATTCAAACATGCATCTTCAGTGAGCGCATCTGTAGCCCACTGAGAAAAATCTATTTTTTTATTCCTAAGCACAAGCAAGCACATTGCAGGTCATGTGATGACAGTTAAAAATTCAGGACAGTGGAGGATAAACAAAGCGACTGATCATTCTTGTTCAGAGATAGCCAGAGCTCTATGATCTGTCAAGTTTTTATCCATTCCCATCCAAAGCACTCTTGTCTTGGTTTTTGCTGTTCTCTTGTAAATTATTATCATCAGGGAAAGTACTGCAGTTTAATTGTTATGTCAGCATGTAGGTTGGGGTTGCTCAGACATACCAGGCCCAACAGGAGAACAATGTCATATCTTCCTTGGATAAAAGGTTGAAAATGCTCAGCTGGGGTTTGACGCAATATCTGTGCTGGCCCAATTCTGTTTGCAAAGCCTACAATTTTTCAGTAACCACAGGACTGGTGGCCAATGTTGGGACAGAAGAAATTAGGTTGTGCAATTAATACTCATAAAAAAAGAGACACATGACCATAAATAAGCATTGTGGTTCTGGATCTAGAAACATGATTTTGAATTTATTTAACTCTGCGTGCAAGATCTTGGTCTTTATTTTATAAGGCACAACCGTGCGTTTGATGCATCCTTTAATATTGAGTGCCTGCCTATACCAGGGGCACTAAATACAATTGATAGAGTGCCGCAAAGAAGTTTTTTCAATGAGTCAGAGGTCGATTTATTGAGGTCGGTTAGGCTACATGCGATGATACTGTTATATTCCAAGCAAAATGCCCTTTTCATTAAGAACAACTACAAAAATTCAACTTAAAATAGAATGTCATTTCCATTTTTGACAGGAATTACAATAAATAGTTGAATAAAACAAAACATGACCTCTGTCATGAATCCAAAACAAATATGTCAGGAGGGGGTTAAGAACACTTTTCTGTTTAATATAAACAGAAAGAACCACAAGGAAGGAGGAAAAATGTATTTCTGTCCTGTGGTGAATCAAGCATCTCAGGAATTCCAAGCTAACATTGATACTAAAATCAAACCAAATGTCACTTTCAGTTTAACAAACTAGAATTTTAAAAAATGCTCTAAAAACTAAAGTGAAAGTTAAAAAAATTGAGCTTGCAGCAGTGAACCAGTAACAGGCTGTCTGTATATCATTGGCACAGAGACAAGTCCTGGCCAGTATATCGCGTCCCAGGGGCTGGGGATGTGAGTCAAGTGCAAGTGCGGTCACTTATGGGTTATCGGTGTACCTGCCTATATGTGCTGCGGCCATGAGTGCAGGGTGTAATATGAACACGTTTGGGTTTACAAAAAATAAATAAATAAACACTGTGGCTGGACTGGGCATTCAGGAACCTCCGAAACCTCCCTATGAACACCCTGCCTTGATGTGCTGACCCAACCAAAACATGCAGTGAAGGAATAACAATTTGGGTGCCATAAATGGGTGGCCTGTACCAAACCTATTGAGGATGTTTATACAAGGCTGCACAGTGCAAACTTCAATTCGACCTAATATTTACAGGTATAAAAGCTCCCCACCCCATTGTCTGACGACGATCAGACAGCAGTCCTGCTGAAAAGTCAAGACTCTTTTCAAAGTGAACCACAGTTCAGTTTAAGTGAGAATTTAGTCAGACTTCATAAAGGATTTAGTATAGGAAGTATAGGAAAACCATGTGCATTTAGGTTGAAATCTGATGCAGCATCAAGAGAGGAGGTATGGAGGTTGTGTGTATGTGTAGGATCTAATCAATACTATGGTTGTTCTTTTTTCTAATCCCTTCCATCTACTTGAGCTTTGCAGTTTCATTCATGTAATGTAACATAATCAAAAGCAATCACAATATACTGTTGTCTGTATAAATATGATTGTTCAGTGCATATGTATGTTCATTCACTGAAAGGCTGGCTGCTTGTTAGTTAAGTATATTCCGCTCAAAAAACAACAACTATATGTTCCTTTAATAAATGACAGTCTGAACAGTTGCCAAACCTGGTATAAAAAAGCAAATTTAACAAAGTAGCATCTCATCCACTGATTTGGGCAAACAGACCACTTGTGAAAGGCCCTTTAACATGTGGTCAATATTACTTTGTTAATAACACTGTTTTATGGCTCCTATCTGCTCTTAAAAATGAATGCACATATTTACTGTGTATCACGCCGTCCACCACCTCTCAATTTAGCCTTCCACCTGCTGCCACCACATCCTTCCCTGTCTCACCACTGATGAACTAATGAAGGATGAAAAAGCTGCCATGTCAGATTGAGCCACTGAGCCAGGAATGAGTTACTGTTGGGCTCTCCTCTGTCCTGGTGCAGCCCCCACATTAGCCTCAGATTATGGATGTATTGGTGTGACGTCTTTTTCCATCAACAGGCTCAAAGGTCCTCCAAATGAATGGTCACATATATGAATAACTCTACGTATATTAAGGATAGAGGACAGAGATTGTAAACTCGCAGCCCACCTGAAATGCTGCAAACATCGAAGTGGATGTATTTGACATTTTCATCTGGGAAAAAGCCCATACCAAAATTATTATTATTTTTTTTTTTTTTTTAAAGGCAAGGCCCCTAACAAAAAAATTTGGAAGTTGAATGGATCAATGTGGCCTATGGGATCAACCATATATGTACATGAAAATATCCATCCATCCATGTTTGCGGGGGGGGGGGGGGGGGGGGCTGGAGCCTATCCCTCTGGCTTTTGGGCGAGAGGCAGGGTTCACCCTGGACAGCTCACCAATCCATCGCAGGGCCAACACATATAAACATTAACCTACGGTTAATTTAGAGTATCCAATTAGCCTAGTCCCCAATTGCATGTCTTTGGACGGTGGGAAGAAGTCAGAGTACCTGGAGAGAACCCACGCAGGCATGGGGAGAACATGCAAATTCCGCACAGAAAGATCCTGTGCCCAAGCCAGGACTCGAACCCGGAACCTTCTTGCTGTGAGGCAACAGTGCTAACCACTGCACCACCGGGCTGCCAAGACTGCCCATATGATGGCATTTTCCTTAGAGGAAAGCTGAAGTTTGCTGGGAAGTTACCAAAACCCAGTTGTTGAAACCTGGTGTGTAATTTAAACAATATTCAGAAACGTGTGAAAGTTTGGTTGAAGTAGCAGAACAGTGAAATGGAATGGGTATGAAAGAGAATTATTGTGATTGGTGGTCAGATGAACTGAGAGAAGTGATTGAGCTGTTGGCTACTGAAAATCCTTCATTACATATATACTTTGGACTGAATTCAAAGGGAACTGCATCTTAACTGGTATTTGAAGGCAATAGTTCTGTTTTTTTTAAAGGTTTAGCAAATTGCTTTTCATGAACACAAAGGAAAAGATATATAAAATCTAGGGGTGGGCTGAGGCATTTCACAATTTATTTCCTTTCGGACTTGAAATATTAATGGATTATTGCTGCTAAACCGTAGCACTGCGTACGGATTGCTTTTATTTCAGGTGGTTAATAACATTTTGCTACTGACAATACAAGAGTGTGAAAGAAACACCCTTGACTTAATAATAAAGCCCCAAAAGACCACTGCAATGACTTGTAGTGACACAAATTAAAACAGAATTTAGAAGTAGACGGGGACATTTCAAATGAGCGTAATTCTTGTCAATAAAGCTTTCTGTTATCCTTTCTAATGTCTTTTTCTGTCCCTTCTTGTTTTCACAGAACGTTGAGGTGTCAGTGTTTGAGGTCAACATTCGATTCATAGGAGGACTGCTGGCAGCCTACTACCTCTCTGGACAAGAGGTAAGCACTCGCTTGGATCAGTGTGTGAATGATTTGCAGTTAGTAGGCAATTCCGTGCACTTAGGAACTTAGTAAGAATGGTAAGAATGGCAAATTTATTTCAAATTAATGCAAACATAAAATCATGTCATGATGTATAGCTGCTTTGCCTCAAGGCTGTATGATGTAGCCTATTGTTTATGCATCATCGTTGTGATGCAAGAGGTTGTGGGTGTGTGTAAAAATAAGGTTTTGCGGTGAATGCTTGCAGAACCTCAGTACCATTGGTCCCTTGTTCATCCCTCATTGTGCAGACTCAGATTCTAAAATTAAATCACTAGTGCAACATGGAAGTACTCATATTCTGGATCATTTGGCCTCTTTTAGTATAGTAAAAGGCTTAAACAGACATAAATTCACTGTATCGCATGCATTATTGTAATTGTCCACACTTGAATGAATTTGAACAATTTGTTTGTTTGAATCACCGATATAAACCAGATGGATGATAAATTTGAAGACGCATTTTATTTATTTTCATGATGTAGTCAGTGAGCTTAGAGCAAATGAGCCACATTATAAATAAAAGTTTCAAATTAATAAAACATAAGGTTCCTTATAGTTGTACATATACAGTCATGTTGATGCTATGCATGATGCTATGAAAAAAGCCTGATTATCATAATAGCAGGAATTATCAAGTGGCCTTCCATTTCCCCCCAGTATGCAGAGAGGCTTTCATTATTCTCTTTATATTTAACCTTGTGGGAAACTGCAGTCAGACTGGCTGTCATGGGGAGCATTTCTAAGGATATTTATTTGTGTTAAGGCATTTTATATCTAATTTTATAATGCTGCATGTAAACAATCAAATGATGTTGAGGAGTAGTTTTGTCAAGCTTCAGCCTGATTTGACACTAGTAATGATGCAAAAGATATTTTCTTGCCAATGGTAGTCCCTGTCTCTTCTTGAATACAAAGTTATATAGAAATGTTGAAAATTGATTTTTCCTCTACATACTGAAACAAAGTTACACACTGACATGCCAAGCAATAAGTGTATTTTTTATTAGTTGAGAGAAAATATATAGTATAACCATTGTATGGAGGCTCTGGAAATGTATTCCACTCATTAGGAAATGTCCCCTGCTACCAAGAGAATAAATGGTATGAAAATGAAAACTAAAGCAAAAAGCTCATTCTTTATGAGACCTTAAATGACGAGACCTCAAATGTATTCAGTTTGTTTTTTGACCCCAGTAAAAGAGGAATGAACCTTTTTAAGAATGAATCATGTTTTCTGGTTTGAACATCATTGTCTTACACTCTAGTAACATCCCAGTGATGACAGCCTGTCTCCACTGCACTACTCACTCATGTTTTATCCAGCCACACAGCACATTGGAGGGGGGTAGCACACAGACTAATCATCACATTTTATTCATACAAGTTCCTCGAGTGTCCATCTTCTTTCCCTGTGTGGTTCAGTATTTCTTTCATCTTGAACAAGTGCTCTTCCTTATGCTAACATTTAAATGCTAAAAAACACTTGAGTACTCCCGATAACATACTGCAGCACCAAATTTGAAAACATTTGCATTAAACATTGTCAAACCACAGTGAAGGACACAAACAAAAGGGGTTGAACTCATGAATGGTGATTTTTTTCAATCACTGTGGATACCAGCGTTAACTACCCTGCCTCAAAAAACAAACTTAATGTCGCCTATCTCCCATTCCTTTACTTGATTCCATCCACCTCCATACCAGACTCATTCCTTCATCATAGCCCGCTTGGATGTTAACTGAAGAAATGGGTGGTTGGAAAGGAGAGAGATGGAACATGGAAGGGCAGTGATAAAGGAAGAAAAGGAGAAGATGGAAAATTAGGACAGACTAGTGAGGGTGTTTGGGGGTGATGGTTACCATTGAAAAGAAGAAAGTGAAGAATAAGAAAGAGAAATGACTTGAATGGGTCAAAAAAACAAGTGGGAATTACTCACTCATAGCACATGTCCTTGACTCCTTGAGCAAGACACTTAACTCCAAGCCCATCTGCTCCAGTCAAGGAACATCTGATTAAATGGCTGCACGTGTCTGTTTTCCATTGGGGAATGGTGTGTTAATGTGTAAATTGGAAGCTGTTTCCACTTGATGCAGAATGGTTATGGGAAGTGAAGAAAAGGACAGCTAATGTGGGAGAATACAGATGAGGAAGCAATAAATTAAAGCAGATGGGTGAACTGGAGTTTGAGGGTGATATACTAGTATGATATGTATCTATAGCACTTAGATGATGCTGTCTGTTGCTGGGAGTGCTGGAATTAAGGGTGTTTTCACACCTATCTTGTCTAGTCAGTTTCAGTGAAACTGTGGTCTGTTTACTCTCTTCATGCATTTTGTTCCGGTGGTTGACAATTCAGCCATCAAACTCAAATGTGGATCAAAACAAGTAGGCTGTGACCTCCTTAAAGAGGTGGTCTCCAATCCGCTAACAAATTCAGAGCAGCAGTGTGGTGCAGTTTGCAAACCCAAGTGCAGGAATCATTGTTGAGTATTCCTGGAAAGCAGCCACTGTAGTGTGCAGTTTCGGCAGATTATGTGCTATGTAAGCAGTACTTAACGCTGTCAACCAGCGATGAGCTATGCAACATGAATTGAAGAGTTACCTGGAGTGGCGAGAAAGTGTGTTGCCTACTGGAGATTTGGGCAGAGGAGCATATGAGGAGATGTCAATTCAGCTGGTTCATTTTAAACAATGTAAATTATCCCAGAAGAAAACAACCATCCTTTATCCACCTGCAAAACCTACAGGATTTCTGACCTATAAAAGGGCAACAGCTCTTACCTGGCTTTTGTTGATTCACTTGGGTATGCTTGACATTTTTCCTGTGTAAAACTATATTGATCCAAGAGAAAATGCAAGTCTGCCTAATCATCAACTTGTATGGACCACAACAAACTACAGGTGTAAGACACCCTGAGTCACACAAAAGGCACAGAATGGGTTTAGGGGATGGCAGAGGGGATGAAAGTGGTTGGTAGAGAAAACGATAGGGTGTGTCTCAAACAAGGCCCTTATTCTCAGGGAAATTGCAAAAAGTGCAAGAAAAAGGAAAAGTGATTAGATGGTCAACAGAAAAGAAAGGAATTACATCAAGATAAAAAGTAAGGGTCCAGAATACATAGTGATACATACTTGACATTTTATTAAAAGCAATAAGAAAAAATTTCAGTATTTCCTCTTAAATACATTAAATGCTATCTAAATACACTGATTTTGGTACTGAACCTCAAGCCTGGTACATAGGCTCATAAACAGCCTATCATATACCTTGGTAAATGAGTGTGCTGTTTGTTACATAAAATCATGTATCATTTAACAGATGTGTTCAGTTGCAGCACCAACATGTTACACAGCAACAGAGAGTGTGTGGATGAAGACAGTCAGGAAATTGTTTTGAAATAATAAGGACAGGTCAGCTTTGCAATATTTTAGTTTTACTTATTTTCTATTTTTAAAAGTTTAACTATAACCGGAACACTGAAAACTGTGCCGGAAAACTGTCTTAACCAAAAGCAAGAATAACCTTAGCTGCTTTTTGGAGTACACAACGTGCTATCAATTCAGGATAAAAGATTAAGGTAAAAAAAACTAGCATGCAAAGAGTCCAATTGCCTTATCACTTTTCAGCAGAAATATATTTCATTCAACTGGACTTGAACTTTGATCAGGATTCACGCAAAATCCTTTACTGGAATAGAAAATATCACTCTCAATATGCCCCATGTAATATTTATCGAAAAAAATTAGAATGTCCTATTTTTCAATGTTTAAAATAGAGCAAAATTTTCTCTCTAGCCCCTTTGACGCAGTGCTGTAACTGTGGAATTACTCCTCTGATTTACCAGTGTACATAGTGACAGGACTCAAATGATGGCTTTGTCAAACGGAACAGCTCATTCAAAACTCCACCTCCATTCTCCAGCCTGTGCTGGATCACCTCCAAAACATGAGGAAGTATTTGTAAGCAAGTGTAACCCTCTATGTTGTTTGACTCTCATGACACAGAGGCATAGTCCTTTAGAAAGTTTTGTCCTAGTTGTCTGTGTACTCCAGCTACTTTGGACCCTCTTTCTGAAGTTTCCATCAATCAATCATCAATATATAGTTTGCACATTTGCCCATCTGGTCCAGCACACTAAAGAATCACACACTGTGTCTGCATAAAGCTTACATTGTTCAGTTCTGTGTTAACTTAAAAAAAACGGTGAAATCATTTGTACGGCGGTATTGCAGAAAAGCACGCACACATGTACAGAAACTGTCAATGAAGAGAGAACTATACTCTTGAGAAAATGTTATAGATATAAACAATATACCTGCCTCTGCTGCATATAATGTTTTTATTATTTGTATCAAATAAGTTGAGTTGTATTGGATGGATGTTTGGTATTGCTATGCATTATTAATCTTGTATTAATCTAATAGAAGCTCTTCGGAAAGGCCCAACATGCCAGGATCATATGTATTGGGCAGAGAAAGTTATGTGTTTGCCTTCTTTTAAGCTGCAGGATAATAGAGGACATTTTGTTGGCTTTTTTTTTCCTGTTGTAAAATTAAGTCAACATGTTTGACTGGAACATTTTTCTAAGGATGGTCTCGGGTTCATCATTTGTTGCCTTTTACTCGTGACAGCTGTCTTAGGAAGAGATAGAGGTGTTAATATACATATTCAAGATGAGGTGTGGGATGGAGTGTGGTGGGCTGGTCTTGTCCAAAATACTAGGGTTGATTTTTGTTCCAGTCTAGCTGCATAGCACCTCTGATTGGCTCTCTGATTCTAACCATTTGAATTAAGGCCTATAAACTAAAGAACCATCTGACCATAATATAACCATCGCTAATCAGAGGCAGATCTTTGCAGAATGCTTGTAATTATCTCTTATCATCTTCTGCTGCTAGCTACTGTCCAGCTTATTAAAAAAAAAAAAGATCAAATTGCTGTACTCTTACTGCTGTCTACCGTTACATGATGCAATGGTAGAAGAGAATCTTTTGCAATGTGTAGTGAATTCTGAGAGTCTTCCTGTCATTACCCATAACAAGCTTTTTAAGTTTTCAGTTCAAGCTCACTTACACCCTTTCTTGAGTATTTAGTAGTTTATTCTATAAAGACTGTGCTGTGGCAAAAATTTAAGTCATTGAATAATGACTAATATTTCAGTGCCAAATCAGTAAGAATTGAGGGAATGATTGCAGTTTCACCAAAAAGAAAACCTTTCTTTAGATTCTGCTCTATATAGTTTTCTTAAATGGTTCTGGAAAAAGAAACTGATATAAACTGCAAGTGAACTCAACCACAAGGATGAATTTCTACTTTTCATCAGGTTGTTTTTTTTGTTTGTTTTTATTTTGGTTCAACTGCAGGTTGAACAGTTATTCCTGACTTTTTTTTTGATTGTCCCCATTTTGGCCATTTTAAAATTCATGACCTGTTTCTGCCTATATCCATATCTCTCCTGTAACAGAAATGTTTCACTCTCTCTCTCTCTCACTGTCTTCCTCATTGCTTTGCAGCCACAGTACAGCAAAAGTTTAGGTGAGCATTTGGTATAGAAAATCAATCAACAGGGGATATCATATTTACAGTTACAATTTTACATTAAGGCTTTTATGTACTTTAGTTTTAGCTTTCTGCCTCTTCTTCATTTGTGCAAACAGAGACAGACTTTCTCCTTGTTCTTTTACACAAGGACGGAGACGGACTGGAATGACAAGACTGATTTGAGCAAGGAACAGCTGATTGTGCAGAGAAGGGAAAATTTAGGGGAGCAAGCCAAGACATGTAATGTGGATAAGAAGATGAGCATATAAATGAAAAGCTGCACTCTGCAGGAATAGATTCTACAGCATAACCACCTTGTGGATGGATGGATGGATGGATGGATGGATGGAGGGGTGTAAGGATGAAGAGGTTGAGAATAAAATGAAACAGCAACGGATGGGTGACAGAGAGACAGAGGGACAGAGATAATGATGGTGATGGTAGAAAAAAATGATGGAGAGGAATGAGTGGGTGGGACGGTAGAACAGACAGGACCTAAGGGACCAAGGATTGAGGAGAGAGGGGGAGAGAGAAGTGGTAAGCAGAGACAGGGAAATGATTAGGTTTTGGGACTTAAACAGAGACGAAAAATGTTGGCAGAAACAGGATAAAAGACAAATGGTGGAAAAAAACATTGTGATTGCAGAGAAAATCACATGGTCATTGCATCCATCCACTATATTTGGTCCCTGCCTTTTTAAGTGCCATCAGTTTGGCTTTGAAGCCTCCCATGTTTTTCTCTTGCTCCTTTTTCATATCACAGTCAGTCTCGCTCTGTCATAATCTCTGCTGTCTTTGTGTGTGTTTAGCATTACCCTCATTTCCACCCCTTGTCTGCATTTTATTATCGAACTTAACTTTTTGTTGTTGAGGGATTTGTAACTATAGCAGATACTCTAACTGGCTGGGAGCACTCCCTCTTGTTTTTTCTCAAACACTGAACCTATCAAATAAATGTTTTGCATCACACTTCCTCTGACTGTCAGCCTTTATGCTAGTAATTTGTAGGAAGGTAGGGGATGCAGGGAGAGAGCCATATCATCCAGTGTTGTAATCATCATAATAGTAGTGGCTCACTAATACTCTACTGAAGACATAAAAGAAGGTGGATGTGCTTTAAATTTACTGAGTCAAAGGGATGGAGTAGAATATGGGTCAGAGCCCTACTTGCTTGTCCCTCTACACATTTTGTAAGCATCAAAAAAAAACTGAAGTGCTAATATGTATTTTTTAATTTAAGTTAATGAATCAACTTCCACTTAATTTATTACATTATTACACATTTATATAACGGTTGATAACATTCTTAGCAGGTTGCGCAAATGAAAGTCAGATATTATAATAAAGCAACAGTAATATCAATAGACATAATTAAAAAATATGGGCACACTTGGGATTCAACCAAAAAAAAAGGTTGCTGAGGAGATCCTAGAGATAAGAAGGCACCAGCCCATTCAAATTAAGAACTGAGTGTCATAAGATCCAAAACGACAAATATTCCTCAATATTGAAAATAGCTTGGCAAGCCCCCCCCTCACAACTCTCCAAATTCTTGGGATACTTCTCTCAAAAAGTATTTTTTGCCTTTCAAGTACTCCCAAATAGGTGTCTTGATTGCACAAAGATGTTTACTCCTTCCTGCATCCCTTACAGTTAGGTGCTTATTAGGCTTATTCAATTTTGCAATTGAATGGACATTTCACAATCGTTTTTTTTTTTTTCAAAGACGATTTGATCACTTATTAACATTTAACTGGTATTTACGAATTTAATAGGGTTCGCCTATTTAATAGTAAGTCAAATCGAATCACTCCTTTGCTAAATATCTTGCAACAGCTGTTTCCCCCCCAACTGGTCAAAGTAGATGGCCATCCCTGTTGAGCCTGGATCTGCTTGATGTTCCTGCCTGTTAAAAGGAAGGTTTTTGTCACCGCTGTTGCAGGATGTGCTTGCTCATGGAGACTTGTTGGGTGTGGAGTGTGGTACTAGACCTGCTCCACTTGTAAAGTGTCATGGGACAACTTTTGTTTTGATTTGGTGCTATATAAATAAAATTGACTTCACTGTTGTACACATGACCCATCTTCTACAATTCTACAATTTCATTTAGCAGACGCTTTTGTCCAAAGCAACGTACAACACAAGCAAGAATTTAGACTTACCTGCCATGCTCACATTTTACACCATTTGCAAAAGCTACCATTAACAAAGTTCAGCAGCCTCAGAGGGATGGTGAACTCTGCTGCATTAATCTCGCTTTGTTACTGTAAGCATTATAAACTCTGTATCAAACCTGACTCTAAATGGCAGAAAGCATAAATAAAACACATTGAAAATTACAGTCACATAGCAACATCAATCCATTTCATAAAAGCTGCGTTTCATCTGTCTGTCTGACAGTAAAAATGGTTCTCGGTAACCTGTAGGGGTGTTACGAAATTTCGCGAAATAAAAAATGACAAAATAAAATTCAAAGACGCACAAATAGAAATCTATGTAAAAAAAAAAAAAGAAGATAGATCTAGATTAGACTGCATCCTTAGGATTATTTAATATTTGTTTTCCTTTTCATTCAAGAATGTAGTTGTCCTCGTTTACAACAACAGAACACTTTTTTATTGACATTTTATGTTGGTATTTGCATCGTAAGCTAAATAAAAGAAATAATACAAATATTTTGTTTTTTCAAAGCAAAGAGCATTTTATTTTATACTGACGTAGCAATAACTTTTATGCCTGCATATGAAGGAAGAAAATAAAGAATAATTGATTTTTGCATTTCTGATTTTTGCTTTTCTTTAATAGTTATTTTGTATCGTGAGTATTTTTTATCGTGAGCCCTGTTTCATATTTCGTATCGTTTTGTGAGTTGACTATTTTGTTGCATCCCTAGTAAACTGGAACAATTATAGACTTGGACCACTCATGTTATGGCTTTTTTAACATTTGCATTCCACATTTTTTTATTATTTGCATCGTGGCTTTCTTTTTTAAATTTTATCGGGTCTGTTTTATTTGTCATGGTGTTCTTCTCTGCCACTTTTTCGACTTCTCTGTCCACCATGTTTGCTGTTCATCAATGACGTAGCTCCTCCCACCCATTGTGTGATTAGATCATAAATTTGGGTCTCCATTAAAAAGGACAGGGCAATCTGAAAAAAGAGCAGATTGCCCAGTCCAAGGGCTCATACATAGGAGTGCCAAGCACGACCATCTGTTGCTTTTAGGGATGTAACGATTACCGGAAAAATGATAAACCGCGGTAAAAGTTCTGATGGTTAGTACTACCGTTTCAAATTTTAATTACCGTCAGACCATGTTTGATTGCCGCAATCCGAAAAAGCTCAGGGTTACTGCTCGTTGTGTGAGACGTGCAGCCACAGGCAGCCGATCAGACACAGGCGCCCCGCGCGCATGCGCACTGCACAGTAAACAACTCGTAAACATGGCAGAGGGCAGTACTGCTGGCAGTGCTGCAGACGGGAGAACAGAGATTTTTCCACCGTCAAAACGAACTAAGTCCAAAGTCTGGACGTACTTCGGTTTTTACAAAGATGCGGAAGGGAGACTGGTCAAAGACAGCAATCCAGTTTGCCGAAAATGCCACTAAAAAATCTCTGCAAAGGGTGGAAACACGTCCAATATGATGTCGCATCTACGTGACCACCACCCGCAACTGTGCAACGAAGTTCATTCTGCATGTTATTTTGATTGTTTTTTCTAAAATAAAACTTTTTTTGGTATTTTGGTCACAATTATCGTGATGGGAAATTTTCATATTGTTACATGTCGAGTTGCTTTCAGTTGAACCAACTCATTTATGCTCATCCACACTTGTTCAAGCTCTTTTAGCTTCAAGCTAAATGTATTTGGCTGGTCACCACTGGATTTGGCGTCATAAAGAAGTAATGCAGGAGTTAAAACATGAGCTCAACACAACTGATATGAGAAGCGGAAAGGTAGAAAATTAGTTTGCTGTAAGTAGGCTGGAAAATAGAATATGGAATTTAATCCACAAATTACAAATGTATTGAAAAAAATAATACTTTAAGGGTTTATGCCAATGGAGATGTTACAAACTAGGTGATACACTAATCTTGCGATACGATAAGATACACAATATTTGTCTCACTATACGATATACATCACGATATTCGGCTCATGATACAAATCGATACACTTACATCATTTTCAGACAGATTTTAAAGGGACAAAGTGAGTTTGGTGACATCTTGTGAGTGTTCCATTGATTTGAATTGAATGAATTGAACTGAAAGCATCAATTACACAATATATAGCTCTGACTGGCAGCTTGCAAATGCTGGACAAAATGAATCAAAGGTGCGGTGAGAATTAGTTTAATTTTTTTGAAACTGAGTGCAAATTGTAGCTTTCAAGCTTTTGAAAAGTAAAGTGAACAATGGAGAGTTAAAGTGCAGCCAGTGGCCTTCTTTGGCAGCGTTTTTAGCTTGATACTGAACACATGAGGTAGCTACTAGCGAGTCTAGCCACCAGGTTAACTAAAAATAAGCCATGGCAGCCAGTAATTCAATTCGCGGGGGACTATAGCGTAGCGGGGCTCCATTGCATTTACCATGCATCTAAATAAGGTCTCAAATCCTGACAAATAAAGTAGGCAATGGACTCCGTCACCGTCCAAACGTGGTTTGTTTCAGGTTGCGCCTCAGCTTCTAGGGCTCAGTCTCAGTTAGTATTACCTTGTTCGGGTTGTGACGTTTTAGGAGGGCTCGGAGGTTGGTATTTTTTCCAGAGTACTTAACATTTGTGTGACATAGTTTGCAAACCCCCATACTTTTGTCCAAATCATCGCTTTCCTTTTTGTTTTTGAACCCAAAATGCTCCCACACATCTGCTTTTAAGCATGCAGGTGCTGGATCTATACTCGCCACCATTCTCCTGAATCTCTCAGCTCTAACCTGATGAGAAAGGCATTGGCATCTGGGTAACTAGAAATGCTCTACAGCAACACAAGCGGCTGGTAGACTGAAACCCTGCAAAGTGCGGGACATGGGGGGTTTGAATGGGGAAGAAATTAATCTTTGATCTATGTTCAGCTGTCCTTAGGGTCAAAGATAGTTTGCTAACATGCAGGATTGTCTGGAGGACCAATGACAGAGACAGAAGACAGAATAATCACTTCACAAGGACTTCTAGAGTAGAGCAATGCACCTCATTTCTTTTAGGTTCAGCAGATCATACACTTGAGCCAGCAACTCAACCATATCCTTTGTCAAATGCACCATTTCCAGTAACGCTAACTATCCGTCAAAGCTGCCAGTAGTTCCTGTGATATAGTGTCATGACAAAAAAATTAGGGGATCCTGAAACTGTGATTATAATTTGAGTTTACTCCATGGAAGCAGTTTTGGGCTTTCTGCCTCCTACACAGGGCTATTGAATACTAAACAATATGACCAATTGACCTGATGATGATGAAGTGGAATGGCAAGATATGAAAATGACAAAGAGCAACCACATAGACACTGTGGGAGACATAATCGTATCTACCCTGCTTGTCCTCAGGGCCCTTCTTAGTAACCCAGCTCATACAGCACATTTCACAGTCTACCCCCTAATCCCTTTAGGAGGCTCCATTACATGTGGCTCACTCCTTCAGACAAAGACTGTGTGTGTGTGTTAACTCAAAGAACTCTAGGGGTGTAACTGCTCAGAAACCAAGATCAAATCAGCAATATCCAACCAGCATCCAAACTACTAAAAGACTGCTACTTTATTTTAATCAAAAAATGTACCAAAAATGTATGTGATGATAAGCAAGAGACAGTGGGATGGAACAAAAGCTAAGATATACCAATTGATTGCCCCCAAATGTCAATTTTTTTCAGTGTCATACCTATCCTTCTATGTAAATGATAAACTGCTTCCAGCAACATTTTTGAGATTGTTGTTGATGGACTGCTGGATGTTGTTGGGGGAGGATCCAACACTCTGACTCCTCTAAGAAATATAGCACAATATAAAATATGATGCATTAATCTGGTGCACTTGGAGAGCAGATTGAAAAGGGGTTTGTGTCTATTAGGGCTGGGCAATATCAGGAAAACATACGATGTGCGATGACACATATTGCGATGACGATATGACCTGCGATTAATGTGTATATATATATATATTTTTTTTTTAATGAAATATCAAAGGGTACATATTAGCTACAGTACATTAAAGCATATATTTCTATTTTAATATTTACAGCCAACATAGACCACAAACATTTATTAGCCTATGCCCATTGAATAAAGAAATTGAACAGTTATTTGTATCCAACATGTGCTTTTATTTTTAACATATTGCATATTGCAATTGCACAAGGCTCAAATCTGACTGTTGGTAAATTCAAACAATTTCCAACACTAACTAAAAGATATCTGTGAGAAAACATCAATAAAATAAACATGGCAGGAGCGCTGACATGTAACCACATTCCCTGACGTGCTAAAGAGCCTCTCGGAGGGCGAACTTGTGGCTGGGGAGTCGCATTTGCTAAACTCACAGAAATGGACGGTTGCTGCAATCCTTTGCCATTATGCGGACTCAGTGTTGTCGGCTGTTTTGCGCCTTGGCTGTCTTTGAATTGTTTGTGCAGTTCTTTTTGGTGGTGTTTCAGGTGGTGATGGAGATTGGTCGTGTTTCCCCTCGTAGTTGCCACGACCGCCCCACATGTTTGACACAGTACCTGGGCTTGTACAACGTCGTCTCGTTTGAACCCAAAATAGCTCCAAATGAGTGAGGAGCTATTTTTTTTTCGCCACCTCATTTTCCTCACGCTCGCTAGTTTTCTCTGCGTCCTTGTCTTTAGCCATCATCCACATAACGCACCTGCCCTCGACTCCACTAGCTTGCTAGTGTCAGCTATCACCACACACGCCGTATGTAGCTGACACCACACCACCAATTAATGTCATGGGCCGAACGCACAGCTAATTTAACAATGTCGCATGTGATAGGTTTATTTTCGCAGCATGTGAAAATGAACTTCTCATCGTGGACACATGACTTTTGCGATGTGTTGCCCTAGTGTCTATTATAATATTTCAGAATATATAATAAGGCTATTAAAAGTGTTCCATGAAGAATTTGAAGCTCTTACAAAAAAATGTAATGCTTTTGTAAAAAACTTAGCACAATATAACCCAATTAGTAGATGCTGTAAAGAAGATATTTTATGTTACCTGACAGTTACCAAGTACTTAATTACCCTAATAAATGATGATAATTTCTGCCATACCTTTAGATGATTACCACGTCATAGTATTTATGTTTACATGCACCCTATATTTTGATTAAGGTTTAAAAGATTCATATTCTGGTTAAGGTAATGTGCCATATAATGTGTTTATATATGCCGCAGCTGTTCCAATATTCCTGTTTACATCTTATCTGGCATATTCCAAATAAACTATTCTTTGCACACAGGAAAAATCCCATACAATGAACCTGTGTCATTTCCAGTTCATTACTAAGCACTAAGCACTCATTAAACTTAAACGCGTTTGAAAGTGGTTGATTTCTCTTTCTATTGTTTTGTTGCCTGTATTTTGTCACATCTATAGCAACCAAATAAGCTATCAAGACTTCTTGCAAATGAAACAGACGTAAAGTAATATTCTGTTGAGGGGCATTATCTGATTGGTTTTACATCTCTAATGGTTATAAGATGTGAAGAAAAAAAAGGGTTTTGTCTCATCATGAGAAATATGCTGCCGTAGACAATGGTGGGCTGCTACTGTATACATTATTAATGGGAATTCCTATGTTGTTATCTTGCTGGGTGATGGACTATTTAATAGCTTCTGGTAAAGGGCCTGCTGAGACTTAGTGTGCCAAATAATGTGTGGCCAGAGAAGGCTGCACACTCTGCAATGATCCAGTTGTCTGTGGTGCCTCTGCTGCCTCAGGGGAGTTTCAAGCTATGAGGTGAGCCTGCAGATTTTTTTTATCATTTAGGAGTAAGAATGCTACCTTTCTCAAAGTCTGCGATGTAGAACTCTAAGAACTTTCAGATGCTGCTTTCCAGATGTTTTGGTCGCTTGACTGTCTACTCTGGATATTAACTGGTAGATCAGTGGGGCATGTAACAGGTTAAGCTGCCAATTTAGATCTACTGGATAACAAGGAAAAGTGCTTTAATTGATCTGATGTGCTTATGGAGCCTTTATTTTTGAAGAGGTCGTCATAGTTCTTGATTTCAATTTCATTTTTTCAATTTTTTTTCTCTTTTTATGCCTTGTTTGAACACATTTATGATTTTATAACATAAAGTGATGACATTGATATGTCTTGACACTTATACCATTTAGATGAAAATTGGTAAATGAAATTTATTTTGATGTGTTTTTATGCATATGTTGTTTTTTTTTAGGGGGTTTGGACTTCTGCCCTCCAGCTCTATCAATGGCCATTTTGCAATACATGCAGTTTAGAAATGAAATCCTCATGTATAGTTGGCTGGGTTTGGAAAATGTTAGAGTTGGGGGTTATATCTTTCCGTGTCTCTAAAAGAGACATCGCTCTTATCTGATTAAAGTGTCCATTGCACACAACTTTCAATATGGATGGTCCCAGTTGGAATCTACCCTCTCATCCTGTCAGAGCTAATGTCAGTGTCTGTCAGGAGGGCATTTACACGAACAGTCCGTACTCCTCCTCAAACTTTGCCATTCTCTAAATCTGCTGTTTGGGACCTGGGCCATCAACACCAACAACTACATGTCCTGAGATCACAGTTAATCCTCAAAGAGTTGAGTCATGGTAATGAAGTAGTAAGACGTAATGGAAGAGTTTAAAGACAGGTGGAAGACAATGCTAATGGGCAAAAAGTAAGATTATGATGTTGTATATATCTATTAATACTAGTGTATAGTGTTGTCACGATACTGGATTTCACATTTTGATACAATATTTTGAATGTTGATATTCAATTCGATTTTCAATACTATGCAACCACTCAGAATTTAGTGCAAAAATGTTTTTTTTATTTAAAGAAAAATAAAGAACTTTATCCTTGAGGTAGAGAACTTTTTCAGGTGGCAGGGCCCTGGGGGTAGATGAGATCTGCCCGAAGTTAGGGGTTTCACTTTTACCCAAAAATCATATTTGAAGTTAGTTTTTTAATCAATATGTACATTTGAATATTTATTGTTAACATTTTGACTGTTTACTGCCTTAAGTAAGACCTATATTGTATCAAATTTAAGTTGTATATGTTTTGTTCACCAGAGGGCAGTGTATCTGTCAACTTCAAAAAGCCAAGCACCGTTACGTTGCTACTCATGTGCAAATTAGAGCCATCAACACCTCCACGAGCGTCATGGTCCGTTTCCGTCAAAAAAGAACGGCGCTTCCACGGTCTGTAATTTGTTAACTGCTGGAAATTAGTTGGGATTTCTGGGCCTTTAAAGGAACCTCAATCACATTTTTCATGCGGTGAGAAGGCAGGCATAATGTTTTCAGAAGAAAAACACTGTTACAACTGTTTTTTTTTTTTAATTATTATTAAAAGTCAGACACAAACAGGCTTATGCTTTCGGTTTCATAAAAATAAAGAAAAATAAGCCAGTCAGGCTAAACTGAAAAGACAAAATAAATAAAGGTAGGCCTTTAAAACAAAAACATTCTTATCAGCCACTAATGGCCCATCAGCAAATTGTTTCGCTCAAACAAAGATCTGGTTGGCTGCAGTTTATCTGGCTGCAGACTTTTCACAAGGTGATTCACATTTTCTAGCTCTTGAGAAGAGTGATGCCTTGTGGCTGTGTTCCCCACAATGGAAAACACTTGTTCGGCCCTCACAGATGTCCCGCATATTGCCAGGTAGGCAGGTGCCAGTTGGGCGAGATGGGAGTACTTAAGGCTTCTCTCCTTCCACCAGGACAGCAGGTTGCTGCCAGACGGGATTGGGGGCACACTGTCATAGGCTAACGTTTGTCTTTGAACACATCTTCATTCGGTCTGACAGTTAAAAATAAATTGGTTTTGTTAATATATTGTCTAGGCTAGGTTTTAAATTGCACTTGTTATTTTTCCAATTTAGGATTTTTTGCAAGTTCGAATTGATATGAAAGGCACTTGATAATTTAAATGTTTTTGTATTAATTCGTATTGGCATTGCACCAAGAGCATTCTTTTCCTTGCATTGCTGTAGCTCCTTAGTCTTGTCGTTCTCATCTTAGCTTTCTGCTTCACCTGTCTCCTCCCAAAGCTCTGCAAGCTCCCTCTGAACCTTATCTCACAATACCTGCAGCAACTCTTGTTCCAAATAAACCAGCTGGTGAAAACGCAGGTCGAGGTAGTTGGCTGTGGTTAATAGCAAGAATGCATCTTTGTCAGGGCCATATTCCGCCCTCAGATCAGTTGACATCCTTTTTTTTTTTTTTTTTTTTTAATCTCTTTCAGTCCTTCTGGGTCATTGGTGGAGGGCTTGAATTGTGTCAGAAGCACATACGGCAGGGGGAGGACTACTGACACTGTTGAATAGACTTCTGTTGACAGTGCTTTGGTGGTTACCTTGACCGGCTTCAGCATGTCTTTCCTCTGCGGGACAATCACATTTAAATATAAACTTATCCTAGCACTTCTGACGTTAGTTAGTCAACATGCTATAGGCTACTGCTAGCTAGTAAGCGCAACAGGCTATGTGCCACTGTGAACACTGTTGAACAAAAGCTTGAAACCTGCTCCCGTATATCAGGTTAATGGGCCTCATATCTTCGTAAACAAACCGTGTCAGCAAATCAGTTGCTCTATTTTGACTGGCATAGGGGAGGCCTCGTGAAGGAGATACCATGGTGTCTCTTCTGGCCCGCCTTGGCCCTGATTCCTCCCCCTTCACCTCTTCCATCTTGCTGTGATGTAGTGTCGACAGGTGGGCTCTGAAGTTGCTGGTCGTCCCGTGGTATGTGAGTTTGGTCCTATATATTTTACATACATCCTTACCATTGATTTTCCCCTGTATCTTTGGGAACCCTAAGTAGTGCCACACATTGCTTTTAAAATTATCAGGCATGGAAATTTCAACCTCCCCATCTGGGGCTGTTGTCAAAGTTGACACAGCCATTGTTTTGGTATAAAATACACAATAGGTGCTAACCAGAACACTAACATCACCCACAGAAGCCCAGATGACCAATAATAGCCTTTCTAATGAGCTCGCGATTCACATCTTCACTAGGCGTGAAAAAGCCTTGACATTTGAATTGAAATCAATGTTCAAACAAACGCATTAATAAAAAATAACTTCAATGTAACAGGTTTGAATATTAAGGGCTGCCTATTCATTTGAATGTTATTTTTTTAATATTCTAATTATATTTGAATCACAAAGTTTGGAGTCAAATCCCTACCTGGAGTTCTGGATGCTGTAGGGCTGTCTAGATTGACACAACTCTGCAGCATCGCGTGGACATCAATACTTAGCAGTATTCTCTGTTATTCAGTCCATTTTCTTTCAGTTTTGACATCGAAATCTGATGTCATATTTGGATTTCTATTTTGGATTGTGTATTTTTTTTCTGTTTTATACAGTGTTTTAGATATTTTCTGTTCTGTCTATTTTTTCTGTTCTGTTTTCATCCTCTGAGGGTTTGACAGTAGGGTAGATTTTTTTTAGTTTTATTTATTTTATGATTTGCCTTCACCTGCACCCTTGCCCAGTGTTGCTCGATTTTGCTATGACATGTTGTTTTCCCCTATCTCTTAAGAGTAAGAGCCTTTGCTCCTCAGGGCTGGTTTTGTGTAGCCAGTGTTTTTTGTTTTGTTTGACGTTTTCTCTCGCCATCGTAGCCTGTATTTGTTATGTTATGTTATGTGTTAGGAAACCTACTGAGCATTTTATCAACAGTCCCATTTACTCTGAAGGCCTGTCTGCTTCATTCAGCATGCAGTCTTTTCTGTCATTACTGTCCTTAGATGTAGGAAGATGGATGAGGATGGTTATAAGAAATGGATAGTTTCAGGTGAAGTGAAGGGATCTGGTCTTCTCTTCTGATGAGTTGTCTGAGCCAACCTCTTTTCAGGTAATATCAGCAGCCTGCAGATGGTCAGTGGAGAAGTTTATGATGATGGGGCATGTTACACACCTGCATGTTTGCCGGGATCCCCTCAAGCATTCTTTTGAAGGCTGGGTCCTAGATGAAAGCAGCTTTGCAGAGGGATGGAAAATATCCGGTAAATTTCCTGAAGGTTTCCAGTATATTTCCATGGGAAGTTAAGAAGTTTAGAAGTATTCCAAATATATGCAGACTTTCTTTGAGAATTAGCTTGTATGAAATGTCTCCACACATCAGATGGTGCTCGTGACATTTCTCTGTAAGAGACAGTAACAAGAGTAAGAATGCTAATACACTGGCGAGAACAAATAAATGGTAAGCCTAGCTACACAACTGGAATGATCTTTAAATATTTAATATTCTAAATAATTTGATAAACATCTTACAGGAGGCAGAAAAATCAGCATCAGATTTAAAGTATAGGTAACATCTTGACAAATTCATTTACTATCCATGAGACAATTCCAGATGTAGCTTATTTGGTATTTGTTGTAGCTTTTTACTGTATGAATACATTTATATGTGATATCTGTTATTTAAACATTCCCAATTTTTTTTAATATATTACTATGAAATATCATCAGAACTTACCTCGCTTTGTGTTAATAGAAGTTAATAGAATAAGATAAATGAAAATAAAGATGTCAGAACAATATACTCAAGCCAACCTATGTACAATATATAAATAGTAAGTAAGTATGTATATGAGTGAATAGTGCAAATACAACCATGTCCGAGCGAGGTGGTGCAAATGTGCATAGAGGTGTTCTTAGTGCAGAGGTTCTTCTGACACTCTGTGACTGTTAAGAGTTCATCAGAGTGACAGCCTGGGGAAAGAAACTGTCCCCGTGTCGGCTAGTTTTGGCGAACAGTTCTCTGTAACGCCTACAAGAGGGAAGGATCTTGAACAGTCCGTGTCAGGAATGTGAGGGGTCTACAGGGATGTTGGCTGCCGGTTTCTTGACCCTGGACCGGTACAAGTCCTGGATGGAGGGAAGGTCAGCACTGATGATCCTCTCTGCAGACCTGATTGTCCGTTGCGGTCTGGACCTGTCCTTTTTGATGGCTGATCCAAACCAGATAGTGGTGGAGGTGCAGAGGACAGACTGGATAATGGCAGTGTAGAAGATGGTCAGCAGTTCCTGTGGTAGGTTAAACTTCCTGAGCTGTCGTAGGAAGTCCAACCTCTCCTTGGCCTTCTTCCGGACAGTGTCGATGTGGGAAGTCCATTTCAGGTCCCAAGAGAGAGGGCATCCAAGAAACCTGAAGGTATCCCCAGTAGACACTGTTGTTGAGGATGGTGAGAGGGGAGAGTGTCGGGGGGCTCCTCCTAAAGTCCACTGTCATCTCCACAGTCTTGAGCAGGTTTAGCTCCAGGTGGTTCTGACTATACCAGTGGACAAGCTGTTCCACCTCCCATCTGTAAGCAGACTCGTCACTGTCCCAGATCGGTCCAATGACAATGGTGTCGTCCGCAAACTTCAGGAGTTTCACAGAAGGGTCCCCTGATGTGCAGTCATTTGTGGAGAGGGAGAAGTGCAGTTAGAAGAGGACACACCCCTGGGGAGCGCCAGTGCTGATGGTCTGGATGTTCAACGTGATGCCGCCCAGCCTCACCTGCTGTTACTTGTCAGTCAGGAAGCTGGTAATCCTGGGAGAGGGTGTTGCAGATAGTCCCTTTGTTTGGGTGAGAGATGAGAATGGGGGGTTGTCAAACCTGCAGTAGAAGCCGCTCATATCGTTTGCCAATCTGGGGTTTTCCACTGGATGGGGGATGGACTCCTGTTGTTGGTGATGTGACTGACACAGGGTCGTTAGCTGAGGTGCTGTTTTGCAGCTCACTGTAGCTCTCTTAGCTACTTTTATCTACTTTATCAATTTGTCTCTGGCCTGCTTAAACAGGGCCCGGTCCCCACTTCTGTTGGCCACCTCCTTGTCCTGGCGCAGTTTCTTTAGGTTGGGAGTGCAGAAGGTCTTGGTCTGCACACACATGTTCTCACAAAAGCTGATGTAGGATGTCACAGTGTCAGTAAGTTCATTGAGGTCCGTGGCTGCAGCTTCAAAAACACTCCAGTCAGTAGAGTCAAAGCAGGCGCGTAACTCCAGCTTTGACTCCTCTGTCCATTTTCTCACAGTCCTTACAATAGGCTTAGAAGTTTTTAATTTCTGCCTGCAGGTCGGGATGAGATGGAGCAGACTGTGGTCAGAGAGTCCTAAAGCTGCACAGGGATAGCACGATAAGCATCCTTGAACACTGTTTTTCCGTACATTCCCATTAATTCCCATAATTTCCAGTGAAAAGTTTCGAAGTTTGACAATTCCCAGAATTTTGCAAGCCTAATTCTGACACACATCTGTTCAAACGGCTGAACAGTTTATTGATTTGTGATTGAAACTGCAATTTGAAACAACAAAATAAGCTAATTACAACTGCTGTGATTAATTATGTTATGTAAATATACAGAGTGTTGCATCCACCTGAGGGTTTTTCTTTACATGACAGTCAGGTTAACTAATCAGATGTGTGTGCTCCTCGTGCATTAGTCATTGCTGTTCAATCAGAAGTGACCCCAGGCCACTGCTTATACACCCATCAACAACAATGCACCAATTGGTGTCTAGTCTGCCAGAAACAGAAGAGGAAGACACGTTTTCCAAGCCTACAATTTAGCTTGCAAATAATAGGCACATAACTTCCCACAAAATCATCTTCCGTTGGTCATTCTACGGAGTTTTGTGGAGGAAGCACCTTCTGTCCCACACGTGCATAAGACTCCTTGGTCCGTGTTTCAAGACGGGTTTTATGACTGTCAGTCTGATTTTTTTTTATATATATATATATCTTCATTCTCCTGACTAGTCTAACCATCTGGTAGGTCAATTTTTTGGGCTGAAGGGCCACTTGCGGTCCGGCTTTTGCCAACCACTGCACTACACAATGGCTATTCACCAGTTACTTGCTTTATTAAACCATCACTTTAACAAACCAAGGAGTCTGTTTCTCTGTGTGATTTTTGATAATCCAGCTCTGAGTAATCCCCTCTGCTCCATGCAGCCAGCAGCAGGGGGTGGATCTTAAGGACTCTGCTACCTTGCTGCAGCATGCAGGAAGAGAGCAGACATGTGTCCAAGGAAAATGCCCAAATTGAGATAAGTATACTGTGAAAAAAACACATTAAATTGGCTACAGCAGCTGCTCAGGAGATGTCCTGGTATATTGTTGAGTGTAAGTCACCTGCATTTAGGAACTGCATGTAGGAATCAAAATGATCAGGTAGATTTGTGCTGTAAAGGAACTGATAGCTGTTTGCATCTTGTGCGCTGTGACCATCGTAACTATGAAGCACAAAAGGAAGACAATCTAAGAGCCCAATATGATCAATCCATTCAAAGAATAAGTGAACGTGAAGCTTGGACCTCTCCTTGTATAAATGGCACGAAGCTTGTGGCATGCAAAATGAAGACAAACTCACAAATCCAGTTTGTTTTATTTATTATTTTTTATGTTGTTTTACATTCTACCTGTTTCTATTTTTAATGTTTTGCTATCAAAAAAAGTGATCAAAACTTTCTTAAAACTTAATCATAAATTCTAATCCTGTCTTTACAATACAGAGCATATAATAGTTTGATGGTGTCATGTGAATATACATCACATTTTAAAGTTATTACACTGTGAATATTGATTTGAAGTTGGGGAAGGGGAGATTACAAATCCAATCACAATTACAATATCAATCAGAAAAATCACAATTAAATTTTTTCCAAATCGTTCAGTCCCATCTGGCAATACAGAGACTGACACAAGAGCTCTTTTTTTAAATTAATATTGTTGATATCATGTTAAAGGTTACATCATGAGGCTGTAGTCAGCCATACAACACTTTGATACACTAATACTTTAAATTTAAATGTATTCCAAATCATTTATTTCAGCTGGATGATGATGATCCACTGAAGTGTGTTTGTTATAGATTGTCCTGCTGTGCCACTGTCATTACATTTGAGTTCTACCTTTTAGTTGTGGCAGTAAAATGGTATCTAACATTTAGAGAATCGATTTTGATGTTTTGGGCACCAAGTCTTCCTCGAGTGCATATTTTCCCTCACCTCTAGTAGAACCGCTGTGTTCTTGATTCACTGCCTGATCAGTGAAGTGTTTCATGTTAGGTTATGGTGGTTTTGTGGTCCAGTTCAAATAATGCAGTTGAATCTGGATCAGTACGTGGATCTTCATTGCCCACCATCATTCTGATATCCAATCTGCAAATAAGGTTACTGTCAGCACCTGATTCTGATATACTGTGTCCAATATCCCATCATTCATAATGTCGGTCTTTGAAATGAAGTTAAATGTTCAACAGGGATGCCCGTTGTTGCTGATTTACTTGCAGGGTATGTAATTTATTTTTTTTAAAGGGTGAACTTGAAGAGTCTGCTCCCAGCTGTGAAGCAGGCATACCACCACCTACTGTTCAGTAGGTGAATATAAATCAGTTCTTTCCTGTTTATGTCTACAGTACTGGTGGCAGTACTCCAATTTAATAACCTATTTTAGCCATAATTATACCTCAACTGCAACAGAGAATGTAAATGGACTGGCTGTAGTATTTCAAGACATTGACTATTGTGATTCATATTTTATACAGGCACAGTACTGGTTTTCCAATATATGTGGCCTGTTAGGACAATATCTATCCTCATGATTAAAAAGAGTAGAATTTTTTCTCTCAGTATGTACAAAAATTAGGCTTCTTTTTTTAACATGGCCATCATCTCTTTCATCCACTTCATCCTTTTTTTTTTGCACTTCATATCCTCATCACACATTGAAATGTGTTTCTGTCTGTCTCCTCCCTTCTGGCTCTTGTCCCCCATGCTCTACAATTTTAAATCCAGGTCTACTGTAAGTTCTGGCTGTTTAGGTATTATGCAGATGTGTTAGTGCTCCTGTTTCCATTCAGAGAAAACAGGAATTTCCTATAGATCTGATGTCTCTAGAAAACTGACTGTTTTGAAGAACCAGCCTCCACCTGGCCTGAGTTCCTTTGCCACACTGCTCTGACTGTTGTTTAAAATTTGTATAATCCCCTTATTATTAATTTACCCCACAAATGTCCTTCATAAGTAGAATGTTATTTCCTTAAAAAGCAGAAGGTCTGGAGCCATTTTCTTTTCTGGAACCCTGCAACTAAATTTATACACTGATGCGGATGTGTTATAGGACAACTTAGGAGTGAAGAAATTCAAGGTACCTCCCTATTCGATTAGATAAGAGAGCTACAACGCAATGACAAAATGATTACTGATGCATCTCGTTCTTTATCATTTCTATTTCACAGTGTGACTTCATGACCATCTCTGTCCCATTTCAATGCAGTGCATTATGGGTTGATAAAGCTGTCAAAAATATCTAACGTTACTGCATCAGCTGTTTCTCACCTTACATGCCTTTAGAAATGTACTTTAGTCGACTGTCTCTCTGAAAATGCCCTGTTGGTTGAAAACACAACCATTTGTTCTTCCTCCACCTTTGCATGGGAACATGAAATGCAGATTCTTGTGTTCTTTGTTTTCTGAAAGTATTTTCCTTAGACCCAACTTACACAGTGTGACTTTTTCCTATAGGTCAGTTTTCCTTTAACCTTGTAAAAGCCAAGATGCTTTGAACGCTTGTGTTTATGCATTAGTGCTCACACTCAGCCATGATTATCCAGTAAAATTTGTTTGTTTAGTAGTTTTTCCTGGTCTTCCACTGCCATTGCATTTATGCTCTACCTTTTAGTTTTGGTAATAAAATGGTTTCTAACATTTAGAGCATTGATTTCAAAGTTTTGGACATCAAGTCTTGCTTGAGCGCATCTTAACTCTCACCTCTAGTAGAAATACTGTGATTGTAACACACTGCCTGATATGTGAGATGTAGGTAGCACCTTACAGTACTATAAGTTTTCAGATAAATACCAAAGTGAATAATCAAGATAAGTGTTTTGTTTCTTTTTTTTGCCTTTTGCAAAGTGGTATTGATGCCCCAATTAAAACACCAAATAAAATGTTTTACCTTATAAGTGTAGCACCACAATACTAGTTTAATGATCAATGGGAATGATTCCAATCACTCTCCAAAGAATATCTGTTGGTGGTTTGTTGGTATCAGCTCTGTGTTTGATATAGTTCAACTGTCTCTTGGCAACAGTTATGTCAGTTGATTGAGTTGCATCAAAGCTTTCCTCTCCACCTGGTTGATAAATGCGGTGTTTTCATCTCTGTGGCTGTTGTGTGCCAGGCAACAGTCATACACTGGGATGACCTCTCTGCCCAAACCCTGCTTTGCATGTCTGCTTAACTTGCAGTCCATGATGTGAATAATATATATATATTTTTCATATCAAGCTAATGCTTGTTTTCATGTACATGGACACTGCATTGTATTGTATTGTATGACAAACACATATAATTTAGGGGGATCTTACTGGAACTTTAGTGCCACAAAAAGGAAATTCTGGCTTTAATTTAAAAAAAAATTAAGATTAATGAATTCTCTTTTTGGAACAATATTGCTCAACTTAACCTCTGGAAGGGCTTTTTTAATGTTGGACTCATTTTCAGCATTATGTGAGGGATACTGTACTTAAATGGCTTTTCATGATTCACCTTTTAAAAAAAAAATCCTTAATTTCTCTCCGTGGACCCAGTTCTCCTGTGTCTTACACCAGCCAACGTTGAAGTGTCGGTCTCTTTAAGCCCTGCTGTTGTGCTTGGAGCAGATGATTGTATAAAGACTCGGCCCTGTTTTAAGCATGATGGAAGTTGGCGCTCAGTCAAGCACAAGCGTCATTGCTATTTTCAAGCCGGTGCAAATTATGTATTCATGCCAAGTACCCTCACCCTTAAACTAGCAAATGAACTTGGGCTTTGTCTGTGCCAGCAGGTGCTTAAGTATGTTAACAAGGTCTGGTCTGGTGCAACTGTGGGATATTGCTGTTTTGGGATGCCAGAAAACATTTGCGCCAGAGACCTAGAAGGGCCAAGATGGTCTTTGGTCAATCGTTTTATTTGTAAAGAGCTATTTAAAGGGCACATCAGTCAGACAAGCAGATGCATAGTATTGCAATGCAGTTCTGTTAATTTCCAAAAATGTGAAAACTCTAGCTGCCACCATCCCAGCCCTGTTTCACCTCTGATGGCTTTGATGGATGTAATCACCGGTCACGCTTGCATGCCTTCACCTGGGGCACAAGGAGGTTTGGTTTCTCCAGATGAGAAGCACTCACTTCTTTTGAGTTTAAATGCTTGCACCCCTGGAATAACATCATACTGAGTCCTGGTGTAACATGGGCTTTCAAGAGAATGACACATGGCACTCTGGTTAGTTTGAGCAATGTCACACCCCAAACACATGCATGAATAATTCAGTGTCAAATGACAGCCTCTTTGCACCATGGTTTATGTTCTGATTGCATACCTTCTAAATACTAAAATGAGGCTGAACACGCCCTGAATGTATGACACACACAGTGCCATCTGCCAACCACCTGACACCACAGGATGCTGAAATCCGGCCCTGTTTGTTACTTGGTGTCAACCTGACACAAAAATAGAAATATGTTGGACTCTTTTGACTGAATGACTTATCCACATTTAGTTATTATTTGGTCATGTTAACTATCTTAACATCTGAGAATGTCATACAGAACCTGCAAGCTGTGATTGATCAGCTACTGTTTATCTGTCAATATATTTTTAATATCTGGTGAGGACATGATGGTTATCATGATGAAAACTTATTTTTAAGTTTTGTGAACCCATCTTCCCTCCATCCTTGCCCCTGAAATCATTTAAGCCACAAATATTCTCCTTGCTGGGATCATCATTTCATGCAGTTAACAAATAATGAACAAAATCTGTTTATCTTAGCAAAAACTTAAACTTCATTCAATTTTTAGATCAACATAAATGTAGTCATTGTGATACTTTGTTGTTTTATTGTTGGTTTTAAATTTTAGCCTTCTGAGATTTACCCTTCTCACTATACCATTTTTATCTTGCAGCACATACCTCTATCTATTGAATTCAGCAGCAAAGTAATCTTACTTTGGTTTTTTTCCATATTCCCAAATATTTCATATTACTGCAGCACAGTATAAGGGTTTTGAGAGGTTTTGCAAATATCTCCTGCATAAATCTGCTCTGCTCTGACACTGATTTAGCCCTGACATCTCATTCACGCCTGTATCCTTCTTTGGTTGTTGGCAATTATTTTATGAATGTGCCTGTTAGCTGTTTCAGGATGGATGAAATGCCCCAGCTTATCATGATAAAGGAAGGCAAACAAAAATTAAATTTACTGTCTGTGTTTTTTTTAATCATCCCCTACATCACTTCCCTCTAGGTATTCAAGCTGAAAGCGGTCCAGCTAGCTGAGAAGCTGCTTCCTGCCTTCAACACCCCCACTGGAATCCCCTGGGCCATGGTCAACCTGAAGAGGTAAGTAAAAACCGTCACCTTCCACCTGTAGCTAATCTCTAACAACAAAAACGTGAAATGTGTCATGCCTTCATCTGTGCCTCTCTTGAGTTTTCAACCAGTTTTTTCACCTGTTAAAAAGGTTTGTTTTTTTTTTGTTTTGTTTTTTTGAAGTAACATTTTTCCTCACCTGGGTCAGGGGTCAGCCCTTCCAGGAAAACTGTCGTGGGGGTATTTTGGCTTTATAAATAAATATGCATTGAGAAATGCAATTGTTTTAACTGTTGCTGGTATCTTCTGCTGGCATCTTTTATTTTCTTCCATCCTGCGCTTGTCCACTTAAAAGACATCTGGTCTGCCATCTGCTTGAAACCATGTGAACACAGATTTAACATGGCTGGCCCCATACTAGAGGATATTATGGCTAAATCTGGGCATGGTTCTCCGCTCCTGACAATTGAGCAGACATTCCCAATTCCAGGCTAGTCAGAACTCTTAATCTGTCCAAGTGATTGTGTAGTGTGAAATGTAAACAGACATAATCTTAATGTCACTAACTCAATCATAGCCAGAATTCTGAATTACATCCTGTAATGTGAAATAAACTGAGACGAAAACCTACAATAACCAGTGAGAGACGGGTTACTCACTATGGAGGAATTCTGTGTGATGAAGGAATTCATCACACACAAGAAGCAGGCTGAGGACTCAGAGATGGCTTACACTGGACGTCTTTACTGGACGTCCACAACAGATGTACCAGGTTCGCTGTGAAATATGTTAGGTTGAGTCAACTCCCCCAGAACATCTGTGTCAGACCTCCCACAAACAGTCATGCTTATAATGCCAGGCATTACCCAGTACAACTGAATTAGAACTTTCTGCACAGATGTAATCTTCACGTCGTCTAAACACAGCTAGACATCTAGGCAATGCTGGTGCCATGAGTGTCAGCTTTACTATCAGTAAGTGTTCTGATTACAAATTTATGATTATGAAAGGCACCACAGGTTCACCCCTGACCCATGTCAAGCCCCTGGTGTCAGACACAAGAAAGTTCAAACAGTTTGAAAAGTTCAAACAGAGGATACCAGATAAAATTCTGTCTTACTCACCGAAGAAAGAAGCTTGTAGTAGGAGCTAGCATATACACTGTACACTTGGACTAATTTCAGGCAGAGATCCGGTGTTGACTAGGACTTCAGGTCAGTAGGTTCCTTGAATCAACGACGATGTATTTTTTTTTCTTCAAGCCAGTCAAAGCACTGAAAGGCAGTAGTAAGCCAGAGGGGCAAGTGCTGGGTAAGACTTGCATTGTGTCCTGCATCATTCTTCTGCACCAGTTGAGGCTGGCTTTGAACTTACCAGTTTCTACGCTCAGCTCTTTGGTGTTCTCCAAGGCCTTCAGCTGGTTGATGGCTGTGGTTATGGGCAGCCCTTCATTTCTCTTGGAAACCGTATACTGACACACTGGCCTGTCAGTCTCTTGGAAGTAGCCCATTTACTGACTATAGGCATTTTTAATACAGTCATTTGGTGATTAACTTGCCTGACTTTTAAGCCACACTTTCAGGACAGTTTTGCTCTGACATGCAGCCTCCTGGCACTGTAAGATAGTTAGAGGAACGGGTCACTTCAGTCGTGGGGGCATGCTTGTATTGTATAAAAGTGTATAAGTATTTGGTTCAAATATTGTTTTGGATGTATTTCTCATGTAAAAATCTTGATCTTATGATGAAATGGCCCTATTTATTCCAGAAGTAATTTCAAGAAAATAGTACTGTCTTATATATTGAACAACATGGAGCATTTTGTTATTTGATAGAAGGCAAAGCTTCTAAAATGGTATCCATTAAACATCTTCAAATGGGGTATATCACAAAGACTTGGCATGTTCCAACACATGCACTGCTTATCCACACACAGGTGTTTTTCACTTATTTTATCTGGGTAGACATTCTTTTAGGTATCAGAGTTCTAAAGCTTTGCTGTTGGGATACTGTATGATTTCATCCCTCCCATATAAACATAGTTAGTGGGTTGTTTGTGGGTTGTTTTTTTTCCTAATGATTTGCTCAATTAGCTTTTGTTCATGCAGTGGCCTTATTTTCTGTCGCACAGCCACTCTCTCTCCTCGTACCTCTGCCAGCACAAAATATTAAAATTACAATCTAGTAATGTTCCATGCATTCATACTAAATTGAGACTGTTTCAAATGTGTCCTGTGTCACATATGTTGGTCGTGTGTACACAGCTGCAGTCAATCGAAGACCAGCCTCACCAAGTTTCAAAATCCTGTTAGTTTATTTACCTAGATTTCTTTTATTTAATTTATTCAGAAATGTCTAATTTCTCATAAAATGATGAACACTTATTTTCCATAAAAAATTCCATCAGACTCTTCAATACAGTGTAATGGGCTCTGGACGGACTTGGATCTAAACTGCAAATTGACCGGTTGACTGATAGTGTGAATGCTGTACATTCTCATCACCCAGATCCAAATCTTGATTTTTACTTTCTTAACCATCTCTCCAAAACACTGTTCCTCTCCTCCAGCGGTGTTGGTCGTAACTGGGGTTGGGCGTCCGCTGGCAGCAGCATCCTGGCTGAGTTTGGTACACTTCACATGGAGTTTGTTCACCTCACCTACTTGACAGGGAATCCCACCTACTATCAGAAGGTAGTTTTCTGAATGAATATTGTCTCTGTGTGTTGTATCTGTATATGCTTACATTTGCCTACTCATATTCTGCGTCGTTTGTTTGTGCTTAACTTTGCCCATTTATTGTCTTTGTGTTATGTCTGTATATAATGAGGTTTGGCTACTTGCGCACATCTGTAGGTTTTATCTGTTTTGTTAACGTAGTGTTTAGAAGTTATTTTTTTCTGAAATTGAGTATAAGAAAAAAATCCCACAGTTTCATTCTGGAATTTTTTTTTCTGTGGAGTGACTTTACTTTTAATTGTAATTAGAGTTGCGTCTACATTCAACCATAAAAAGTTGATATTGTGTATTTTTAAAGATGACAGACCGACAAACAATGGACAGAAATGAGCCCTGTGAGTAATAAGACCATAATGATTGCATTAAGTGAACCATTTAAATTGCAAAGTAGACACAGAAGAATTATTGTAATTAACACCAATAACAAAGGTGCCTTATGAAAGGGAAGGATACGTTTAATTTGCAGTGTGATGCATGTATTGAGTAAATGTTTATACCAGGGGGAGCACAAATACATCAGAAAAAATATTTTAAACGTGAAAGAGCTAATGTAAGTTTGAGATCAGGGTTTTAGTTAATACTTCAGGTTTCAATTGCAGAAAAACCAAAGATTAGCATTAGCATGCATTAGGGAAAAATTAGCATTCTCATACTAATGCTCAGGGTACATCTCAATGTTGTGGCTAATTGCTTTGCATGTGTGAAATACACATTTTGGACACACCATCTCATTAAATGTTTTTTCTCTACTTTAATGACTATTAACATCGTAGATTCTCACTCAAGGCATCAAATTATGTAGTAAGCAAAACAGTGTGAAATAACTCAAAACATGTTTTGTATTTTAGATTCTTCAAAAATAGCCAGCCTTTGCTTTGATTACTGTTTTGCAGACTCTTGGCATTCTCTCAATGAGCTTCATGAGGTAGTCACCTGAAATTGTTTTCCAACAGTCTTGAAGGAGTTCCCAGAGATGCTGAGCACTTGTTTGCCCTTTTGCCTTCACTCTGTGGTCTCTCTCATCCACAACCATCTTGATTGAGTTTAGGTCAGGTGACTGTGGAGGCCAGGTCATCTGGTGCAGCCCTCCATCACTCTCCTTCTTGGTCAAATAGCACTTACACAGGTTAGAGGTGTGTTTGGGGTCTTTGTCCTGTTGAAAAATAAATGATGCAACTAAATGCAAACCGGATGAGATGGCATGTCGCTGCAAGATGCTGTGGTTGCCATGGCGGTTCAGTGTGCCTTCAATTTAGAATAAATCCCAATCCCAAAAGCTTCACCAGCAAAGCACCCCCACACCATCATACCTCCCCCTCCATGCGTTCATTCATAGTTTGATGCCTTCATTGAGTATTTACTATGGAAACTGAAATGAAAATGAAGAAAAACCATTAAATGTAAAGGTGTGTTCAAACTTTAAACTGGTAGTGTGTGTGAGTGTGTGTATGTGTGTATATATATATATATACACACACACACACACACACCCTGAATAATGTAGACTTGCCCCTCTAAGCCTCCTGTACACAAAAGAGGAGGACCTGCCCCCATCATTGATGAGGCTACATAATACATGCTGGCTCAGTCAGGATCCACATGATGGGGAGAGAGCCTTTTCAGTTCTCAGCTGACGGTGTTTCCACTGACTCACATCGGCTTGGGTCAGTACAGCTCAGTACGGGTGCGTTTCCACTACCACAGGGTACCATTTCAGCGTGGGTGGACTCACCAGCCGAGAGTTCCCCAGCGTAATTTGTGTGTGACACAACAAGAACGGTGGATGACATGGAGGCAGTATTGCATAAACTAAAAGTAAGGGACGACAGACAGGCAAGGCTTCAAGCACCAAAACAGAACACCCAAGAAAAGTATAAGAGACTTTACCAAGCGATCGACCAGTATTCTGCCGAGGCCAAGATGATATGAAGTAGACGACGTAAACAGTTAAGTTACCTAATCAGCGCCTTGCAATGTGTTTACGTCACATTTTAGTCCCCGCTCGGCTCGCTTGGAACCCCAGCAGAGCAGGGAACAAAATGGTAACGGTTCAGACTGTGCTGTGGCCAGTGGAAATGGGGCCAAACCAACCTGACCCAAGCTGAAGTGAGCCAGTGGAAATGCGCCCTGAGATCCCAGACACAATGATGCAAACTGAATGATTTGGAAAGCAGATACATTTGTTTAAAAAAAAAAAAAAAAAAAAAAACAATAAAAATTGACATTTATTTCAACCATGAATCCTCATGTAATATTTTTTGTAGGACATTCCTGGTCTAAGGGAGTCCTGACTCCATCACTCCTTCGGTTTGGGGGTCCTTGGCATGAAAAAGGTTTAAGACCCCTTCACAAGAGGGAATAAGACACAACTAATTCAAACATTTACACAAAGTCTTAACATGGAAATACCAAACAGAGCTTAGACCTTTTGTCATTCAATCCAGAAATATCAAGGTATGTGTGAAACGTTGAATTTGAAATATGTTTTATGTTCATTGGAGGATTTCCATTTGAAACAATGGGACAAAATTTCAAAACACTTCCTGTTTGTCACAGAGGCTTAAACTCAGTGAATCAACTGTAATATTAATTTTTCACATGGACAACTACATTTTAAGCCATTCAGTGAATCTGCTGAAAATATTACTTGAAAGCAAACTGTGTGACTGTCAGTGAAAATAGCTAGATTGTGTGAACTCTAAGAGGTTTTCCTACATTTTTGTATTAAAAAAAAAAAACCTCTCCCAAAATTTTCAAAATAGAAACTGCAATTTTGTAAAAACCTTTGTACATCCTAAAATATGTCTCAAGACAAGAAAAGTTCCAAGTCTTGTCCCCCTTTTAAACTTTGAATGGCGCATCTATAAAAAAGTATGACTGATACTGTTGCTCCAAAAAGGAGTAAGTTTGACTGTTTTAATAAGTATTTCCAATTCATTTCTATTGCTTTTTTGTTTTGTCATGTTTTGTTTTGTTTTGTTTTACAGTATTGGGGGATTTTTGTTACAGTGGATACTTGATTTGCCACCAAAAGTAATAGTACACTCTTTCTGATGGAGACACACATTTTGAAGTTTGTATTGTTTGGTATTTCTCAAAGCTGCAGAAAGTGTTGCGCTCCCAAAAAAAAAACAAGTTAGAGCAATAACGTTGCACCTTATCACAGGCCGTTGATAATTAGCCAGCCTACTTCATAAGGGAGTACCTTGTATTTCTCTTGAAAGTTCTTTGTGTCTATTTCATCACAGGTGATGCACATCCGGAAGCTGCTAGCCAAAATGGACCGGCCAAATGGGCTATACCCAAACTATCTGAACCCCCGTACGGGCCGCTGGGGGCAACGTAAGTACTTATGATTTAAACTGATTCTTATCTTGGCCGGTTTCCAAATAAGTGTATGAGGCATCATGGTGCCATTAAATCACTACCTTGTTATATGTAGTGCAGTCAAATACATATAATCTTCCATTTTATAATTGATAAGGAAATTTAGAAAATTGAGCTTTTTCTGCAAGCAATTAAAAATTATTTCAATTTCATTTTTGAATTCAGTCCCTGAAGTTCTCATGAAAGAGCTTGCAGAATGTTGTGTGATTTAATATGTTTGTTTGATTTTTGTTTTTGATAAAAACAAGAAGCTGCGAAGGGACTTTTCATAGTTATGAATGTTTACAGGAGACTGGACTGCTAAACAATAACTTAAGCTACCAGTAATCATTGCCCTAGTGTACTGATTTCTACATGTTACACTAGTTTCTATATCCCTTTTCACATCTGGCAGAATGTGTAGTTGTATATAACAATTTGAAACATTTGGAAACACATTCACATTTTTTGGATGCAACATTATTGCACCCCTCAAAAGTAGGATGGGTCATAAACATTTCAAACTAATTTTCCATGAGAGATCCAAAGGCACCAGCAACACTTGTATTTAAACAAACAACTTTGTTGGACCCCTTCAACAGGGTCAAACTAATTTCCTAGGAGTTAACAAGTACCATAATTAAAATCGTCAAAACAGCCTTATGTGTATTGATGATGTATATAGATGACAGTCTGCATATGTTATGAATAAACTTAAATATTGGATTTCATGGGAATTCTAAAGGGGTGGAGAAAAGTCAGGTGTGGTCGAATTGCATTATTTTTTCATCACTGAATATTCAGATGTAACTGAAATTATTCTGGATCATTTATTTTATGCTGGCAGGTGTTAGCAATGTTGAATTGTTGTGCTTGTAATGGGAGCTCATAAACTAAATGCTGAAAAAAAGAAACGGAAGAAGATAACAAGAAGAACAGAGAAGGACAGATTCTCACTGAGAATAAATTGAAGGTGGTTGGAAGAAAGAAAAGGAAAACTGTATTCCCAGTACATTGATTGCATTTGGTGGCCTGTCCAAGGAAATTAACAGTTTAGAGACAGTCAAAAACACAATGACATATGTACTTGGAATTTATCTTTCAGTAATGTCTTTTTGACATACATATGCATCAAGAAACCATGCATACACAAAGGCCCTCATTTATCTAACAAGCGTGCAAACCAGCCCATGTATGAGCGGAGAAATCATCATACAACAGGACTCACGTGAGATTTACGAAACATGCATATAACACCAATCCCAGCATAAGAACTTCGACATGCTCACTGGGGCAATTGAGGATTGAACCAGCAACCCTTCGGTTGCGAGACGGTAGCTTTACCTCTGAGCCATGCTGCCCCCTGCAGCAATATCTGCAAGTTATAGTTCTTTGTAACATGATAATGCAGCAAAAGTCAACCAGAACTTCCACGCCTGGAAGTGTCTGTGTTTTTTTTGCTAAAATCAAAATATCTGTGGGTTACTGACTGTATGGCTGGATAGAGAACATGTGTATTATCCTAGATGTTGAGCTTGAAGGTTTGTAAATAGACAGTTTTGGACCATTTTTTTTTCAGTTGCCAGACATCAGTCACCTTAAGCGTGAATCTAAATACCCATAGCTGTCTCTTTCTGCATTCTAGAGTCATAAACAAATTCATGAAAATGCCCAAACAGATATTTGTGTTTACTTGAAAGGCAAAATACACTTGGATAAAGTACCACTTTCATGTCTGATAACAGCAGAGCTGTTTCTTCATTAGCTTACTACACACATTGCTTTTGGGCAGTACTTGAGAAGAAGTTAAGAGGGGCTCCAAATCATGACAGACAGACACTTTGATCACTTCTGTAACATGTTTTTGAATATGCACACATTTATAAAGCAGTAACAAAGGTCCACTAAGGCATTATCATGATACTATCATTATTCACAGCTTTAAAAGAAGCAAAAAAAGAAGTACAGTCAAAGTCTTCTCTGTTTGATATATTATTTTCATACTTTTAAATACCTGAAAGACTTAATTAAGAGGATAGACATCATCATTAAGACTCGGCTGTCATGACTGAAGAGAGGTCAGGCAAGAGGCAAGCGTCTTTCATGTTTGATTCATGTACACTCGTGCTTGATTACAAAGCAGCAGAAAAACACTGCCAAGTTTTTACTACTTTATCAGCTGCCGTGGCAGGTACTGTATTTTCCGGACTATAGAGCGCACCTCAATATAAGCCACACCCACTACGTTTTTTTTTTTAATTGGAAATGTACGTGTATAAGCCGCTGATATCTAGGCTGTGAAATGAGATATATATTGGATAGATAGATAGATTTACTGGTACACAGAAAGATTTCTTATTTGTTTATTTACATAACTGAACTGTTTAGTTTCCAAACGGTGCCTGTAACACAGCAGTAAAAGTGCCGATCAAACAAAACAGAAAATTTGCACACTGAACACACGTCGAACTGCTGTCACTTTTTCTTCATGCGCACTGGAACCATTAAAGTCGTTTCATCAACCCTGAACCCAGAAACCACCTGTCACTGTTCATCTTCCTCCTGCGCAGTGAAACCACTGAAGTCATCTTCTTCAGTGTCGGAGTTGAACAGCCTCAGAAGAGCTTAGTCACATACCGTTTCTTTGTCTATGTCAGTGTTGCTTTCCGTGTCACTGTCATCCCGGGGTAAAGCTGCCTCTGAAGCTGCGTTGCCCTCTTCACGCAGCAGTCCGGCCTTTCGGGAGCCGTTGGTGATGGTGGATTCCTTCACGCTGCTCCACGCTGTTAGGATCCACTGACAGACCTCAGAAAAGGATGCTTTTCGCATGCGGCCAGTTTTTGTGAAGGATTTGTCGCCACTGGTCATCCAAGCCTCCCATTCGCCCCAAAGTGCTGCTTTAAATGCTCGATTCACAGTGATGTCGAGGGGCTGCAGATACTTTGTTGTACCTCCAGGAATCATAGCTGGAATCGAGTTGGTTCTCTTGATGGCTGCTTTCACTGAATCGGTGATGTGGGCCCTCATACTGTCCAAAACAAGCAGCGCTTTTTTCAGGTGAAAAAATCCTCCCTGGGGCTTCCCGTAGCACTCCGTTAACCAGTCTTTCATTAGTCTCTCTAGTATCCATCCTTTCTGGTTGACTTTAACCACAATGACCTTCGGGAGTTGGTCTTTCAGCAAAGTTTGGCGCTTAAAAATCACCATCGGGGGAAGTTTTTTCCAGATGCGGTGCAGCCCAGGACACAGGTGAAATGTGTCCTCTCGTGTCTAGTGGTTTTCACCATAATGGATGATGCACCTGTCTTGTTTACAGTCCTGGTCAGAGGCAGGTCAAACGTCAAAGGCACTTTGGCTTTGAGTGGGATCTGCACAGTGGATACACCTCCGCCGCCTGCTCTCTGAGTGTTAACCCAGTCCTCAAGGATATTTTTGAGTTCGGGCCACCTGCTTTTATGTCCTCGGAAAGCCTTTCTTGTCTTTTGGCATTGAATGAGTTCTTCCCGCTGCCGTCTCCAGCACCGCACCATGGATTCATTCACGCCAAGCTTACGCTAAGCAGCTCTATTCCCTTCCAGTACAGCCAGATCAATGGCCTTCAACTTAAAAGCGGCATCATATGAACTTCTTCTTGTGCTTTCCATGATGAGGGGGTGAGGATTAGAGTAGAGTGTGAGGGTTTGAAAATAATTTCTCCGTTGTACCTGCAGCTGGTATGTGCTTCTTGCTAAATAAAAATTAGTGCTTTCTTCTTTGCACTTAAACTTCCCGCCAGTCTCATTTTTGCACTTCCCGCTAAAGCACCCCCTGGCGGGTGAAGAAAAATCCACAGAAAAGCCGCACCTTTGCATAAGCCGCATGGTTCAAAGCGTGGGGAAAAAGTAGCGGCTTATAGTCCGGATGATACGGTAATCAACTATCATTTTGAGTGGTTGTTGAATGTGGACTAAGGATTCTGTTTTAAGGGTAAAGCAAACTTTGACAGACAAGCTGAAAAGATCCACCTATTCATTTATTTATTTATTTATTCATTGCATCTTTGAAAGAGCTGGGTTTTATAATATTTTGATTCTGGGTATTTTTAGATGGTTCAAAATATGATATCAGTGTGTATTTGAAAGAGTTATGATGGGTTCAAGTGTATGTCTGGAGCATATATTACTGTGTTTCTCTCATGTTGTGGAGTTGTGTTAGCCTGCCGTAGTAAATCAGACTAATGAGATATGAAGCTGAGCTCTCTTGTCTTAATGAAGTCCTGCTGTGACTGACACCCTCATAACAACACCTTCCTCTGACTTACTAAAAAATTGTGCTGCCTATAAACACACACATAGCAGCCTGTCAGACTCTTGTTTCTTCATTACTAAATTTCCTAATAGCAAATTAATAATAGAACTGTAAACTGCAGTGGATTTCTCCTAATGTTTAACCTGGGGAATCAAACATTGGTGATACTCATTTCACTACACAACAGCACACTTCTTAGTTCAAAGCAGATTCTGCAGCAGAAAAAAAGTCAGAATTTGTCATTGTTAAAAGTATTTTCAGTGGCTGTTGAACAGAGGTTTTTTTTCATAATTTTTCAAATGTTCATGTTAACTTTATCTGTGTTGGAGGGGCTGTATTTGTTGTCATTTTGACAACAGTAATAATTTCTGTGTCAAATTCAGCAATCGTAGCTGCATAAATCTCAACCACGCTGATTTATTGTCTAGTCGTCTGCCGCCACTTTTTTGGCATTGGAGCATGATATTGTAATTTTGACTTCCACAGACAAAACCCCGACAGGCTTTTTTAAATAGGAAAACAATCATCAGTGATTGAAAAAGCAGTTGAAAAGCTGTAAATGCCATTTTTCTTTTGTTGTCAGTGGCATAAACACCTCCTTTATCAACCTGAATCCACCATCAATCATACATTTATTTGTATTTGCAATATACTAATTGGTTTTACGTCATCATCTACAAATACAAACATTTTGTATTCGCAAAAGCAGGAACACATGCAAACATGTATAAAATACAATTGAAAACGGCGTTTTTGACTGTGTTTGTGAGTAGAACTTAAATGCATTCCTTCACTGAACAAAAAAGGGCACATCAAAACTTGACTGAGTGGATGTAGTTGTTGAGGTCAAATACAGTTAATAATGTGGCCCTCAAAAACCCCCCAGTGAAAATAAAGTATGCTAAAAGGTCCACTCTGTTCCTCGTAATTCCCATTAAACCCACCTCTTTTGAATAAAAGGGAAATTCACAAATTTTAACAGCTGAAATTTCTGTAGTTTCTGAAAATCTGCCGTAAGATATCCACCCCTTTGCAATCCTATTGAGCACACATTATACATCGTCGTTGTCTACCGCTTATCCCTTACTAGTAAGGGTCGCGGGGGGGGGGGGGGGGCTGGAGCCTATCCCAGCATCTATGGGCGAGAGGCGGGGTTTACCCTGGGCAGGTCGCCAGTCCATCGCAGGGCCAACATACAGAGAAGAACAACCATCCACACTCACATTCATACCTACGGTCAATTTAGAGTATCCAATCAGCCTAGTCCCCAAATTGCATGTCTTTGGATAGTGGGAGGAAGCCGGAGTACCCGGAGAGAACCCACGCAGGCACGGGGAGAACATGCAGACTCCACACAGAAAGATCCCACGCCTGAGCCGGGACTCGAACCCGAAACCTTCTTGCTGTGAGGCCACAGTGCTAACCACTGCACCACCGTGCAGCCCGAGCACACATTATCTATATACCAAATAGATAAATGTGACATCATTATAGGATTTCAAAATTTGTCTACTTAAGGGTTGGTTTGTGTTGCACGAAGCAACAGTCACACAGAAAACTACAGGATTTTATTGTTATGTGCATGAACTATGTTGTAGCAGCATATGTCTTGACGTGTGTCTATTAGAAGCTTTGCGAAAATGTCTCGTTGGGTGCAAGCGCCTTTGTGTCTCCAGTTTAATGTGTTTGAAGCTGCTCCTCAGTAGACCTTGTCTTTGATTGACAGGCACTCCCTCCATGGCCCCCAAACCTTTGATTGGCAGGAAAATGATGAAGTGCAGAGGAGTTGGTTCAGTGTGTGTGGATGGATGCTAAGTTTAAAGAGGGTGGGAGGTGGTTGTGAAACAAGGCAAGGTGGCCGGAAAAAAGGGACGATCTAAGAGGGAGCTAACAGAAATTTTAAGCTTTGATTTTTATTTTTATCTACATTTTCTAATTTTTCCACTTTGGGACTGCATGAATCAAGTGGTTTGCATTTCATTGGCTTTCAGGGGTGATGTTTGACATTGAAAAGTAATAGTAAGATAGTTGATTGAAGAAGAATTGTGATTAATCTAGCCCAGACTCCCTGTAGAAAATCAATGATTTTACTGAAAGCGTTTTAACCTGCACCTGTCCAGCATCGGGTTGAGAAATAATAACATTTTACTGATGCCAACACCATTTCTAAATTTTACCTCAATTATGATTAATGAACAATTATTTTATGTGACTGTCCTTATAGTTGTCTGACAAGCTCTGTATTGACGGTATGCTGAATTATCAAGGCAGAGCAGAAATCAAAATACCCCCTATGAGCAAGAGTCAATGAGAGTTATCTAAATGCAGTTTTTTGATACATTTTTTGCTGAACTAGCTAACCCTAGCTGATTTAGGGCTGGAGAATTTGTGATTTTGACCAATATTTCAAAAGTGATACGATTTACAGTATTTGACGGAAACATCATACGGTTTCATTTATTCACATGTTAATTGAAAGTAATATTGAAATTGTATTGTTGTTGTTGTTGTTTTTATTTCCAGTAATAATTTCACCTTTTATTTGGTCTTCTGCAAAAAATTAATAATGAATCTTTAATTCCATGATTCACATTATAGACCCAATGACCACCCATCTGGTGCTTTACAAGGTTTTACCAAGTCTTGTTCTATTCATGAGTTCCTAAGTGATTTATCTTTGCTATTATCATCCATGTTTTGCTGGTGTCTTTGGTTGACCAACAGTAAATTATTCCATTCTGCAGCAAAGAGTGGCACACAGTGCACATTCACTTTAAATGCATCAATAGGAACGTCTGTTTAGTCACTCGTTGTCATTTTCTGTTTAGATATAATAACTCATTACCCATGTATGTATTCACAGACATGAACATAGCCCTCAGACATGTTGCCAAGGTTTGTTTGTGTGGTTTGTGCTTTCTCCATGACAAAAAATGAATAATTCATTGCCCCTTCATCTTTCTAATCCTTTGCATATCCTTTCATTTACCTGAGGGTATGTAAATCAGGTACAGAGAGGAATCTCCTAGATAAACTGCAGATGTTAACACTACTGGAGGAGTTTATGATAAAAAAGGCAGTTGAGGAATTCTACCATTTATGCACCTTGTGTTTGAGCAATGTTATTCCACTGTAAACAGATATGAGTTTTTCTACAATTCTACAGTTTCATTTAGCAGACACTTCTGTCCAAAGTGACATACAACACAAGCAAGCATTTAGACTGTAGGGAAAAACCTGAGTAAGTATGACAAAGTGCTTCAAGTTTGATTGGCTGCAGGTGCTTCCATCTAGTGGCAGAAAAAGTGCCAGTTTTTTTTTTGTTTTTTGTTTTTTTTCTTAATATAAAGTAACTACAACTGACCACAACTAATAATTCAGTGTCAACTATGTCTTGCAACATTCAACACATTCAGTAGTTAACATTGTCAGTGCTAAGTATTCGCTAAGAGCTGGGTCTTAAACCTTCTGAAATGGGGAAACAAGACTTCTTCAAGATGCACAATATTGGATTTTTTTTTTTTGCAAGGATCTGATAAGCCACTATTTTCCTAACAAGTTTATATGATATTCCTCATTACATACTGAAAAATACATTTCAACTGTGTGAATTTGAAATAGTAATGTTTTTCTTTGTAAAACATTTGGAAAAGTCCATAAATCATATATTAACTGCTCTTGTTTTTCCGTTTCTGTTAGATAAACAAGAGTGGAGAATTGAGCAAAAGTGCTGATTTTATTGTGCATCCTAATTTTTTCTTGAATTTATTTTTGAATTTGTGAAATTTTGTACTTGACCTCATTTTAGCCAGGTGATTTGTCACTTGAACAATTTTAATGGATAGGTTTGTTGATTAAGTTTGTAACACATTTATGATAGCATATGATAGCAGCATTATCAACTTTTGCTGATATTAATTTGTGAAATTTAATATTTTTCTGTTCAGTGAATTTGATTCTGATGCAGACCTAGGTGCCTTTAAACTGAGCTCAAACCGTCCTTTGGAGAAAATGTTCTCAGTGTATTCATCCTGAGTGCTGGCAGCATCTCCTCTAGCTATGTGGTGTCACATTGGGACATCGATGAAAGCTGTGCAAACTACAAGAAGGACAATCATGGACATTGAAATGTGTAGCGCATCAGGCAGGGTAAACAAAATGGGTGGTGTGAGGCAATCTGCCACCAATACAGTTCATTCTGGTGTTAGGAAGAAGAAATGCCTGTGGCTTCGATAAATGCTTATGATGTTACACTTTGCCAAGGACTGTGAGGCAGACTTGAAAAATGAATAATTCACTATGGCCTTCCAATTTCTTTGACTCTCACTGTTTTTACTGTTAGTCTGTTCCTTCCTGATCTTCCATTCTGGCATTTTTAACCTTTTTTTTTTCTCCCTACCTCTCTCTAGATCATACCTCAGTTGGAGGGCTGGGGGACAGCTTTTATGAGTACCTGCTGAAGGCCTGGCTCATGTCTGACAAGACAGACACTGAAGCCCGCAAGACTTATGATGACGCCATAGAGGTACCATATCTTTATCTGCGCGTGAATTGCATAGACATGCCCTTCCAAGAATCTGAATGACATTTTGTATAACACTCAGGTGCCTCCTCTTATGGTGTACCTGTGAAATTAAAATGATGTAGTAGCACAGCATTTAAAACATAATAAATTTCAGTTTTGATAGAAACTATCAGGAAAGAGGTAATACAACTACGCTTGTTATAACTGAGATTTGTTTTGGTTGGTTCCCCACCTTTTCTTACAGTTGTGTTTGTCTTTTTATTCTCATGTTTAACCTCATGTTTAATTTTTAAGATCCCAGTCAACGTGGAATCTAATGCAAGAGTTTCATTGTGCAGAGAAACCTTTTTTTAACTGTGCATATGTCAAATTTTGGCTACCTCATGTACATACATGAAGAGGAGTGTTACATTTCTTCTTGTCTGGTGCACTCTGGTACAGCAACAACCTCAATATTTAACATTTACTCAAATAATTATGACCTTTGTGGAGTTTTAAGAAGAATTGAAATGATAGAGCTTCATAAAAGTTGAATTTATGTCAGATTACTTTACATTGCATTGGTGTACTTAATGAAAAAGCCAGTGAATTTTCTTCCTACAATTGGTGTCTTTGTCCAAAATCACTTACTACTCTGTAGTCCACTATATAGTGAGCTTGGCACTTTATTTTGGTGTCTGGATATAGAGCCAGATTCATTATACCCTAGATTAGGGCTGCAACCCTGGTATTGTGATACCAGTACTGGTATTGTATCCGATACTCTGCACGCATAGTCGTACTCACACAACCACTTCAATACCACTTTTTGGCAGCAGCAGGGATGTACAATGGCTGTGTTTTGGAGAATGTTTAAGGGAAAGGGAAATGTAGAATAAAAGCAGTAAGCAAATATGCTCTGCGGAAGTTGTCAAGAGGAGTTTGGAAGAGTAGCTACTTCAACACATGCAATATGATAAAACAACTGAACAAATAACACATAGACAAGTTGAAGGAGTTTGGTATTGCTCATGCTAGATGGGGGAGACAGCAACAACAACCAACTTTGACGATGATGCTGGAGAAAATGTCCAGAGACAACCCTGTTGCCAGTCCAATCCTCACTTCCCTTGACAACCTTGTCATCCTTAAGGAAGATTCATAAGCCCTTATTGGTCCTGATGAGGTGGTGGGTGCCTTGCATTGCAGCCTCCACCATTAGTGTCTGTGTTAGTGGGTGATTGAGATGACATTGTAAGCTGCTATGAGTACTTCCAATGTGAAAAAGTGCAATATAAGTACTATGCATTTATCATTTACATCAGCAGCCTATGGCAGGATATTTCAGTTGTCACCATTCACCACTGATATTTGGATTGAGCTGGCGCACTGCATCTTTGTAGCTTAACTATACAGTGGATCTTATGAGGATGACGCAAAATAGTTAAGAGTTTAGGGTCACACTAGCAAAGCCATCAAAAGTGCATTTGATGATATGTTTGTGTTTGTGTCCCACAAAAGTTCTGTTCTGCTGTGCTTCAGGATAACGAAACAATATGATTAAAGCCATGAGTGGGGCCAGACTCCTTAACCTGCTGTGCATCACACATACCCTGCAGCTGGTTGAAATCCTTTAAATGTTTTATATTAAAGTAAAATGTTTGGCAAAGCCATGTTTGTTTTTTGTTTGAAAAACAAACAATTGAATGTTTAAATGTCAGTAATGAAAATTTGTTACATTTCCAAAATAGACTACATTTTAGTGGAAATCTCTGAAAGAACATCTCATGAAAATAAAACCAAATTTCAGGACTCGTATCAATACTCTGTATAGGCAAGTACCCAAATTTAAGTTTTTATACTTAGCCTATAAAAAGTGTTTTCATTGCACTCCTCTATATACCATAGTTAACTAAGACTATCCCACAATGCCACATGAAAAGAAATTAACAGATGGTTATTAAGCACTACACAACGTACTGTTTTGTGCTGGCTGGCAGTGAACATTGATGGCGAGAGGTAGGTGAGCTGGCTGTGTAGAACCCAGTATTTGTCTGAAAATGCTGTTTAAATTTTAGTAGATGAGCTCCCTTTATACTGTAGTGCTCACAACAAGTGCAGGACAAAAATCCGTAGATGTCTGGTCTTTTTTCAAAGTGTCATTGAGTGAGCAGACTGAAGGATGAGAAATGTGGCTAGATTTTAAATCCTTCATGTTCTTCTGCTGTCTCATTTCTACAGCTTACACCTGAACGCCTCACTGTAACCATTCTCCCTTTTCTAATGTTATCCACTCAAACTGACACTTATCTCCCTGCAAATATAATTTACTCTTTCATGACCCTTCACCCCTTTGCAGGCCATTGAGCGCCACCTTATACGCAAATCCAATGGAGGTCTGACATTCATCGGTGAGTGGAAAAATGGCCACCTGGAAAAGAAGATGGGCCACCTGGCCTGCTTTGCTGGGGGCATGTTTGCTTTGGGTGCTGATGGCTCTCCTGATGACAAGGCGGGACACTACCTTCAGCTTGGTGCTGAGATAGCACATACCTGTCATGAGTCGTACGACAGGACAGGTAAGCAGGCCAAGGCAGCTGAATGCACATACAAACATTAATACAAAGTGTATCTAGTCATAGCATTAAACCTAAATAAAGTAATATATGTTTATATATGCTGCCTCATCTGCTTCTGAGTGAACATTTTATAACCTCAATTACTTCAGGATTTATTTAGTTTGCAGAAAACAATGGAACTTGTAAAAACATGACAATGCAATAAAATCAATGGGGTTGTCAAAACCACACAATTCCATGTACTTACACCAGCCTGAAATCATCACCAGCTGACAGACAAATGACATACAAAAGAACATGTGCTCCCCTTTTTTCCCTCTTCCTTCCCTCCCTTCATCATTTTATGTCACGTATTGCCTTTATTTCTTTGAGTTGTGTCATTATTTAAACTCCCCCTCTTTACTTTTCTCACAACTGCTTTTCTTTGCCTTCCTTCCACTGTCCACTTAATCTTCACTGTCACCTCTTGTCTTTAAGTGGTGAAGCTCGGCCCCGAAGCCTTCAAATTCGACAGTGGCCTGGAGGCAGTGGCTGTGCGGCAGAATGAGAAGTACTACATCCTGCGTCCAGAAGTCATTGAAACCTACTGGTACATGTGGAGGTTCACCCATGATCCCAAGTACCGGCAGTGGGGGTGGGAAGCAGCACAGGTAGAGGACATACATTTGTGTTCTTCATAAACACTCGCATGATTTATTGAATATAACATTGCTTCATGATTTTTGGAACTGTCCAGAGGACTTTTGGTCTCTGATCGCTGATCTAAATTCTTTTTTTTTTTTTTTTTTTTGTGAACCTCCTGGCTGGATTTGTTTAGACTTCTCAGAAATACATGTACACAACACTGTTCTCCCAGATAACCTAAAGCCTTTAGTGAGGGTAGTGTTAGAATCCTGTTCAGACCTATTGCCAGGTTAGGTTTTTCACAACACAATGGCTTTGCCTTGGTAAAGTTTGTGCAAAACACACAAACAAACGAGTACAAATAATAAAACCACCCCATTTCACATAAATTGTGACTGACCCGTCCAGTTTCAAGTCAGATGGAAATCTGGGAGCAAGTAGACACAAGCCTCCTGGTCTCTGGTTTCTGCGTTCTATTTATTATGGGCTTGCGAGGAAAAGCTCTTGCACTGGAGGTTTTTGTTATTGGTCTGCCTCAGTTTTGCGGTGTGTAGTTCCCCCCACAGCTTTGAGAAAACCCAAACAATAAATTACACCAAAACAAGTGTGTAAATTGGGACAAGTGTGAAATTACTAATGGTGGTGTTTGAACAACCATCGCAACAAAAATCCCCACAAACTCCCCCAACAATGTCCTGGCTTTTTTATTTGCATTGCAGTTGTATTGCGTGAAGCTCTCTCAGCCACTGTAGAAACTGCAGCTTTCCCTCTGACTCTAGTGTTATGTTCAACAGATTTTAAAAGCCCCTCTTGTTTTGTAATTCATGTTCCTGTCATTATTTTCGATCCACCAGAAAATAAAGTACATCCCCATTTTTCTTGAGATCTTGGTGTGTTTCACTGTCAAAAATGAAGCTGAACGGAGTTACAGTTTTGATCAAAGGAACTCCTGTTCAGAGCACGTCAACCCATTCTATGTCTGTGTGAAGCATAAAAAGTTCCTGCTCACGCTGCATGTCACTGAAGCTGCATCATCATGACAACTAAAGAGGTGTGACATTTTACACTGAGTGACCATTGGAAAGCTTCACTTTCTGGCTTTGAGTAAATGACCATTTTAGGCAGTATAACCTCACAAATTATTTTCAAGTTCCTATCAACACCTTGGATAAATGATACTTTTAAGATGAAACAAGGCAGTACCTATAATGGTATATCCCAGTGTTGAATAGCATGAAATAACTTCCTGCTCTTTAGCATGCTAATGCTAACTTAATATTGGCGGCATCTCAAAACATCTTAAGAAAATTCCTTCAAGTTTGGAACAAATGCCTCCCTGGACTCAAAGACGAACCAATACAAATTTGATGACCGAAGGCCAAGGTCACTGTAACCTCACAAAACTGTTCTCTAACTCATCATTAAAATGTTAATTAGGATTTCTTGCAAATGTCTTGTGGAATAAATTGATGAAATAAGGAAATCTGTATCCCAAAGGTCAAACCGTTCTCTGGCCATTATTTTTCACTGAGAATAGGCACGCTTCATACCCTTTCATTCAGTTCCTTCAAAAACACTGCATATATTTAAAATGTTTTCCAGTGGCCTCTGGGATTTTGAGATGTATGTGGACACACACGTAAGACAACACAATTGAAATACATTGAAGGCCATCTACAGTTTATGCAGTTTTCAACTTCTGTTATTATTGCTTTTGTTGCCATAGTACCAGAGGTGATAGTGTGTGTGACAATACTGAGTGCCCATGACTTTGAAGTTTTTCCGTTTCTTACTTTGGATTTTTCATGAGGTGTAGAGTCGACAAAGCACGAAATGGAGGCTTCAAAACCTCTTAAATGTTACCAGCCCAACTCTTACCAGCCTGCTTGTCCCAGCATGTTTGTTGTTTTCCTCTCATTGGAACATTTACATTACACTGGACGAGTTTGCAGAATCTAAGAAAAACCCTCGAAAACCAAAGTCAAAGGGATTTACATTGCAATTCAAACCTATTACAAACATGGCTTAAACATTGCATGGAAAGACTACATAGCTTTTATGTTTATGTGTTACTTGTGAAAGAAATTTTCATGGCAATCCCCAAAGAAATTAGAGTGATATTATGTATGAACGGAGAACAAAAAAATACTTATATCACATAGTTATATCCTGTTTGTTGATGGTTAAAAAAAAAGAGGAAATAAATGTTTCGAAGGGTTAGTCCATGTGGATTTCTCTTTGATTGGAAAGCAACAGTAGTAAATACCTGTGAGATCATTACAGGCTCCACTTCCCTCAAAGGAAATAGCACGACAGACAAAAGGAGAATAAAGTGTAAATGCTCAGGAGGCAGGTGGTAATCATCTTTACCTAAGGTCTGCTTAAGCTTCAACTCTGTCTGCTTTTCCCCAGGACTCAATCTTAACTCACAGGCTAAGAAATTAATTATCACATACTTTTGTAAATTTATTAAAAACTGTTCCCATCTATTCTCCCTGCTCTCCATCTCTTCCTCCACCTTTATATCTCTCCATATCTCCTCCTGCCCGCATCTCTTGCCTCTCTTCTCCTGCTGTCCTCTAGGCCATTGATAAGTACTGCAGGGTGAGCGGAGGCTTTTCTGGGGTGAAGGATGTCTACTCTTCCAACCCAACGTACGATGATGTGCAGCAGAGTTTCTTTCTGGCTGAGACACTCAAGTAAGTCATCCCTGATATGTTGATTAGTTGGCTTCATCCTTGAATCCCTGGTACATCTGTGGAGTAACTCATTTAGTTATTTGGGCTGGGACCATACATTGATTTTCCACTTTCATACTATCATGACATTTGGGCATTATTTACTATGTATTGTCATTTTTAGATATGCAATTCTGCAGGAATTGTGTAATATTAAACTGTATTGTGACTGAAAATTTTTTTGTCTGCTTTTTAGTACCTGACCATTTGTGCACTCAGTTTTAACAGTCTTAGAGCAGTTTTGTGTTAGTTTTGTGTGATTGTAAGATATTTGAGCAAGAAGAGGACAGTAGTAGCACCATGGACATTTATCTGTGTTTCTTTCAAGGATATGCTCACAATTTCTTTAATAGAATTCCCTCTTAAAACAACATGCTTAAATGTTCCCTCATTTATCAATTGCGTGTAGAAACCAACGTGCATCTGAATGTAGCACCTTGCCAATTAAGGCATCTGAATGATGCGCTGTTGATAAATGCAGTTGCTGATACTGTCATTTAGATATCCTCTGGTTTTGGAAGCCTTACCTCTCAATTTTACAATATGGAGAAGCATAATCCAGCTGAGCAGAGAAACTTGTCTGACCTGGAGACTGCAATCTACAACTTATTTGATCAACTGAAGCAGCTAGTTTTATATGACATGACTGAAAAGTGATGTGAAAGCAGGTCGGACTTGTGGATAAGATTGAAGTCACTGACACATAGTCAACAGGGTTGACATCATCAATCAAACGCCAGCATATGTTTTAATATTATGACAGTTGTCGTGGATAGATAATTATTAGCTCGATGGAGGGGCATGTGGCTGTACGAAGGAGACACAGAAGCACCATTTTGTACATCAGAGCATCCAATAATGTGTGCGTTATTGTATGTCCATTTTATGTCATATATTTGTTGGATAAATAATGGCCATGAGCTCTGCTGATTGCAATATGAGGCTTTGGCAAGGCTAAACATATTACAAAGTCCCTCAAAATGACAGTCTTGTTGGTATGAAATCAGTCACAGTGCAAAAATGCAGCATTTCCTACTAAAGTCCTGTCTTTACTAATTCAGTTAATAACTTTGACTCACTGTGGCTACATTCAAGCAACTTTTCAGTCATGTACTCTGAATGGCTGCTTTCTCTTTTTTCTTACTTTTCCTTTAGAGATTTTGATATGTTCACCGGACATTACTGGGCATATCTCTGTGGTTCATCATCACTCATAGATAATAGTGAGTAACAGGACATGTTTGCAGACTGTGACTCACAGAAAACCTAAGTCTAAAGTGGCTATCTGCTTCTCCCTGCTGGCAGCCCCGTGAACATCTTTCTCGTCTAGTAATATTTTACGCCAGAGTCAGACTGGGGTGGAATTGCACTTAAAACCTGTACTCATAATACAATAACATTAATGAAATATTACTCAACATCAAGTAAACTGGCATTGAAAAAATATGCAAGTAAAGGTATTCTTCTTATAAAGTACTCTGTCGTAGTTACTTGTGTCTGTTGTACTTTTGTACTGATGGTTGATACTTTATGGCAGTAACTCTGAAAAGAGATTTATACATAGATCTACACATTTTGCTGATGAATGATTAAAGGTATGAAAAGACCAACTACACCCACCGCAACAGTGGTTGTGTATCCCCTTATCCAAAGCTTGGAATGAGGCACCCCTACTTAACATCATTTATAGTATTGTAAGGAGGTACAGTTAGCAAGCAAGCTTGAAGTAAGCAAGCTTATATTATTGTTTTTGTTTTGTTTTATGTACACCGAATACATTAAAAGCATCTGTCATGCGTAAACATATTAGTCTCTGACTCTTGGAAAGAAGAAATACAATTAAATTCCCTCAAAACTACTACAAAGGTCATATATATAGGCTGTGTGACATGAGGCTCTGATAGTTCTTTCACCTTCATTCACTGAGCCTCGTCTGGAACTGTCCAGAGCACCACTGAGGAGGCCCGCTTCACAGTTTGAAAACCTGAGCTAAACCTCTTCACAAATAAAGCAGGGATATCACCTTTTATGAGCAGACAAAAATCTTCTTCACCAGGTCCCTGTCCTTCATCTTGTTATCGTGTTTATTTTTTGCAGTGCTGTTGTCCTCTGTGACCATTTAGGATGTTCGGTCTTTGAAATCCCTCCTATGTGGTTCTGGTCAGTCTGCTGCGGAGTTTTTCCTTGCTCATTTTATGGTTCTCATTGGCCTGTTTGCAGTGTGTTGATAGCCGTATTGGATAGAAGAATGCAGATGAAAGCTTTGGCTAGAAGCCAAATTGTGGGCAGCCTGGGAACCAGACTCGCGCATTATCCGGATGTGATTTGGTCTGGTGATGTCTGGCTTAATTGGAGGCTCACTCAGCGGCAAATTGTGATGTAAGAAGTAGCTAAGTGGACTGCATAGTCTAATACACTTTCAAACTAGAGTAAAATTACAGAGAAAATACAAGTGACATTAGATAGACATTTTCAACTGATGGGAATTTCATCTCTTTCTTTGACAAGTGATGTGAGTTAGAAATCATGGTGGCAGTGAGAGTATTTTGTGTGAGGTTATAACAGACAAGGCCAAAAAGTATACAGAGAGGGTGATTGACATTGTTTGTTTAGATAACCAGACCATCACACTGGTAGAAAATACATGATTCAACGTCTTATGGTGCATTTAGAATTATGTTCTATACTAGAAGTGACAGGATACTAGTAAAGGATTGGGACTCAGCATTGGCAGATATCCAATTCTGATTACCTTA